>NW_028258364.1:2005210-2317855 GCF_053883595.1 Heterocephalus glaber
GATCAAGTAGGTTTCAAACCTACACTGATTAAGAGAGACAAAGATGAACACTCCATCCTTTTAAAGGGAACAATGCAAGAGTAAGAGATGACAATCATAAATATCTATGCACCAAACACTAGTGTGCCCAACTATATAAAACAAATATTAATGGACATGAAAAGTCATATATGCACTAAAGCAATTGTAGTGGGGGCCCTCAACACACCATCACAAATAGATCAACTAGACAAAAAATAAGTAATGAAATACTAAAACTCAATCGAACTCTTGAACAAATGAACTTAACAGATGTTTAGAGAGCCTTCCACTCCACAAAATCAGAATACACATTCTTCTCAGCTGCACATGGGTCATTCTCCAAAATAGACCACATACTCATGCATAGAACATGTTTAAGTAAGTGCAAAGGAATTGAAGTTATCCCCTGTATATTATCAGACAATAATGTGATGAAATTGGAGATCCATAGCCAAAGAAACTGGAAAAATTTCAGAAACATGTGGAAATTGAACAACACACTTCTGAATAACCAATGGGTCACAGAGGAAATTAAAGAAGAAATCAGACAGTTCCTTCAATTAAATGAAAATGACAATACAACATATCAGAATCTATGGGACACAATGAAAGCAGTCTTACTAGGGAAATTCATAGCAGTGAATATGCACATTAGGAAAACAGAATGAGCCCAATTAAACAACCTGATGCTGAACCTCAAGCTTCTAGAAAAAGAAGAGCAGGACAACCCCAAAGCTCATACAATGGAGGAAATTATAAAGATCAGAGGAGAAATCAATGCAATGGAGACTAAGAGAATGATACAAAAAATCAATGAAGCCAAGAGTTGGTTCTTTGAAAGAATCAACAAAATTGAAAAACCCTTAGAAAACCTTATCAGAGAAAGGAAAGAAAAAGTCCAAATCCATGCAATTAGGAATGAAAAGGTTGAAATCACAACAGACCCAGCAGAAATCCAGAGGATCATCAATACCTACTTCCAGGACCTATATGCCAATAAGATGGACAACACAGAAGAAATGGACAGATTCCTAGATACATATGAATTACCCAAGTTGAACGAAGAAGACCTAAAATTTCTAAACAATCCAATAGCAATTCATGAAATTGAAAACATAATGAAAACTTATCAACTAAGAAAAGCCTGGGCTGTTATGGCTTCACTACTGAATTCTACAAGACATTTAGAGAGGAACTATTGCCACTACTGTTTAAACTCTTCAATGAAATTGAAAGGGAAGCAATACTCCCAAATTCATTCCTAGAAGCAAGCATCACCTTGATCCCCAAAGCAGAGAAAGATGCAACTGTAAAGGAGAACTATAGGCCAATCTCACTAATGAACTTAGATGCAAAAATCCTTCATAAGATACTGGCAAATAGAATGCAGAAGATCATTAAGAAGATCATACACCCTGATCAAGTGGGATTCATCCCAAGGATGCAGGGATGGTTCAACATATGCAAATCAATCAATGCAATACACTATATCAATAGAGCCAAGGACAAAAACCATATGATTATCTCCATAGACACAGAAAAAGCATTTGACAAAATCCAACATGCATTCATGATAAAAAAAATCCTACAAAAATTGGAATAAATGTTCTCTACTTCAAACTGATAGAAGTCATCTATGAAAAACCAAGAGCCAATATCATACTAAAGGGTCAAAAACTGAAATCCTTCACACTAAAACAGGAACAAGTCAAGGATGTCCACTATCACCACTCTTGTTCAATGTAGTTTTGGAAACAGTAATCATGGCAGTTACACAAGAAGAAGAAATAAAAGGAATAAAGATAGGAAATGAAGAAGTCAAATTGTCATGATTTGCAGGTGACATGATACTCTATATAGAAGATCTGAAGAACTCCACCAAAAGTCTTCTAGACTTAGTAACCAAAATCAGTCAAGTAGCTGGTTATAAGGTAAACACACAAAAATCAATAGCTTTTCTCTACACAAATGACAGACTCATTGAGAAATAAATAGGGCAAATAATTCCTTTTACAATAGCATCCAAAAAACTAAAATACTTAGGAATCAATCTAATGAAAGAAATCAAAGACCTCTTCTCTGAAAACTATAGCACTCTGAAAAGAGAGTTTGAAGATGATATCAGAAAATGGACAGACATCCCCTGCTCCTGGGTAGGAAGGATTAATAGAGTGAAAATGGCCATACTTCCAAAACTGCTATATAGATTTAATGCAATTCCACTTGAGATCCCAGCAGCATACTTCATCGACCTTGAGAAAACAATCCAAAAATTGATTTGGAACAAGAAGAGACCCAGAATAGCAAAAGCAATTCTAGGTAATAGAGACATGACAGGGGTATCACAATCCCCAACCTGCAACTATACTACAAAGCTACTGTGATAAAAACAGCATGGTACCAGCAAAGAAACAGACTTGAGGACCTGTGGAACAGATTAGAATATGCAGAAACAACACCAGACACACTCAGCCATCTCATCTTCAATAAAGGAGCCAAACACCCTCACTGGAGGAAAGATAGCCTCTTTAATAAATGGTGCTGGAAAAATTCGGCTTCAACTTGCCAAAGATTAAAACTAGACTTATATCTCTCATCATGCACTAAACTAAAATCGAAATGGATTAAAGATCTAAATATTAAAATAGAAATGCTGAACTGGCTGGAACAGAGGTTAGGTAGAACCCTTGAAGACATCGGTGTAGGAAAAGATTTTATGAACAAAACCGCAGTTGTCTGTGAACTAGCACAAACAATCAACAAATGGGATCTCTTCTTATTAAAAGGCTTCTGCACAGCAAGAGAAACCACCAGCAGTGTGAAGAGACAACACACAATGTGGGAAAAAATCTTCACTTGCTCTTCCTCAGACAAAGGTCTACTATCTCAAATCTATAAAGAATTTGAAAAGATCAGACCTCCCAAATTTAAAGACCCAATCCCAAAATGAGCATCTGAAATGAACAGACATTTCTCAGAAAAAGAAGTAGAAATAGCAAATAAATACATGAAAAAATGTTCAACATCACTGGTCATTCGAGAGATGCAAATGAAAACAATGCTGAGATTCCACCTCACTCCAGAAAGAATGGCTGCTATCATGAAATCCACCAATAACAAATGCTGGCAGGGCTGTGGAGAAAGAGGAAGCTTGCTCCACTGCTGGTGGGAGTGTAGACTGGTGTAACCACTGTGGAAATCAGTATGGAGATACCTCAAAGAACTAGGACTGGAAGTCCCATTTGACCTTGCTATTCCCCTGCTGGGGATCTTCCTCAAAGAATTAAAAGAATCATACCACAGTGATACATGTGAACCCATGTTCATAGCAGCACAGCTTGTGATAGCTAAAACTTGGAAACAGCCCAAATGCCCATCAACTGGAGACTGGATAAAGAAAATGTGGGTTTTTTTTTTTTATAAAATGGAGTACTACTCAGCCATAAAAAATGAGAAATTAGAGACACTTATAGCTAAATGGATGCACATTGAGGCAATACTCTTAAGTGAAATAAATAGGACACCCATGTATAAATATTGAATAGTTCCTCTGGTGTGAGAAACTGAAAGTGTAAGTAAGGACTAAAATGTATAATAGATGATGTGAAATAAGAAGAAAAGGGCCAAAGGGGAAGGAAGTGGGAGGGGTAGGGGAAAGGAAAGAAGAGTATATAATTAATATGAGAAAATGGAAAAATATGAACAAAATCTTTGTAAATAGGGAGGACTTGAGGTGTTGAAGGGAGGGCTGGGCAAGGGTGAAAAAATAAGAACCAAGAGAGAATATGTAAAGGTGCAAATTTCCAATGGTGAATGTCATTATATTGTACACCTAAAATGTACCAATGATTAGAATGAATAGTTGATAATGCAAAATAAGAAGAAAAGGTCCAAAGGGGTAGGGGTAGTTGGAGGTGCAGGGGAAAGGAAAGAAGGGAAAGGAAAAATGATGAGAAATGGAAAAAATGGAAATAAAGTCTTTGTAAATAGGGAAGAGTGGAGGGGATGAAGGGAGGGCTAGGAATGGGGAAAAAATAAAAACCAAGATGCATTATGTAAAGGTACAATTCCCAATGAGAAATTAATTGTGTTGTATACCTAAAATGTACCAATAAAAGAATTTAAGAAAAAAAACAAAACAACTTACTTAAATTTCTACAAAATTCTCCCTCACCACTTCCAGAAATCTTTCTTTTCACTATTTTCCTCACTTAAAATATTTTTCCCCAGACCATTCCAATCCTGCAACTGCAAGTTCTTCAAACTTCAGCTATAACTTCCTTGTTTTCTGCTTGACTTTTTCAGGACTTTTTTTTTTATTTCCATGGTAATATGTGTACCTCTTGTCTGATATATCTTTTGGTGCCTAGTGTTGCCTTTTGTGTGCATACTGTGCCTTCTGAGTAATGATAAACACCAAAGGCAGACATCATGAGATAATTCTTACTACAGTGCTCTAGTTTGCTCTTAATAAGGCTGCATTTTAAAATATAAGTGATTGGTTTATGGACAAAAGTATTTTAATTTTTGCACATTTTATAAATTTTAGCATTATCATGTTCTTGAAATATTAGATCATGACCAATAATAAAGCTATGAATATGCATCTGTCTTCAACCTGATCATTTAGTTTTGTTCAAAGACATTACCCATCCTATGAACGAAGCTCAATGATGAGCAGAGACAATTACATATGTTGCAAATACAAATTTACTATATAGAGCTTATTCAACAAATTTATATCTAATAAATAAAAAGGTTGAATTAAAATGTGGATGGCTTTATCATCACTGGACAGGATGATAAGATGGCCATAGTTGCCTGAGGGGAAAGGAACAAACCAGCATGTTGTACTCTAAACTGTGGCACTGGTCATTCTGCCCCTGAGGTTTCCCTCCTTGTTCTACAAACTCACAAAGAGGGAACCTTCAGAGCCTGACCTTGGAGTCATTCAGACAGCCTGTATATGATTAATCAAGATCTCTCATACTCTTAAGAGATACATGAACACACAGGGTAGATTAAGGAGAAATCTGAAGAACATAGCTGTTACTGAAGTAAGATAATAATCTACAGTATCCAAGAAACATAAATGGAATGAGGAAATAAATAATTTAAAATAAGCATACAATTTAAAATAAACATCTTCCAAAGCATGTTGGGAGGATTCTGGTATCACAAAAAGTGGATATACTTGACATTAAGAATAGAAAATTTGAAATAAAAACTTTATAAATTGAGATCAAAAGGCAGACTGGAAACATAAAAACAAAATGTTGAGCAAGAATATCAGATTAAGAAATCTCCCAAAGGCATCAAAGAAGTTTTAAGAAGATGAAAAAATCATTAGTGAAAATCAAATGATGAATAGAAGTGTCAAGTGCATTTAACAAAAGTCTAGAAGGAAAAATAAAGGTAAATAGAGGACGTACTTGAATATATAATCACTAAGAATTTTCCCAAAGTAGAAGTTAGAAATCTCAAACAGAAACCCCAAGCTCAGAGTACAAAATATACACATAAATACATGTTGTAAAATTTTATAGGATCTAAGACAAAAAGAAAGTTTGAAAGGATGTCAAACAGGGAGAAATGCAGTATCTGTAACAGCAGAACTTCAAGTAGGCACATTGGTGCCAAAAAGAGAAAAACATTACAGATTTAAATGTATTGAGTGAATGAATATAACTTAGACTTAAATCCAGCTAAGCCACCATGGAAATATGAGGGTACCACTACCATACGTTCAGGCATACATATACTGGATATTTTCAGTTTGTCCACCCTGAACTATCTGCCTTGCACAACTGTGCTCCGTGATTGGACCGAGCAATTCTTTGGTATTGAATTGTACTTGGAAAATGGAAACCTTTTTCTTAGAGGGAAGAGAGACTCATGTCAGCACATCTAGGTTCATGGTATCTCCATCAAGGCAAGCCCGGGCTGTTTGTCTTCTTCTGTCCATGATTTTACCTTGCTCTATATAATTCTCTTACCATCTTTCAATGGTTTCTTTTTTCCCTCCTCTTTCTGTTCTTCTTCTGCTTCTTCTTTCTCTTCCTCCTTTTCTTTCTCTTCCACATCTTGTCTCCTCTTCTGATCCAGAGGTGGGAAGAGTGCTTTGTTGCTGTTAAGAGATAGGTACCACACTAATCCTTTTGTTTTTCTGTAACCCACTCACTCCAGTTTAAGTAGTTCCTTTATTAATATCTTCTCAAAATAGTCAGCTGGAATGTGACAACTGTTACCAGACAGCATCCTGAATGATAAGCATTTGCCTCAAGAGGTTTGGCATACAAACATACTTTCCAGAACATTTTTGAAGACACTTTTGTGAGGCTCCATTAAATTTATGGATAATAGAAATGAGCAACTGATCTATTTTTAACTTAATATTTATAATTTCCAAAACTTTCTTAATCCAATCCTTTTTAACAGTGTACTTTATGGATTTATAAAACCAATGTCTTCTTAAATCTCAGTAAGAATACCAAATGAGATTTATTTCTAAATTGTTTTGTTACTTTAAATTATTTGACTAATCTGGAGTTTATTTTCATCCTTTAATCTTGTTACTTCATGTTTCAGAATTTTATAAAATGTCTTATGGTCCCTTAAGAATGGAGAATTGTGAAGCTGACCAAGAACTGCGTGTTTTTGTTCATGTGCTGAGGTGGCACGTGGTGGGCTTTGATTTAAAGTGATTGGGTACAGATTTGCTCATTGCTTGAGCACTCCAGATCCCACCAGTATTTATATGAACCTCTGTAATTTTCCCTGGACTCCTCAAATTTATTTTAAAAAGATGTGTGTATGTTCAGTTTGGAGTTAGTAAACACAGAGCTAAACACCTTCTGGATTCCCATTCTGTCCATGATGTATGATGGGATGGACTGGCTGTTATGTATTTATAACATAAATATAAATATATAAATAAATTTATAAATAAATTTATAACATAAATATAACTGGTCAGTGGTTGGCCTCTCTCTCTCTCTCTCTCCCTCCCTCCCTCTCCCTCTCCTCCCTCTCCCTCTCTCTCTTTCTCCCTCCCTTCCCTCTCTCCCATTCTCCAGCTCTTCCTCTTCCTCTCTCTCTCCTGTCTCTCTTTCTCTTTCATATTAATGTAGACATCATCTAAAAGATAAAGGATCCTTAGTCTAAGACTCAGCTGAGGTTCACAATTCTCTCCTCCTACAGTTGTCTACTCAGAGCATATTCTAGCCCATGATTTTTTCGTTTTTTTCTGTCGTGATAACAAGGTTCATAATCAACAACTTGTTTTTGTTATAAAGAGTTTAATTGAAATTCTCATTCACTCTGGCTGCTCTCTCTTTTTCACCATTGTTGTTAGCTTGTTAATTTTTTTTTCTATTCTGGTAGGATCTGATGAGGGCGGGGAAATGAGTATGTTCACACAGGGTGCTCTCTCCAATAAGAAATCATTTTTGAACCCATTCAGACTGGTTGAGTGTAGAGAATGAACAATCATTGCACTTGAAATACCTACTCCCTACAGAGAAGAGATATAATGGGAGTTTCTCAAATGTTTGTTTTCCTGAAATCCCTTTGAAAGACATTTTCACTGCCAGTTTATTAAAAATTGCCTTTTATAAATCATTTCTTTATGTGTTAGTTTTTGCTAGTTAGCATGGTTTTGCAAGTATAGCAGCAGCCAAGCATTCTGGCATAATGACCACAAGCCACTGGAATAAGAACAATAGTTTACTCATTTGCTCTCATAATACTAATGACTCTAGAATCATTTTTAGCCTACTTTATCTCATTTATTTCTAACATTTTTCATTCATAAATAAACCATAATCTTAGTTCTGGAAAAATTTTGGCAAGCAAGAGGCAAAGCAGCTTGAAATTTGAGTCAGTAAAGCTGTTTGTTTTTTAAAGCTATGGATTTATTTGATTTCTTAACTTTTATCCTCTATTTTATTTACCAACTTACTTTTTCAGTTTTATCTAGTTTAGAAAAGAAATAATTTTCTGATTTAGTAATAGGAAAAGGTTGTCTGGATCTGACAAATTTTTGGAGATTCAAAAATAATTGTTGAATAAATGAATGAACATAACATCTTGCCACTCTACAGTTTTTAGTGAATAAATTTTTAAAATACGTCAAAGACTTCTGTACTCCCAATAAAGCCTGCACATACTACATTTGAAAAGTAGGTGAAGTTTCTTTTTTTGTATTCTCTACTAATAGCAAAAGCTTTTCAACATTAAATTTAAAGAGACTGCTAGTTTTACAGATAATGGAATTAAATGGTCCCAAGGTAAACTTTAGAGCAATAAAGTAAAAAATGACAATAAGCCTACTTTTGTGAGCTGAGAATGTAAAAACTCCTTACGGAGTGATAAAGTAATTTTATTTTTATAGAGTAGATGGGAAGAGAGATCAAGTTAAACATTAGGAGGAACTTTCTGAATGTATTGTTTTACATTTTATTAGAATTACTTCACCTACCACACATGGCAATAAACATTTCTTAAAAATGGAATTCACATGAAGTAGCATCATTTATTTGATGATTTTTCAATTAGTAAGTACTCAGGTTTTTATTTCTTTTTAAAATTATTGATTCTATTATTAACGGTGGTATATATAATTTTTTAACATTTTATAAAATATATTTAGAGGTTTTTTTGATGATGCATTTTTCTTTGAAAACTTCTTGGCTAGAAGATAATAATTTATGTTGATAAAACATATAACTACAAAGGAAGATATAAGAATCCTGCCATACATATGCATGTGTCTGATAACAGTCTTAACACAGAAAAAGCTGGCCATTATAAAGGGGAAACAGAAAAGTACAGGCCTATAGGGAACAGGGAAAGGGGACATTACTAGAACCTCTGCAGTAAGTCCTAGTCTCCTGCGAGCCATGGCAGCACAAGGTGAATTACAGGAAAGGTAGAAAAATGAGACTGAGAAGAAGCTGAGCTTTGGGTCTCATCAGTGCTGCTCTGGGTGGCAAAGATGAAAGCCCCAAGCTTACCATACCTTTTATTCAGTACATCCATCGGGAGAAGCAAAGTGTAACAAAATGACTTGCAGAGAGTTCAGTACATCCTGCATAAATAAGATGTAACAATCCAAGAACAAGGAGGAACTGAATAGATGTTTGTTCCTCCCAGGATGTTTCTTGTCCTGGAGAATCACAGACAGCATCACTGGATCATTGAGGTCTCAGTTGTGACCGGAGGCCAAAATACAATTATGTCTCGGAATTCCATAGCTGGGTTGTAGGCAGGAGAACTAGGCTAACCAAATGATTTTTCCCTAAAATTATGTAGCATTGCTCCCAACACAGGCCATGGTAGAAGACTTTATAATATACCTTCTTGTTTGCTAATGCAAGGCAACAGGAGTCTACAGGTTCAGGACTAGAGGGATGTAGAAGTTCATTTCACCTGTGTAGCTGTGCCCTCACCTGCTCTGATTCTGAATGTATCTCTTCCTTTTATAATTAATAATGACAATACCCGACTCATGATAAGAAGCTTTGGCTTCTTATCATGTCATTTGGCTTCTTGTCTAGTCACTGGATGGGAAGTCACTTGATCTTTCCTAGGGCCCAGTAGCATGTCAGTCTGCATTTGACAATAAATACTTCTCTCCTGTAGATGATATTGGTTTGCTTCAGAAATCTAGTCTATGCCATACAGATAATTAAACTGAGACCCAACCGAAGCTCCAAAGACAAATATCCTCACAGAGGCTCTTTAACACAGATATCTTAGGACTAGAGGATTTTATGGTTCATATGGTCCAAGTGACAGACAGGCCCTCTTATCTACTTCAACATAAACCACTGGATCTTATATGCCTTCTCGTTTAAATGACAGTGATGCTATATTGCAACCTAGACTCACTGCAGAGCCTTATTTGCTTTGGTGATACACTCAAATATAGCAGCTACCATTTCACAAAAAATTTAAGTAAAAACAGTATTCTCTAGAGCAGAATGAAATGTCTTCCAAACTTAAAGAGGTACACAAAGCATTGTACTTTATTTTATACTGGTAGAAAGTTGAAGGCCAAAAGCTTGTAATTTACTTTGAAAGGTCCTAACATTTCTGTTGGGCCTCATCCCCGATTAGATTAGTGACAAACTCTCAAAGCATGACACAGTCCTGGGATCTTACTGGAGAACTTTATTTTCTGGCTGGGACCCATGTACACTCCAACCAAGTCAGAGGACAAAGGCCCCAACTGAAATGAGGACTGGATATTTAAAGGGGAAAACCACAGAAGAAGTCCCTCCTCCCATTCCCCTGGGTTACGGATTGTTGCAGAAGCTGGTTACTGAAGCCAGGATAATAAGCACAGTTGGTTCCTCCCATTCCCCTGGTTAACCGTTTGTTGCAGATCACCTGAAACACAGTTTCTGTTTATCGGTTAGGGGTGGGGTTTTCTCCTGGGAGACAGAGTGCAGCTGGAAGTCACATATTTGCAAAATGGGGAGAATGTTCTCAACATGGTGCTGGTTTTGCTAAGTTGGTCTCACAATTTCCAAGAGCACATGATCCCCTAAACACTTCACTAATTGAAGTTCTCTAAATCTAAGTTTTATCTCTACTCTCTCTTACTTTCTGGGCCACAATTGCTCTACCAAAGCAAACCATTGTCACCATCTTTTTTTCTTATCAGATCTAAGTAATATAATATCAGTCTAGTGAACCAGTATGATCTTCTGTAGAATATGCAGACCAGTTCATGTCCCTTTGGACTATACCATAAATGAACAGGTAATACACATAACTATCTTGGTTAAGACTGTGAAATCTGCATTGTTGTCTATGTCTTAAACTGCTGCTTTTTCTTCTTTTTATTCTTCTTTTTATATTTTAAATGTCTCTAAGCAACGTTTATTCAAAGAACACAAGCATCTTGCAAAATCCAGGGCCAGATTAGCAACTACACTTTTTAGACATCAGAATGACACTTGCTCAAAGTAAGTAAAAAGCTGCTTGGCACAATCAGTGCAAAGCAGAAGGCAAAACAAAACAAAAAATCTAGGCTGTTACAGACAATTCAAAGCCATTCAATCTTGCCATTTATTTTTCAAAATGAAAATTTAGTAAAACAACAACTGGTCATCTAGAATGCTGGGAAAGGATGAAACCACATACTTCTGGACTGCAGACTAGGGCATAGTGCAAAAGAAGGACCCAGAAAAGTCTGACTGAAGAGAAGCCTGCAGGAGGATCCAATTAACCCCAAGGTGTCTCTTTCCACCCACAGGACACAAATACCGTACACATACATTTAACATGACCATTTATGTGAAATCATAGGATCTCTTATGTAAGTGCAATGCAGATATGGTAAAAAATTAAGAAGTGGCAGCAAAGTTGACAGATTATTAAGAAAACATCGAATTATGGTGCATTCTGTAAGAAAGAATTCTGAGAAATCAGGGAAATGATCCATGAAGGACCAGCATATAAGCCTATGATGCTGAGAAAGAGGATAAACAACTGAGTGGTTATAGGAAGATATTTCAGAAGGAAATCCTCCAGTAATTGATAAGTGTGGGAGGAAAAAACCTTTTGAATAAATTTTGAAGATATGGGGAATGAAGTACAGAATATGCTGGAAAAATGTGGAGCTGACACTAGAAAGTTTCTCCTTTCCAAGAGAAAAGGACTGGAAATACATGCCAAGGCTTCTTTCAAAACCAAAGATCAGAAAATTGAACATGTTTGTTTTGTTGAACACAACAACATGTTTTGTTTCTTGAACACCAGAGCAAAGGCTGAATCTTAATTATTTCTACTGCTACTCACAGCCTGTGTGATATGTGTGTCACCATATTCACAGGAAATGTTAGAAAACTTAGAGGTTCACAAAACTTTTTAAGCAGCAAAACCACACTTTAAAAGGCTTGGACTGGGTATGTACCTTAGTGGTAGAGAGAGGTTGCTTAGTATGTGCAAAGCCCAGAGTTTGGTACCAAGACCACAAAAAGGATTGTTACAGCTCTTGATTAAAACTATAGGAAATGGAGCTTCATAAATCTGAATTGAGTCCCTCTTCTATAATATTTTGGATTTGTTACCACTGCAAGGAAATATGTTCCATGAATCCTACAATGGAGTTCTCTGTAATATGAAAATAATATCAGTACCTAAATCATGAGATAGGTTAGAGGTTTAGATGAGAAAGCAATGAACAGAACTGAGCATAGTCCTTGGCTGTAGTACATTTTTCAACAGTGGTAGCAGTGACTCCTTTCTTTTAGCATCATCTCTATCAACATCACCAACATAATAATCACCACTGTAGATTTAGGTCTCTAAGTGTTTATTACCCCAGTTACATTATGGGTGAATATAACAGGAGACCAGTGCATTCTTCTCACTAGCTAATGAATACCATTTGTGGAATGTCTGTATTCTCAGGGATAATCAATTAGGTCTCAGAAAGACTGGAGTTGGTATTTAAGGTGGGAGATACTGTCCTTCAAATCCCAGGTGGAAAATAAGCCTCTCCCATGCTGATATAATAAAAAAGTCATACAAGGCCTTTTCAAATTTCTGAGTAGGGAAGCACAAAGTTAATTGAATTATGAGAGTCCTAGTTAAAAAAAAACTGATTGCTGTCATAGGGAAACCTAATTGGGAATGCTCCAAAATGGTCACAGTGGGTTTAATTTTGTGTAGTTCAATGTTCAATGATTACACTTCAATGTGCTCTCCAGAAATCTCTAGACTGTGCATGAGAACATTCTGAAAAAGGAAAAATGAGTACATAAACCCTTATATACCTCATACTATGTTACCAAATGCTAGCAAAATCAATTATACGTCTCCCTCTACATGTAAAAGCAATGAGTTTTAAGCAATGGTCTTGCCTAAAAGTGTCCATTATTATCCATTCTGTTTTTTAACCTTTAAGTGGCAAAAAAAATATTTTGAGGCAAAACAGTTTGTTCTGGAATATGTTACATCAGTAATTTATACCAAGAATTTGCAGAACTTTATCATTTCCACTAATGAGTAGACATTCTCAAGCATATGCCTAAGGAAACAAAAATGCCAAGGATGGCCTATGAGTACACTTCTTGGAAATATCCAAGAACAAGGCCACACTTTGAATTCAGAGAAGTTTCACCTTCTCTTTCATTGATAACCTGACTCCTGAGATTGCAATCAGATAGAGAGAAACCCTTTAGAACCCCCCTGCCTTATAACCTTCCCTGAATGTGGATATTCAGCAGAATTACCCATGAAATCATTCCATTTTCTCCACAGCATATCTAGCACAATGGGGCAAATCAAGAAGGCTGTGATATCTAGAGGCAGAGGGTTTCAGTGCTTGTTTAACAGGGAGTAGAAGTCATAGTTACACTTCAGTGTGACAACTAGTTTTGAATAGAAAATGCACTATTCTTCATCACCACTATGTCATCTGCTTCAGAAATATGGTTGTAGGTAAAACTTTTTCTAGACATCTCAGGCCTTAGTTTTCCACTGGGTGGGAAATGACAATGATCCACATCATCTCAGGATTTCAAGTAATTTAACCATTACCAGCATCAACCAGAAAAGAAAAAAAAGTTAATAAGCTGGATAAACATTGTCACCTCAGTTTCTATGAAAAAGGGAAAGTGGAATTTGACCCAGCCAAGTGAACTTCAAGGCCTGTCATACCTCTTTCTGTTTGAAAGCTGTACCAGTAGAAAATCAAGGGAATAGGAGGTATTCATTGACTCCAAAGTAAAAGTTTGTTTGAGAATATCTTAGAGACTAGTGAACATTTATATTTAGCATTTTTCTCTTCCCTTTCAAATTGTCAGATGTCACTACCTAAATTTGCACCAATTAATCATGCTGAAGAGAAGTGATTTACACAAGCAAAGAAAGAGCAGAAATCTCTGTAGCATTGCCAGCTAACAAGCCTTCACCAGGCCTCACAGTTTACAAAAGCTAGCAAGTTCTGATCTTGCTCAGTGCTGAACCCTGTCAGCCTCCATGTGAGGTGTGTGAGCTTGCAAAGACAGGATGTGTCTCTGGAGCTGGACAACCCCAGCATTCTGGGCTGTTTCTGCCTTCACAGTACAATTTGAGGTGTAACTTCCAAAGAGATGTCCAGGTAATCACTGAGAAATCTTCTTGGCCTTTCATTTCTTGTTCAAAATAGAAAAATATAAGAAGCATTTCTATAATCCTCACATTCCTGAAGTTTATCCAGACAATCCAGTTCAATCCATCTTCCTGCCACACATGTGAGATTGTCATCAGATTATCCCACAATGTTCCTACACTCTGGAGGGGACTGATTCTCCTTTGTAATAGGTATTGAAAACATGGTATTTATCTTATTTATAGCTGCATACAATGTCCCAGAGGCCATAGCTGTCTGCTCTGGTAAAAATCATATACCCTGCACAGGCAGCATTTAGAGGTACTACTTAGGTTTGTGAAGTGCTATTATATGTTATGATCCATCTGGGTTTGGTGGAGGTCAGATTAGCAAATCAAATGAGATAGGATGAGTATATATTCTACATCATTTAAATCTTTGAGAATAGTGCCAATCTTTATTTTTCCTAGGAAGTATTTTTGGTTTTGATTCTCTTGATTAGTTGTGTTGGTGCTAGTGTGGTTTCAAAGTCTTTTCCTACTATAGGAGCTTATAATCTCCAGGTCAAGAAACCAATATGACAAGTTTTCAGTTTTTATTTCAAAAGGAAATGTACTTGTGCACTTTGAAAATTCAAAGTATAATTTTGCATGTAATAATTTTACTCCTTTAAAGCAACGGTGGTGAACCTGGCATGCATGTTGTTTTTCTTTTAAGAAAAAAGATGTTAATATATGACTTGTTTTTTCTAAACTAAAACCTCACTATTCAGGTTTAATTGCAGTGTCGGCACTTTGTGATAAATAAGTGGGTTTTGAGTTGCAGCTTGGGCACTCATCTCTAAAAGGCTCACCATAACTGCTTTAAAATAAATAATTCAATAAGTCTTGAACATGCATAAAATCATTAGTGTCATCAGAGTCAAAATATCCCATTATCTATCATCCAAAAATTTTTCCTCATACCCTTAGCACTCTATTTCCTAGGCTTAACTAGGCTCTAGAAGTAACCTGCCTGTTTCCTACCTGTAATTTTGTTTTCTCTTGAATTTCATGAAAATAAAATAACAGAGTATATAGTCTTTTCTGTGTGATTTCTTTCACTTAGTATACTTTTGAAATTTATACTTATTGAATATATTAAGCCTTAATAGCTAATTGCTTTATTATTTTTGAGCAACTTTTAATTGGATAAATATATTACAATTTGTTTATCTATTCATCAGTTGATAATTGGGATGTTTCCCTTTTTTTTCTTTAATTAATTTTATTGGTACATTTTAGGTGTACAATATAATGACATTCATAATAGGAAAGTTTTAGCTCTACGTAATCTATCTTGGTTCTTTTTTTTCACCCATTCCCCTGCCCTCCCTTCAACCCCTCCATCCCTCCCTATTTACAAAGACTTTGTTTCCATTTTTTCATTTTCTCATATTAATTCCATTCCCTTCTTTCCTTTCTCCTACCCCTCTCACTTCCCCTTTCTCTTTGCCCCTTTTCTACCTATTTCACATTATCTATTATACCTTTTAGTCCTTATTTACACTTTCAGTTTCTCACACTAGAGAAACTATTTGGTGTTTACACATGTGTGTCATATTTATTTCTGTCATATATGAATATGGCCTCAATGTGCATCCATTTAGCTAAAAATGCCTCTAATTTCTCATTCTTTATGGCTGAATAGTACTCCATTTTATTAAAAATAAAAAACCACCACATTTTCTTTATCCAGCCTCCAGTTGATGGGCAATTGGGCTGTTTCCAAGTATTAGCTATTGCAAATTGTGCCACTATAAACATGGGTGCACATACATCATTGTGGTATGATTCTTTTCATTCTTTTGGGAAGATATCTAGCAGGGGAATAGCTAGGTCAAATGGGACTTTCAATCCTACTTCTTAGAGGTATCTCCATACTGATTTCCACAGTGGTTTCAACATTCTACACAGCCACCAGCAGTGGAGAAGTGTTCCTTTTTCCCCACAGCCCTGGAAGCATTTGTTATTGATTGATTTCATGATAGCAGCCAGTCTTTCTGGGGTGAAGTGGGATCTCAGCATTGTTTTCATTTGCATCTCTCAAATGACTAGTGATGGACATTTTTTCGTATGTTTATTTGCTACTTCTACTTCTTTGAGAAATGTCTATTCATTTCAGATGCCCATTTTTGGATTGGGTCTTTAAATTTGAGAGGTCTGATTTTTTTAAGTTCTGTATATGTTCTAGATAATAGACCTTTGTTTGAGGAATGGCTGGTGAAAATTTTTTCCCACATTGTGGGTTGTCTCTTCACATTGTTAGTGGCTTCTATTACTTTGGAGAAGCTTTTTAATAAGAAGGGATCCCACTTGTTGATTGTTTGTGCTAGTTCATGTGCAACTGAGGTTTTGTTCATAAAATCTTTTCCTATGCCAATGTCTTCAAGAGTTGTACCTAACCTTGTTTCCAGCCCGTTTAGTGTTTCTGTTTTATTATTTAGATCTCTAATCCATTTTGATTTTAGTTTAGTGCATGGTGACAGACAGGTCTAGATTTAATCTTTGGCAAGTTGACACCCAGTTTTTCCAGCACCATTTATTAAAGAGCCTATCTTCCTTCCAGTGAGGGTGTTTTGCTCCATTGTCAATGATGAGGTGGCTGAGTGTGTCTGCCGTCTTCTAATCTGTTCCACTCTTCTTCAGGTTTGTTTCTTTGCCAGTATCATGCTATTTTTATCACAGTAGCTTTGTAGTATAGTTTGAAGTTGGGGATTGTGATACCCCCTACCTTATCTTTATTGCCTAGAATTGCTTTTGCTATTCTAGGTCTATTCTTGTTCTAAATGAAGTTTTGGATTATTTTCCCCAAATCCATAAAGTATGCTGTTGGAATTTTAATTGGAATTGCATTGAATCTATATAGTAGTTTTGGAAGTATGATCATTTTCACTATGTTGGTTCTTCTTACCCAAGAACAAGGGATGTCTATCCATTTTCTGATGTCCTCTTGATTTCTTTTTTTCAGAATGCTATACTTTTCGAAGTGGAGATCTTTGATTTCTTTCACTAGGTTGATTCCTAGGTATTTCATTTTCTTTTATTTTAAATTGCAATATCAAGATCTAGGAGACATTACCATAGATTTTACAGAATTTAAAAGGATATAGAAAGCATATTACAAAAATCTTTTTTGAAATAAATTTGACAGCTTCTAAGAAGTACCTTCAAAGACAAATTACTGAAACTAACTCTGGAGGAAATATAAAATTTGAATAGCATCTATTAAAGAAAGTATATTCCTACCTTGAAAACCTACCTATATGACAACAATAGGCTCATATACATTTTAATTGATAAATTATATCAAACATTTAAAGCAGAGAAAAGAAGGAACACTTCTCCCCTCATCTTAGGAGATCAACATTGTGCTAATTCTAAAACTGGATAAAGGTAATAGAAGAAAAAAGTATGAACATAGATAGAAATTTGTTTAACAAAACAATTAGAAGTCAGATCTGGCAATATTTAGAAAGTGGTTTTATTATAGGGATGGTAGTGCTGATTCAGCATTGGGAGATCCACCAACATAATTTATCATTTTAACAGAGGAAAGGAAAAAGCCATATGATCCTGTCAGTAGTTGGAGAAAAGGTATTGGACTAAATTCTACAGCTGTTCATGGTAAAAGCTATCAGGAGGCTAGAAGTAGAACAAAACCTTCTCAACAGATAAGACATGTACTTCATACTTCCAGTAAAAATGCCTTTTATGAATGGAAAAGATGCAATGCTTTCTCCCTAAGGTGGGGAAAAAGGGCAGATATGCCTACTCTTCATCTGTCCATTAAACTTTGAAACATAGGCCCAAACTCAAAGAGTCTGGCAATAAAAAACACAATTAGCATAGGATTGGCAAGGTAGAAGTAAAATCTTTATATGTAGATGAAATGATCATCTACAGAGAAAACACTAAGAAATCTCTAGGAGCCCCTAGAACTTGTATTTGAATTTAGCGGGATTAGAAAACACAAGGTATATATAAAAATTCAGGTTTATGTATACTTACTATAAATGAAGAATTGGATATTGAAATTTAAAAGTTATGTAGAAGTACAAAGGACCTAGAAAAGTAAAAAGAAAAAGAAAAAAAACCAACATTGGAAGATGTTTAGTACCTAATTTTAAGACTTCCTGTAAAGCTACAGTAATCAAGGCTGTGTTGGCATCAGGAAAGACATATAGAATATTGGAATAAAATAGAGAATCTAGAAACAGAACCACACATATATGGCCCACAGAGTTTTGAAAGAATATTTAACATTACCATTTTATAGGATGTAAACTCAATTCAAGAGCCGAGGAAGAGATAGTGTTTTCAGCAAATGGCACTAGAACACCTGGTATCAGTATATTAAAAAATTAACCTAAACCCTTTATTTCCATACATAAAAATAACTTGAAAAGATATATGAACCTAAATATGAAAGATTAAAACTAAAAAACTTTAAGAAGAAATTATAAGGAAAAATGTTTTTCAGTTTAGGGTAGGCAAGCACATCCTAGGATACAAAAAACATGACGTATAAAAGAAAAAAATTGATAAATGAGATTCCATCAAAATTTATAATTTTAAACCACATTATTAAGAAACTGAAAAGTAGTCCTTAAACTGACCATATTTACAATGCATATAACCTATGAACAGAATATATAAAGAACTCTTACTGCTCATTCATAGACAACCCAATTTAAAAGTAGACACAAGAAGATGATGAATAGCCAGTACAGCACAAGGAGAGATGTACAACACTAGAATCAGAAAAATATTAATCAGTACAATAATAAGATTAAGTTATACACTCATTAGGGAGACAAAGATAAAAGTTTTGAAAGCCTTGTCATGATTTTTTCTTTTTGTTGGATTCTCCCCCTTTAGGTTTAATTTGTCACATCCAATTAATTCATTCTGCTGGGCTTCCTGGGGTTGTGATTCTCATTGTCTTTTTCTAGGATATTGTCTAAAATTTTTGGAGTGCTAGTTTGGTATACATGAAGTTCCTGAGGTGCTCTTTATTATGAAAGTATCTTATTTCTCCATCAATTTTGAAAGATAATTTTGCAGGGTACATTAATCTGGGTTGGAGGCTGTTTTCCTTTAGGGCTTGAAATGCATCACACCAATCTCTTCTTGCCTTGAGGGTTTGCATTAAGAAGTCTACTGTGATTCTGATGGGCTTTCCTTTGCATGTAATTTTTTTCTTTTCTCTCACTGCTTGTAAAATTTTGTTCTTCTGTTGGGTTTCTGGAATCTAATTATTTTATGCCTATGTGTAGATTTTTTTTTGTTGTTCAAGGCTAGTTGGTGTCCTATATGCCTCACTTATCTCTATGTCAGTTTCTTTTCCCGTGGTTGGGGAGCTTTCTGCCATCACTTCTGTGAACAGTTTTTTTACATCATCTTCACTCTCTCCTGTTTCTTCATTGACTCCAATCAGTCTTATGTTATTCTTCTTTGCATTGTCTAGCAGGTGCTGGATTGCTTTCTCGTGGTCCCTTACAATTTTAAAGCAATTTTTCTTTTCCTGGTCACTAATTGCAATCTTATCTTCTATATCTGAAATTCTGTCCTCACACTGGTTCATTCTGCTGCATAGACTTTCTTTTTGTTTGTTTGGGTTTTTTGGTACTGGGGATCAAACTTGGGTCCTTGTGCTTGCACAGCAGGTGGTGAAACCGCTGAGCTAAATCCCTAGCCCATGCTGCATAGACTTTCAATGGAGTTTTTAATCTCCTGGAAATCTGTTTGCATCTGTTTTATGGATTCCATTTGTTTCCTATGTTGGGATTCCATCATGTTCCTCAGCTGCTCTCTAGATTTATTAATCATGTCTTGCACTATGGGCACAAACTCTACTGTTATCTGAGAAATTATTTCTGGTTTCATTTTTTCCAGATCCTCTTTTTTTTGCCAGTTCAGGGAGTCCAGGTGTTTGAGTATCAGATTGTTCCATCTCCTTTCCCTTTGAGGTTGCTGTCGGTGATCTCAAAGTCTGTTTTTGATGCTTGTTTATATGTCTTCTCATTTCCATGGGTGGGGAGGGTGCTGCTGATGCCCACATGGATCACCTCCTCTGCCCTGGGAGTGGCAGAGTGGCAGCCTGGGAGCCTCCTCCTGGGCACTGGGATTGGCTCACCTCCTATGCCCTTGGAGTGGTGGAATAGTAGCTGGGAGCCACTTCCTGGGGATAGGGATTGTCTCATCTCCTCTGCCCTGGGAGTGGTGGAATGGCCGTGTGGGAACCTCTTCCTGGGCACTGGGTAGTATTTCATTTTTTTGGATGCTATTGTGAAAGGAATTGTTTGCCCTATTTCTCTCTCAGTGAGTCTGTTATTCATGTAGAGGAAAGCTATTGATTTTTGTGTGTTGACCTTGTATCCAGCTACTTTACTGTATTTGGTTATTAAGTCTAGAAGACTTCTGGTGGAGTTCTTGGGGTCTTCTATGTAGAATATCATGTCACCTGCAAATAAGGACAATTTGACTTCTTCATTTCCTGTCTTTATTCCCTTTAGTTTTTTCTCTTGTCTAATTGCTGTGGTTTATGTTTCCAAAGCTATATTGAACAGGAGTGGAGATAGTGGACATCCTTGTTTTGTTTCTGATTTTAATGTGAAGGATCTCAGTTTTTGCCCATTTAATATGATATTTGCTATTTGTTTTTCATAGAAGGCTTGTATCAGATTGAGGTTGAAACCATCTATTCCAATTTTTTGTAGGGTTTTTGCCATGAATGTGTCTTTGATTTTGTAAAACACTTTTTCTGCATCTATTGAGATGATAATATGGTTTTTGTTCTTTACTCTACTAATATAGTGTGCATTATATTATATATTACATTATATTATTATAGTGTAATTATAGTATTACATTAATTGATTTGTGTATGTGGAGCCATCCCTGCATCCCTGGGATGAATCCCACTTGGTCAGGGTGTATGATCTTTTTGTGATCTTCTGCATTCTATTTGCCAGTGTCTTATTAAGGACTTTAGCATCTATGTTCATTAGTGAGATTGGCCTATAGTTCTCCTTTTCAGTTGAGTTTTTCTCTGCTTTGGAGACCAAAATGATGCTTGCTTCTACTAATGAATTTGGGAATATTGCTTCCCTATCGATTTCATTGATGTGTTTAAACAATAAGGGCAATAGTTCCTCTCTAAATCTCTTGTAGAATTTAGCAGTAAAGCCATCAGGACCTGGGATTTCCTTAGTTGGTAAGTTTTTAATTATGTTTTCAAGTTTGTTGATTGATATTGGGTTGTTTAAAATTTTTAAGTCTTCTTCGTTCAACTTTGGTTATTCATGTGTTTCTAGGAATCTGTCCATTTTTTCTGTGTTTCCCATCTTATTGGCGCATAGGTTCTTGAAGTAGGTATTGATGATCATCTGGATTTTTTCAGGGTCCATTGTACTTTCACTTTATTCATTCCTAATTGGATGGATTTGGGCCTTTTCTTTCCTTTTTATGATGTGTTGGCTAAGGGTTTGTCAATTTTCTTTATTCTTATGAAGAATGAACTCTTTTCTTCATTGATTTTTTAATATCATTCTCTTAGTGTCCATTGCATTGACTTTGGCTCTGTTCTTTATACTTTCCTCCCTTGTATGAACTTTGGGTTTGTCCTGCTCTTCTTTTTCTAGAAGCTTGAGGTTCAGCATTTGATTGTTTATTTGAGCTCACTCTGTTTTCCTAATATAGGTATTCACTGCTATGAGTTTTCCTTGTAAGACTGCTTTCATTGTGTCCCATAGCTTCCAGTATGTTATATTGACATTGTCATTTAATTTTAGAAACTATCTAATTTCTTTAATTTCCTGGGTAATTTATCAGTTATTCATAAGTGTTTTGTTCAGTTTCCATGTGTTTATGAAATTCTTGCTGTTTCTTTTGCTATGGATCTCCAATTTTATCACACTATGGTTTGATAATATACAGGGGATAACTTCAGTTCATTTGCACTGACTTAAAAATGTTCTGTGAGAAAGTATGTGGTCTATTTTGGAGAACAAGCCATGTGCAGCTTAAAAGAATGTGCATTCTTTGTGTGGTGGAACACTCTGTAAACATCTGTTAAGTTCATTTTTTCGAGTTTGAGTTCTATTGTTTTGTTGTTTTGTTTGTTCTAGTTGATCTATGTATTTGTGACAGTGGGGTATTTATGTCCCCCACTACTATTGTATTAGTGCTTATTTGATTTTTCATGTCCATTAGCATTTGTTTTATATAGTTGGGTGCAGTAGTATTTGGTGCGTATATATTCATGATTGTCATCTCTTCCTCTTGGATTGTTCCTTTACAAGAATTTAGTGGCCTTCTTTGTCTCTCTTAATTAGTGCTGGTGTGAAATCCATTTGATCTGCAAAGAGAATAGCTAATCCTGCCTTTTTGGGGTTCCCATAGCATGGAATATTGTTTTCTACCCTTTAACTTTCAGTCAATGAGTTTCTTTTTTAATTGTGTGTTTCTTGTATGCAGCATATTGTTGGATCTTGCTTCTTACCCCATTCTGCCATTCTATTTCTTTTGATTGGTGAATTGAAACTGTTAGCATTGATGGTTATACCTGATATATATTGACTTATCCTCATCATGGCATTTTTTTGTGTTGGATTCTCCCTCTTTGCATTTAATTTCTCATCTTTCCTGATGGATTCATTCTGCTAGGCTTCTTGGGGTTGTGACATTTATTGCCTTTTCATAGGATATTGTCTAAATTTTTTTGGAGTGCTGGTTTGGTATTCATGAAGTTCCTCAAGTGTTCTTTGTCATGCAAGTATTTTATTTTTATATCAATTTTGAAAGATTTGTAGGGTACATCAATCTGAGTTGGAGGCTGTTTTCCTTTAGGGCTTGAAATACTTCACTCCAGGCTCTTCTTGACTTGAGGATTTTGTTGAGAAGCCTGCTATGATTATGATAGGCTTTCCTTTGTATACGATTTGTTTCTTTTCTCTAACTGCTTGTAGAATTTTTTTCCTCTCTTGGGTTTCTGGAATCTTAGCTATTATAAGCCTATGTGTAGATTTTTTTGATCACTACTAATTGGAGTCCTATATGCCTCACTTATATGTATGTGAAGTTCTTTTCCCCTGCTTGGGGAGTTTTCTCCCATTAGTTCTGTGAACAGTTTTTTATGTTATTTGAAATCTCTCTTGTTTCTTTATTGATGCCGATCAGTCTTATGTTATTCTTCTTTCATCATCTAGCAGCTGCTGGATTGATATCTTGTGGTCCTTTACTATTTTTAAGAAATTTTTAATTTCCTCATCACTAATTGCAATCCTGTCTTGTATATCTGAAATTCTGTCATCACATTGGCTCATTTGGCTGTGTAAACTTTCAGGGAAGGTTTTAATCTCCTGGAAATCTGTTTGCATCTGTGTGATGGATTCCATTTGTTTTGTATGTTGGGATTCCATCATATTCCTCAGCTCCTCTATTTTTTTAATCTGCACCTGCTCTCAATTTATTAATCATGTCTTGCACTATGGACACAGTCTCTGTTGTTATCTGAGAAATTATTTCTGATTTCATTTTTTCCAGATCCTCTTTTGTTTCCAGTTCAGGGAATCCAGGTAGTTGAGTATTAGATTGTTCTATCTCATTGCTCTTTGGGGTTGCCTTAGGTGATCTGGAAGACTGGTTTTGACTCATTTACATGTTATCTCATTTCAACAGATGCAGCCTGCTGTGCATTTCTTGAGGCAACGTTTGCTCACCCAGTGGTCTTTAATTCTTGGCAATCTATCAAGTGGCCTCTTCTCCGCTGCTCACCAGTGCCCCAATTCCTGCATTTAGAATGTGCCTTCTGGATCCCTGAGCTGACCTATTGTCTGAGTGGGCTTCCAGCTGGGGCCTGCCCCCCTACATAGCTGTTGTATGGGAGGTCCTTTGGCTGGCAGCTCTGCACCCCAGTCCTGTCTGAGCACCCTTCTGTGTCTCTGTGCACTTACCAATAGTATTGGGGTGAGCATTTTGCTGTTGGTTGTGTGCCTGTGCGGCTCTTTTCCAGCTGGGCCCTTGGCTTGCACCTGTGTGCCCAAGTGCTGGGGTCAGGGCAGGGCCCTTCCTGGTCTGCCTGCAGCCACACAGCTCTGGTCCACAATGCTGCTTTCCAGGATCACTGTTTCCTGTTTTTTATTATGAAGTAAGCAGCTGTGAACATTTATATCCAGGTGTTTGTATGAGTATAAGCTTTAATTTCTCAGAATATATCTAGGAGTAGAATTCCTGGGTTGTAGAAGTGTACCACTTGTTCACTAGCAAAATATTTGTCAAGTGGCTTTGTCATTTAATATTCCTGCCAGCCTGTATGAAAATTCCAGTTGCTCAATATTCTTCCAGCATTTCTTAACTATTCTGGTGAGTCTGTAGTGGTAGCATATTGCCATTTTGTCACACATATGTATGATGAATACTAATGTTGGGCAGCTTTTTATGCTTACTGCAGATTTTTGTATTTTAGGTGAATTGCTTGTTCAAGTAATTTGAAAATGTTATTAATGAGTTGTAAGATTTCTTTAAAAATAATGAGTAGGTGTTTTTTACAAGATATGTTTTGCCCATATTTTCTTACAAACTATTGCTTATATTTCATTTTTCTAAGAGTCTTTTAAATAGCAGAATTTGTTCATTTTCATGGAGTTAAGTTTATCAATCTACACTTCTAGTAGCCTATGAAAACTTTGCCTAGCAGGGTACAAGGATTTTATTCATGTTTTCTTCTGTAAGTTTCATAGATTTAATCTTATTTATTTTAAATCTATGATGTCTTGTGATTTAATTTTTAAAAGTAGCATATGTATTAAAGTGCTATTTTTGGTACTTGTGTAAAAGAAATAATGCACAAAAGGGCAGGCCTTTGTTGCCAAGCACCACCAACCCCAGTGTTTTTGCCATAGGATTTTCTGTTCAAGCAATGTGTTTGTACTGCATAATGGTCCTGCCCAATGTATCAAAACATTCTGTTCAAGCAGTGTAACTATTTGTGCTGCAAAGCAATGTAAGTGTGCTGCACAATATTTGTACAACAACCATGTCAAAAACAACTTCAGGAGGAAGCTCCCTTGTTGCCATCCCAAGCTCCTAGGGCAGAGAAGCTCAGCCTGTCCCAGCACCTGGAAAGAAGCTCCCCACCTCCATCCCAGGCTCCTAGGGCAGAGAAGGTGAGCCAGTCCCAGCACCCGGAAGGAAGTTCCCCACCTCCATCCCAGGCTTCTAGGGCAGAGAATCTCAGCTGGTTCCAGCACCTGGAAGGAAGCTCCCTGCCTCCATCCCAGGCTCCTAGGTCAGAGAAGCTCAACCAGTCCCAGCACCTGGAAGGAAGCTCCCCTACTGCCATCCCAAGAATCTCAGTCAGTCCCAGCACCCAGATGGAAGCTCCCTGCCTCCATCCCAGGCTCCTAGGGCAGAGAAGCTCAGCTGGTTCCAGCACCCAGAAGGAAGCTCCACCCACTGCCATCCCAGGCTCCTAGGGCAGAGAAGGTGAGCTGGTCAAAGCACCCGGAAGGAATCTCCCCCACTGCCATCCCAGGCTCAGAGGGCAGAGAAGCTCAGCCAGTCCCAGCACTTGGAAGGAAGTTCCCCACTGCCATCCCAAGCTCCTAGGGCAGAGAAGGTGAGCTGCATGGGTGTGAGAAGCACCCCCTAGCCTGTGGAAATGAGAAAACACATAAACAAGCCTCAAAAACAGACTTCAAGATCACCTACAGCAACCCCAAAGAGAAACAAGATGGAACAATCAGATACTCAACCACCTGGACTCTCTGAAATGGCAACAAAAGAGGATCTGGAAAAAATGAAATCAGAAGTAATTACTCAGATAACAGCAAAGATTTTGTTCATGGTGCAAGACATGACTAATAAATCTAGAGAAGACACAGATAAAAAAATAGAGGATCTGAGGAATATGATGGAATCCCAACATAGGAAACAAATGGAATCCATAAAACAGACACAAACAGATTTCCAAGAGATTAAAAACTCCATCGAAAGTCTGTGCAGCAAAATGAACCAATGTGAGGATAGAATTTCACATACAGAAGATAAGATTGCAATTAGTGAGGAGGAAAAGAAAAATTGCTTTAAAATTGTAAGGGAACACAAGGAATCAATCCATCAGCTGCTAGACAATGCAAAAAGAATAACATAAGACTGATTGGAGTCGATGAAGAAAGAGGAGAGAGTGCAGATGACATAAAAAAACTGTTCATGGAAGTGATGGCAGAAAACTTCCCAGGGAGGAGAAAAGAACTTCACATACAGATAAGTGAGGCATATAGGACTCCAAATAGCCTTGATCAAAAAAAATCTACACATAGGCAGGTTTGAGCGATGCAAATGAAAATAACACTGAGATTCCACCTCACTCCAGAAAGAATGGCTGCTATCATGAAATCAACCAATAACAAATGCTGCTGAGGCTGTGGGGATAGAGAAACCCTGTTCCATTGCTGGCTGGTGGGAGTGTAGACTGGTGCAACCACTGTGGAAACCAGTATGGAGATACCTCAAAGAACTAGGACTGGACGTCTCATTTGACCCAACTTTTCCCCTGACTGGTATCTTCCCCAAAGAATTAAAAGAATCATACCACAGAGATATATGTGCACCTTTATTCATAGCAGCACAGTTTGTAATAGCTAAAACTTGGAAGCAGCCCAATTGACATCACCTGGAGACTAGATAAAGAAAATGTGTTTTTTGTGTTTTTTTTTTAATAAAATGAAGTGCTGCTCAAAGCGGTGGTGACCAGCAACCAGCGACCGGCCCCAGTGAGACAAGGCAAGCAGCTTGGGGTTCCTGCGGCTGTCCCGGGCCATGCCCATGGCACAGTGAGGTCCTCTTAGCCACACAGGTGCCTCCAACACTCAGTCGTGCCCCACCCCCTATACACTGCCTACCTTCTGGCTTTTTTACTACCTCCTCCCACACTACAGAGGCACAGGAGACTATAAAGACCCTTGTCTTGAGCGCCACAAGATAGAGCAGAAGTTAGTAACAGAAAGAGGGCTTCTCAGGCTTCTGGAAGAAAACTGAAGCTCAGCAGAAAAGTAAAGAAAACCTCTACAATAAAGGCACATCAGACCACTGTACTTGGTCTGCTGCTGGCTTGCTGAGACTCATTGACTTGTGTATGCACAGAGATTCCTACCTTGCCTACTGTGACAACAGAGACATACCCTGAAGGAGGCCCATAATTTCTATTACTATTTGCAAAAAAGGAAAAAATTTTTTTTCTTATTTTTAATTCTTAATTTTTACTTTTTTTCTACTCTTCAAAGTTTTACTTTTCTTTCTTTTCTTTCTTTTATCTTTTCTTTCTCTTTCTCATTCCTCACTGCCCCACATTGCCCCTCATCTCCCCATTTGTTCCTTTCTGCACTGATGTTGGATTTCTCCCTTACTGTCTTTTCTTCTCTTTTTCCTTCTCTTGATTATCATTAGGTTTAAAGGAATGTAAATTTGGTATCTAGCATCCATGTTGCTCTTAGGTGGTTTTATTCACATCTTTGTTCTTTCATTCTGCCATTTTCTCTTGCCTTTAACAACTTCTTGGAGTTTGTGTGATCTTTCTGTGTCTTCAGACCTCACCACTAATCTTACCTGTTCTTTCTACCTGTCCCTCCCTCCCCAACTCCATTTAGCTCCCCACCCTGAAGGGGAAAGATGCTATATTGAAGAGTTTATTCATTATAAACTTATGTTGGGCTGGTCCTTGGTTTTAATTTAACTCACATAGTTAAAAGTGATAGATGAATAACTACCACAAAGTGTCATTTTCTAAGCTGTGCTTGATGCTATGGTATTGCTGACTATATCATTTGGGCTAACATGTTGTGATTGATCTAATTAGTTTTCCTTCCTGGTATAAGAAAAATATAATAGCTTCAGAGTCATTAGAGTATCAAAACCCAAACACAAGCCATATCTAGAAGACACCTCTGAAAAGCAATAATTGCACAAGGGGTTTTTAAACAAAAGCAACAAAGATACCTACATTAAGCAATCTTGAAATATAAACCTAGGAATTAAATCAAGGACAGTACCAAAAAGAAAAATGAGAAGACACTTAAACAAGGCACAAATGCAGGCTCCCATGACACAAAAAGGAAATTCTGGGGGAAATGAGGTGAAAAACTCTGGTAAGCAACCACGTGGACACCCTGAACTGATAGCACAGGAAGTAACAAAGCTGATGCATGAGGCTTTAGAAAATTTCAAAACAGAAATAATCTCCCAGATAAATACAGACATGGTGAGTAGAGTGAAAGACATGATTAGAAGCTCTAGAGCAGAAACAGATAAGAAAATAGATGAGATCAGAAACATGCTGGAAGCCATGAATGCCCAGTATAAGAAAAAAATGGAAAACATGATCGCTCAACATACAAAAAAAATGGAATCCATGAAAGAGATTAAAACAGATATTCAGGAGATTAAAAACTCCATTGAAAGCATGCAGAGCAGACTAAGAGAATCTGAAGACAGAATATCAGATATAGAAGACAGGTTTGCAGTTAAGGACCATGAAAACAGAGACTTCTTAAAGATAGTAAGGGACCATGAGAAATCAATCCAAAAGCTGCTAGATGATGCAAAGAAGAATAACATAAGACTCATAGGAGTCCATGAAAAAACAGGAGAAAGCACAACAGACATAAAAAATCTGTTCACAGAAATAATAGTAAATAACTTCCCAGACAGAGGTAAAGAGTTGGACGTACAGATAAGTGAGGCATATAGAACTCCATCCAGCCATGACCAAAAAAATCTACACCTAGACATATAATAGTCAAGATCCCAGAAACCCAACAGAAGAACAAAATTCTACAGGCACTTAGAGAAAAGAAACAAATCACCTATAAAGGAAAGCCCATCAGAATCACAGCAGATTTCTCAACACAAACCCTCAAATCAAGGGGAGCCTGGAGTGAAGTATTTCAAGCCCTAAAAGAAAAAAACTTCCAACCTAGACTGTTGTATCCTGCAAAATTATCTTTCAAAATTGATGGGGAAATTAGATACTTTCATGACAAAGAACACCTGAGGAATTTCATGGACACCAAACCAACACTCCAAACAATTTTAAGCAATATCCTAGAAAAATACAATGAAGGTCACAACTCCATGAGCACCAGCAGAGACAAGGCACCACACAAAGTAAGACACTAAAGCGAAAGGGAGGAAAATAAGAAAAGAGCCAACAACAGTAAAACATCATGAGAAGGGTGAGTCAATATCTGTCAATTATAACTATCAATGTTAATGGCCTCAATTTACCAATCAAAAGAAATAGACTGGCAAAATGGATTAAGAAGCAAAACCCAGCAATATGCTGTATACAAGAACCACACCTAACTCAAAAGGAAATCCATAGACTGAAAGTAAAAGGATGGAAAACAGTTCTCCACATAACAGGAACCCAGAAAAAAGCAGGCATAGCAATCTTATTTGCAGACAAAGTAGATTTCAAACAAAAACTAATTAAGAGAGACAAAGATGGTCACTACACCCTTGTGAAAGAAACAATCCAAGAGGAAGAGATGACAATCCTAAATATATATGCACCAAATACAAATGCCCCCAACTATACAAAACAAATATTAATGGACATGAAAAACCAAATAAGCACTAATACAATTGTAGTGAGGACCACAATACCCCTCTATCACAAATAGACAGATCAACTAGGAAAAAAATTAGCAATGAAATTCTACAACTAAATGAAGCTATTGGAGAAATGGACTTAATAGATGTTTACAGAGTGTTCCACCCCACAAAATCAGAATACACATTCTTTTCAGCTGCCCATGGGTCCTTCTCCAAAATAGATCACATGCTAGCTCATAGGACATATCTAAGTAAATGTAAAAGAATTGAAGTTATCCCCTGTATATTATCAGACCATGGTGCAATACAATTGGAGATTAATAATATAAGAAACTGCAAAACACTCACAAACACATGAAAATTGAACAACACCCTCCTCAACAACCAATGGGTCACAGAGGAAATTAAAGAAGAAATTAGACAGTTTCTACAAGTAAATGAAAATGCCAGTACAACATACAGGAATCTGTGGGACACAATGAAAGGAGTTCTACATGGGAAATTCATAGCAGTGAATACCCATACTAGGACAGCAGAGAGAACTCAGTTAAATAACTTAATGCTGAACCTCAAGCTCCTAGAAAAAGAAGAGCATAACAAACCCAAAGCTTGTACAAGAAAGGGAATGATAAAGATCCGAGCAGAAATCAATGCAATGGAGATTAAGAGAATGACACAAAAAAATCAATGAATCAAAGAGTTGGTTTTTTTGAAAGAATAAATAAAATTGATAAACCTTTAGCCAACCTTATCAAAAAAAAGGAAAGAAAAGGCTCAAATACATGCAATTAAGAATGAAAAAAGGTGAAGCCACAACAAATCCAGCAGAAATCCAGAGAATCATCAATACCTACTTTGAGAACCTGTACTCTAATAAAATGGAAAACACAGAAGAAATGGACAGATTCCTAGACACATATGAATTGCCAAAATTAAATGAAGAAGATATAGAAATTCTAAACACCCCAATTACAATGAGATTGAAAATGTAATTAAAAACTTACCAACAACAACAAAAAAGCCCAGGTCCTGATGGCTTCACTGCTGAATGCTACAAGATATTTAAAGAAGAACTATCACCACTACTATTTAAACTCATCAAGGAAATTGAAAGGGTAACAAGGCTTCCAAATTCATTCCTGGAAGCAAGTGTTACGTTGATTCCAAAACCAGGGAATAACCCAACCCAAAAAGAGAACTACAGACCAATCTCCCTAATGATCATAGATGCAAAAATCTTCAAGATACTGGCAAACAGAATACAGAGTGTCATCAAGAAGATCATACACCCTGACCAAGTCGGATTTATCCCAGGGATGCAAGAATGGTTCAACATCTGAAAATCAATAAATGTAATACCCCATATTAACAGAGTCAAGGACAAAAACCGCATGATCATCTCAATACATGCAGAAAAAGCATTTGACAAAATCCAACACTGATTCATGATAAAAACGCTACAGAAAATTGGAATAGGAGGCCTTTATCTAAACCTGATTAAGGCTTTCTATGAAAAACCAACAGCCAACATCATACTAAATGGTCAAAAACTGAAAACTTTCACACTAAAATCAGGAACAAGACAAGAATGCCCACTATCACCACTCCTGTTCAATATTGTTCTGGAAACATTAGCCATAGCAATTAGACAAGAGAAAGAAATAAAAGGAATAAAGATAGGAAAGGAAGAAGTGAAACTGTCATTATTTGCTGATGATATGATACTTTAAATAGAAGACCCAAAACACTCAGCCAAAAGTCTTCTAGACCTAATTGACAGATTCTGTGGAGTAGCTGGATACAAGGTCAACACTCAAAAGACAATACCTTTCTTATACACAAATAGCAGACCCATTGAGAGAGAAATTTGGGAAATAATTCCTTTTACAATAGCATCTAAAAAATGAAATATCTAGGAACCAACCTAACAAAGGAAACAAAAGAACTCTACACTGAAAACTACAGCACTCTGAGGAAGGAAATGGAAGAGGATATAGGAAAATGGAAAGATATCCCTTATTCCTGGGTAGGAAGAATGAATATAGTGAAAATGGCCCTACTTCCAAAACTACTATATAGATTCAATGCAATGCTGATTGAAATTCCAAGAATATACTTCACAGAACTAGAGAAAACAATCAAAAAATTCATTTGGAAGCAGAAGAAACTTACAATAGCAAAAGCAATTCTAGGCAACAGAGACATGGCTGGGAGTATCACAATCCCCAACTTGAAACTATACTACAAAGCTACTGTAATAGAAACAGCATGGTACTGGCAAAGAAACAGACCTGAAGATCAGTGGAATAGATTAGAAGATGCAGAAACAACTCCAGACATACTCAGCCACCTCATCTTTGACAAAAGAGCCAACCACCCTCACTGGAGAAAAGATAGTCTATTAAATAAATGGTTTTGGAAAAATTGGATTTCAGCATGACAAAGATTAAAACTAGACCCATACCTATCACTGAGCACTAAACTAAGATCAAAGTGGATTAAAGAGCTAAATATTAAGAGAGAAACACTAAACTTGCTGGAAGATAAGTTAGGTAGAACTCTCAATGACATTGGCATAGGAAAAGACTTTATGAACAAATCTTCAGTAGCACAGGAGCTAATACAAAGAATCAACAACTGGGATCTCATCATATTAAAAAGCTTCTGCACTGCAAGAGAAACTACCAACAGATCTAAGAGGCAACCTACAATGTGGGAAGAAATATTTAGAAGCTATACCTCAGACCAAGGTCTACTACCAAGAATATACAAAGAACTGAAAAAAATCAGGCCTCCCAAATTTAAAGACCCAATTCAAAAATGGGTATCTGAAATGAACAGATATTTCTCAGACAAAGAAGTAAAAACAGCAAGTAAATATATGAAAAAATGTTCAACATCACTGGTCATTCGAGAGATGCAGATGAAAACAACACTGAGATTCCACCTCACCCCACAAAGAATGGCTGCTATCAAGAAATCAACCAATAAGAAATGCTGGCGGAGGTGTGGAGAGAAAGGAACCCTTCTCCATTGTTGGTGGGAATGTATATTGGTGCAACCACTGTGGAAATCAGTATGGCTATACTTCAAAGAAGTAGGACTACAGTTCCCATTTGACCCAGCTATTCCCCTACTGAGAATCTTCCCCAAAGAATTAAAAGAATCATACCACAGTGATATATGTGCACCTATGTTTATAGCAGCACAATTTGCAATAGCTAAAGCTTGGAAACAGCCCAAATGCCCATCGACTGGAAACTGGATAAAGAAGATGTGGTTTTTTTTATAAAATGGAGTACTATTCAGCCATAAAGAATGAGAAACTAGAGACATTTATAGCTAAATGGATGCATATTGAGGCCATCCTCTTAAGTGAAATAAATAGGACACACATATGTAAATACCAAATCGTTTCTCTAGTGTGATAAATTGAAAGTGTAAATAAGGATGAAAATGATTAAAATGAATAATTGATAATTTGAAATAATAAAAGGTCCAAGGGTTTGAGGATGGTGGAAGGGAAAGGGGAAAGGGAAGAAGGGAAAGAAAAAAATTATGAGAGAAAAAAATGGAATCAAACTCTGCGTAGATAGGGAAGGGTGGAGGGGGTGAAGGGTGCACAGGTAATGGGAGAAAAAATAAAAACTAAGATGCATCATGTTCTGGTACAAACACCCAATGATAAATGTAAATGTATTTTATACCTAAAATGTACCAATAAATATATATATTTAAAAAAATAAATTAAAAAATGCCATACTACTCAGTCATAAAAAATGAGAGATTAGAGTCATTTATAGATAAATCAATGCACATTGAGGCAATACTCTTAAGTGAAATAAATAGGACACGCATGTGTAAATACCGAATAGTTTCTCTAGTGTCAGAAACTGAAAGTGTAAATAAAGACTAAAGGGTATAATAAATAATGTGAAATAAGAAGAAGAGGGGAATAGGGGAAAGGGAAGTGGGAAGGGTAGGGGAAAGGAAAGAAGGGAATGGAATTAATATAAGAAAATGAAAAAATGGAAGCAAAGTCTTTGTAAATAGGGAGTGGTGTGAGGGGTTGAAGGGAGGGCAAGGTAAGGGGGAAAATAAGAACTAAGAAATGTTATGTAAAGGTGAAAATTTCCAAAGATGAATGTCATTATATTGTATACATAAAATGTACCAATAAAATAGAATTTTAAAAAATATCAAGACCACCATGCAAGGAGGAAAACCAACTACAGATCACCTTTCATCTGGAACAATGTGCATATTGCAAAGAGACTGGACACTGGAAAAATGAGTACTGCAATCAGAAGGGGGGCACAGCTAGTCAGAAGCCCTCAAGTCATGCCAGCTGTCAATATCAACCTAACCCAATAGTACCTAACCTGATTGGACTTGCAGAGTTTGTGTCAGACTCTGAAAGACCAAGCTCACTCATTCTGAGCCCCCAGGAGCCTATAGTCAATATGATCATTGGGAACCAATTATTGACTTTTATGGTGGATATGGACTGAACACTCTGTTGTGACCATCCCCATGGCCCTCTTCACCAGGAGGGCTGCCACCATGGTGGGGGCAGCTGGAGTTCAGATAGCACAACTTTTTTGTCAAGCATGGACCTGCCAATTGGGAGGACATGAAGTTGTCCATGAGTTCCTGTATTTGTCTGAGTGCCCTATCCCTTTCCTTGGAAGGCCTGCTGACTAAACTCAAAGTGCACATAACATTTACACCTGAGGGACCTTCTAACCTGACCCTAGCTGCCTGGAAACGACTGATACTATCTGTAACCATCTCCAGAGAGGACGAGTAGAAATTGCACATTGCTAATTGGGAAGAAATAAACCCCCCAGAGTTACTGGGGACATTTTCAGAGGTCTAGGCTGAAAAGTCTCTGCCTGGAATGGCCAAGAACTAGCCCTCAATCATGGTAGAACTTAAACCAGGAGCAAAGCTTGTCAAACTGATATAATATGCTATACCCAGAGAGGCATGACTTGGGATCCAGGAATACATTAGCAAGCTAAGGGGTGCAGCTATCCTGAAAGAATGTGAGTCCCCTGGGACACACCACTGATTCCAGTTAAAAGGCCAGATGGAATTGGATACTGAACAGTACAAGAACACTGGGCAATCAACAATGCCACAGTTACTGTGCATCTAGTAGCTCCCAAGCCCTACATCATGCTGAATCTGCTCCCACCTTCAGTAGCCTGCTTCACCTGCCTCAATCTTAAAATGCCTTCTGCCTTTGATGGACTCCCCAAAGCCACCTGCTCTTTGCTTTTGAATGGGAAGACCCCAGTAGTGGGGGTGGGGGGAAAGACACTGTTAACCTGGAGAAGACTTCCTCAAGGGTTCTAAGACTCCCTCATGTTATTCAAAGAAGCCATGGTTGCTAACCTAACTGCCTTCCCAGTGTCTAAACTAAACTGTACTCTGCTCCAACATTTAGAGGACATCCTGGTGGCAAGCAAAATCAAACAGGACTGTTGGGAGGGGACATGGGCCCTTCTGCAGCTGGTCATGGATGCAGGCTACAAGGTGTCCTGGAAAAAGACACTAATATGCCAACCTTCTGTCCAGTACTTGGGGCTCATCCTAACCAAGGGACATCCTGCAATAGAGAGGAAATAAGTCATCTGCTCCCTCCCAGGACACGATAACAAAAAGAACCTTCATGAATTCCTTGGGGCAGCTGCTTTTTGCTGAATCTGGTCCCCATAGTTTTCAGAAAAGGCCATATTCCTCTATGGTGCCCTGACCAGACCTGAGGGGCAGCATTTCAAATGGAAGTTCAGCAAAAATCAGCCTTCAAAGAGATCAAACCACTCCTCCTCAGCCCTTCAGTGGTAGGACTGCCAGATGTGAGCCAAGAATTTAATCTTTGTACACAAAAGAAGACCATATAGTCCTCAGAGCCCTAACTGAAATGATAGGGCCCTGGCAGAGGCCAGTGGCCTGCCTACTAAGAAGTTAGACCCAGTAGCAGCTGGATGGTCCCCTTGCCTCCACACCCTAGTGACAACTGTCACCCTCATTAAAGAAGCAGAAAAATTGACTGTGTTACAAAACTTCTGGGTGAAGGTTCCCCATTCCATTATGACTCTGATGAATGATCACTTAACATCTACACTATCTCTAGTTACACTTTTGCCACAGTCCACATCCACAGTGCCATATATAAGGAAATAAGACTACTGACAGCAAGAGGTAAAGGAATCAAAAATAAAGAAGAACTACTACAACTCCTAGGTGCTCTCTGAGAATCTGAGAAAATGGACACCAAAAAGGGCAGGATTCGGTCATCTTAGGAAACCATCTGGCAGACCAGGTGGTAAGAGAAGCTGTCTTCACTGGCACAACAACACCAACTCAAACTCTTTCCACAGAAATGGCCACACTCCCTAAAGATTATCAAAATACAGATCCAATATACACCCCAGAAGAAAATCAGTAGGCCCAAGAAGGACCCTTCAAAGGCCCTAGTTCATGGTGAATCCTGCAAGATCAAAGGCCATTCATACCCCAGCAAAGAGCATATGCCCTAGTTCAAGAATTACACAACTTGAACCATCTGGGAAAATCAACATTTGAGGTGCTATTGGGCAGATACTTCTACATCCCCTGGCTGTCATCCTTCTGTGCCTCCATAAGCCAGTGATGCCCAGTCTTTACCAGAAATCACCCTCTGCAATGACCCAAGCCAGCCCTGGGAATCCAATATATTGGGATGTCATCCTTTGAAGACTTAAAAATAGACTTTACTGAAGTAAAACACTGTCAGCTAAAAAAATTACCTATTACTCATTATCTGTGCATACTCAGGTTGGGTCAAAGCCATACCTACCTGGACTGAGAAAGCACCTGAAGCTGTCAAGCTCTTATTGAATTAGGTTATCCCTCAATATAGACTGCCTCTAACAATGGGAAGTGACAGTGGGCCAGCTTTTGTAGCAGAAGTGGTACAAACACTCACTGATCTGCTGAAGATCAGATGGAACCTTCATACTGCTTACAGACTCCAAAACCTCAGGAAAAGTAGAACACATATATTGCACCTTAAAGACCACATTTGCCATGTTATATCAGGAAACCTGGGAGGCCTGGATTGACATGTTACCCTTAGCCTTACTCCAGGTCTGATGCACTCCCAGACCATCAGGCTATTCCCCTTATGAGATTTTTTTTGGAAGACTCCCACCCATAATAAGGGGATTCAGAGAGGACATCAGACAATTGGGAGATAACAGTCTAAGTGTAGAACTATGAGCCATAGGTGGATTTTGTCTCAGATTCATAAGGCTGTTCTTGAAAGGATCCCTGTCTCAGGTACCCCAGTATATACACACCACTCAGGGGACTCAGTTTGGGTTAAAGATTGGAAAAAGGAAATCTGGACAGGAACTCACATGGTTGTGCTAGTCACTCCCACTGCTGTTAAAGTTGCAAGAGCTGTCCCATGGGTCTTTCACTCGAGGCTCAAAAAAGTCCACCCCAGAGTTCCCAAACACCTGGACAATGCACCTGAACCCTAAGAATCCCCACAGGTTTTGACTCAGAAGACCTTGGAACTCAACCTGACCTCAGAGACATCACTAATGGACAACAGCCCTGTTCTAGTCATACCAGAAGCTGACTGGTCTCTGCACAGTTGAAGTCTGAGGACACCATTCACAGGACACCTTATTTTACTATATGGACTGTTGTCATTATCCCTAGTTTCTAGGCCTCCTTAGACTGCTCATCTTAATTTTTGCTGTAAGTCTTGCTACAGTTGTCTCAATAAACTGGACAACTGTCCATGGAATTCTCCTAGCCTTTGACTTTATCATTAGTATAGGGTGTTTCACCAGTATTCTCTATCTCCTTTGAAGGTAAGGTGTTCAACCCTGACTTAACTGGTGATGGCTGGTGCCAATAACCTGATGTTGCTGTTGGTCTCTATGGTGGCGGTCTTGGGATATGACAGTCCAGACTTGCTACCCCCTACCTCTCCAACACCCTAAAACTGGTAACCAGTAGCTTAAAAGAGATCTCTAATTCTATAATAGACCTCTTTAGCTAGAGTCACTCTTCAAAACTGTTGTAGCTTACACTTATTAATGACAGAAAAAGGGGATACCTGTGTCTTTCTCAGGGAAGAATGTTATTTCTATGTTAAAAGACCATGGGTCATTCACCAGGCTTCAAAAAGCCTCCAAGACAGAGCTGCTAAACTCCAGGAGAGATTCCAAACTGGACATCATGGGTTGTCCCTCTGCTAGGGATCTTGGCCCCCATTTTCCTGTTACTGTTTGGCCTTTGTATGTTTAGGTGCTTCACAGAATTCCTTTGAGATTGGGTTCAGACTCTCGCAAGACAATCAGTATATCAGCTATTGAGACTATCACCCTCTACCTACTAGTGGTGCCCTATGAGGTTATGCCTATATAAGGGCATCAAAGGGGATAAATGATAAAGAAATAGTGCAAAACAAGGCAGGCCTTTGTCGGTTGCCATGCCCCCTTGTTGGAAATTGTAGAATTCAGCTATCTAGTTGTAAGAATTGATCACAAGAAGTTTGTTAACTGAGAAAATTAAGTCATTTCTGGGAAATTCCACAAGTCTGTTTGTTAAAAGAATGGCAGAAAACTTTAAGAGACATTGTAAAAGTTTCATGGGAGAAAAACAGGTTTTCCTAGTTTTCTTATTTACAATTGCCCAGGATCAGAGGACCCTGACCCAGTGACTCTATGGGTGGTGAGAGAGATACAACTCACTATGCACATCTGTGATGTTTGTGGTGGGCTGGTGGGCTTAATTTCAGCTGAAGTCGTCCTGTTGTCTTGGTACCATCTGATAAGAAGAGGGCTGCGGTGTGCTCTTTGATGTACGGGATTGGTGAACGGAAACAGGGGACTTGTAAATTTGCCTGTAGCTTTTATGAGTCACTTAAAGTAACTGGTTATCATCAGATATAAAAATCGGAAAGACAATAACCAGAACAACTAAGCTGCTTTCTTACATGTATAAAAGCCTTGCTTCTTTCCTTTGTGATTGTCGAACAGTGTCAGAGGAGTAAACTTCTGTTCGTCCCCCAGGCTGTCTCCTTTTCTTTCTTTAAAAGTTGGTGCTTTCCGGGGTCTCAGGTCTCCCTCTAGAGAGACCACCAACACCCCCACCATGTTTTTGCCATAGGATGTTTTGTTCAAGCAATGTAACTGTACTGCATGATGTTATTGCCCTATGTATCAACACTCTGTTCAAGCAATGTAATTATTTGGGCTGCAAAATAGTGTAACTGTTTGTGCTGCATGATGTTTGTACCTAAGGTTAAAAGAATGTCCTGTTAACTCTGCCCATCCACCTCAATGAGTATGCTAACCTGGTAGGTGAGCCCACCCTCCTAACCTAAAGATCTCTATATAAGGCTGCTTGCATTGCTCATACTTCAGAGTACAAGTTCCTCTGAGTCTGCTGGCTTAATAAAGAATCCCTCTATCTCGCCAAGTGCTGCTTGACTTCTTTGCTGTCAGAGACCTTCAGATAGGTATAATACTTGGCTATAACACAGAGCTCTAACACTTGGCTGTAACACTGAGTTGTTGCACTTTGCTGTAACACTTGGACATCCAATTATTCCATAACATTTGTTTAAAGTTTGTCCTTTCCACCATTGGATTATGTTGCCACCTTGTTTAAAATAAGTTGAATATATATCTGTGCATATATGTTACCTGGTATCTCTTTCTCCTATTTGACAACTCTATTCTTTTATGTTAACTGAACACCTATCTTTAGTATCATTCTTGTGATCTTGTAATATATAATAAGCTTTGAAGTAAGATAGTATAGGCTATACACCTGGGTATTTGGTTTGGAAACTTATAATTAGTCTTAATCAAACTAGTATGTATGATGCTGCTGCTCTGACACATACCAACCTATAAAAGAAGGGAAATAGATATTGGTAGAGTGGAGAAAATGTACAGGGCTCTCTTTTCCTGATGATCCATAATGAAATAAAAGGCTTAGAAATCTAAGGGAAAAACATAACTTTTTACTTTCCATAGATGTTTTCAAATGTAAGAAATGAAATGATTTCCATTGCCTGCCTCACAAGTGTAAGGTCCTGAGTTTGATCCCCAGTGCCAAAAGAAAGAAAGAAAAGAAATGGAATGATAACTTTCTGTACCCCTCTGCAACTCTACTTCCTGGGTCCAAAGAAACCTTTTCAATTCTCACTTCAAGAACTAGATAAAGAAAAACTAGATAGATAAACTGTGTGCAGTACAGATAAAAGTGTACAGTAAAGAAAAGCAGGGAGGAAAGCAGATACTTGAGTCAAAGACAGAGGAATTAAAGGACTCAAGGGACTGTGAAGTCATGGAGAAGAGAGTGGTGGCAGTAATTAGGGATCCTTTTACAAATCCAAGGTGTTGTGGCTTGTGTTTAGATATCCCCTCAAAGCCTCATGAAGTCATAAGTGGAGCTTTTTCAGAAGTGGCTGGATCTAGAGTGTGTGATGCTGGAATTGATTCATGGTGCAATGCTAGGATTAAGGGTACTAGGATTAAGGGTATGAGTGCTACCCACCCTAAGTAGTCTGTATAAGATAAAAGGGGCAGGAAGGCACTATTAAGGTCCCTTGTTGATTTGCTACCTTTGGTCTGCCATGAACTGTTGCACCTCTGTCATGTGTTACCCTGCCTTGTATCCAGCCAATTATGGACTGAAGCCTCTTACCAACTGTAAGGTAGATAAACCTTTCCTGCTTTAACTTTGAGTGTCACATATTTTGTCTCAGCAATGAGAAAAGTAAGACACAAGATGACAATCTGTCCACTCACAAGTTGTGTTATACCAGCATCTAGACTCAGAATCTAGACAGGACCCAGAGCTACTTTGGTTGATAGTACAAAATGTTCAGTAACAGACTGGAGAACATTTCTCTTTTAAACTTTATTAACAGAGCAGAGAGATTGTGTGTTTAGAGGACATACACACACAGTTCTATACTTTTGTTTCTTAAAATAGCACTAATACAAATATGGGCAAAATTTTAAAAAACTTTTACATGCTATCTAGAAATTTTACAGTAAATGTTATTACCTAGTACCTAAATATTTTCAGATCAAACTCTGCAATAATTGAATTTCTAAAAAAACCCTATAGCTTTAATAATTAAATGTTCAATACCTGTTGATTTACCTGTTTTTTTATTGCCATGATTCAAGCATATGTGTGTCAAATGTAGAAAGTCATATGAATATTTATTAATTAAGGAAGGAGAATCAAAATCAGTGAATCTGACTCATACTCATTTTTAATGGTTTAATGTTTAATGATCATCAGTGTTTTGCTACAGGGTAATCAGGAATAATGGGTAGACAGTTTACATAAATTACCAAAGTGATCCATGTCCATACAAATCAAATAAATAAGCAGTCCCATTCTCTTCACTTTGTTTATCTTTCTGTGTCACAATGACACTTTTTTAAACACCACACAGTTTCATTTTTGCCTCTTTAATACATGCTTCAGTGACATAAAATTAAAGGTCTGTAACTCGAGAGTCTCCAAAACCTGAGTTCGTTGGTTTTCCAATATTAAAGCTTAAATAATAAAATATCCTGAGAATTCTTGGACTTCTCTTATTTTCTTTGTGTAACTGGGAGAATAAGTGCTGCAGAGCTAGAGGCAGAAAATACATTTTGACCCTAAGGCTGTGACTGGACTTTGGAAATATCAGCTGTTGAAAGGGAAATGACAGAGGGCTGTAATACTGGCCTCTGGATCCATGACATTTGGAAGTCAAGAGACTGAAGTAAATTTGGGGGGGTTTTAATATGGCCAAGTATCTCTATTGTTCTTCTTGACCCAGTTCTAGGAGGTTAGCCTTGGGCACAGCAAAACTTTATGGATTACTGTTGATTATTCCATCTACTTACTACATAGAAAAAACTTGTTTACATAACAAAAAATATTCAATCCTTCTAGTGAAAAGAAGGGGATTAAAAACATAAGAGATTGTTGGGTTGATCCAATTATATTACAGTTCATCAAAAATTGAGCTCCCTAAATTCTTTTGATTTAATTCTTTTGATTTTTTATTCTAAATTTCTTTTAGAGAAATCAGTTACAGAATAGGCATGAGGTGAACACTGGGCAGGGATGGGGTAGGGAGCAAGTCTCAGAAGGAAGCAGGAATGAGAAGAGGCCTCAGCAAGAGGACCCAGCAAAGCACTGCAAAACTTGAAGGTGCTTTAGAGCACAGACTGCATTTCTGCTCATGTCTCATTATGCTTTCACTGTGACTTTGCGAACTAGAAAAGGTAACATCTCCAGTTTGCACAGGAACAAATGAAGAGTGAAAAGAGACAAAAAGGTTAAGTAAATTGCCGGTCATCACAGAAATGGTAACTTGTAGGGCTATAAGAAGTTCTAATACAGACATCTACTTCTAAGTCTACTTGATCATCTTTTGGCTGCTTCTCCATCTTCTTTGACTTCGTGATTATGGCACAGATTTCATTTGCAAAAGTTTGTATAACTTCACAACAACAGTACGTTACAAATTATAGCATGATGTTCAGCTATTAATACTCAAGAAAGAAAATATACTTTTAATATTTTTTCATCCAATTTAGCAATATGTAAAAAATCACATTATATTCACTACACAGGGAAAAATTTCTAGCCAAGAACATTGGTTTCTATACAAGATCTTTAAAACTCCATTTTAACAACCTATGGGGATGGTTTAGCAATTTTTTGAAATTGTACTTTCATGTATAATGTCATTTTAAATTGGAGAAATGTGATTTCTTTCCTTCTTTTCACCATTTTAAAAATAAGTCTTTGACCTTTGCTCGAAATAACATTCAGATTATAATTCGTTTTATTAATTATGAAGACATTGTTACAATTAATGCCCACTGCCTAAAGCTGAATTCTCAGAAAATTCAGAACTAAAGAGGGCAAGATGTCGCTTAAGATTTTTTTTCTCCTCTGGCTGTTCACAGAACTTGACTTCAATGTTGCCATCACTGAATGCTTCTCCTTTGGTTTCCTCTACTTGCTTCTCTCTCCGGGATAATTTTCCTTTCTTCTGCATCATTGTAATTCCCGAGTGTCCATTCCTCCGTGCTGGAGACAAGGTTTTTTTTACTATGCAATAGCAAACTGCAGACAGAAAATTTTTTTTGAAGTTTTCATTCATAAATGCATAGACAATGGGATTACAGATGGAGTTGGAAAATCCAATTATTTGCACTATAGCAAAAACCATCTTGATTGTGACCTCATCATATTCCTTTACAAAATTACCTGAAACAAAGTAATACTTTAGAATGCTTATTCATTTTAAGCATAAAATAAAACTTTTATTTATCATCTGTCTTTACCAAAAACTTGAACTTGTGCAAATGGTTAAAGGTATAAAAAATTATCAAGATCATTTCATGATATCTGAAAAATAAACTTTGTGTTGAGTCTTCATGTCTATACAATTTACTCCTGCATACATAGGCTATTGCCCAACACATCTCTCCTTGATGACTCAAATTATTTTAACTTGATGACTCTAAGCACCACGTAAACTAGTAGCAACATTACCCTTCAAATACTCACTAGGGTTCCAGAAATGCAATCATATTGAGAGCAACATGTAGTCCTGAATTATCAGAGAACATACACTGAGGGTCTGACTGAAATCCTATGCATTATTAAATTCATAAGTTACAAATCAAGTTGTAAATAGAGAAGATTCATATGATATTGCCCTTTCTCTATGTTAAATAGTCTAAGGAGTTAAATAGACATGGGAGATGAATCTCAAAGTTTTTCTTTATCTTCTGTGATAACTAAAGGTTTAGTCATAGTCATGCATGATGATCTACAGCATATTGATCAGATGATCTTGAAAACTTGAAATAAATATATTCAGTATTTGATATTTGATTACCCAAGAGAATAGCAATATATTTCAATGGTTCATTATCCATTTTGATAGGACACGAACTAGAATGTCTACCAAATAACAATGATAAACACTCACTGTATTCAATCATCATGTGAACAACATGGAAAGGTGCCCAGCACACAGCAAAGAGAGCCACTACTGTTACCATCATAATAACAGCTCGCTTCTTCTTCCTGGACTCACAAGGAAACAGTGTATTGGTTAACTTTGCCTTGCCAAATGTGTTGCATTCATAACAAAGCTATTAGATAAAGTTTGAGCATAATCTACTCAACCATAATTTTTGAAAAGTTAATGAAGTTCTTAATAGGTTATGGGATGATTATCAACTTTTTCTATTGATATTAGCCCATGCTTATATTCTTCATATCATAAACACCCCTGTGATGTGTGCTCATCGTGGTCTGGCACTCTGAAGTATGCTTGGCATGGATTGAATTATGTTATTAATTTTCCCAACAAGATACTAGACAGATGCAGAAATTGAGGGACAGAGAAGGTTAAATAATTTTCAAAGTCAGATGATCAATAAGAGGTATACTTTGGGTTTTAATTTAGGCAGTCTAACTCCAGTGACTGTGTTCTATTCACTATATATTGAAAGGCATTCATGCCTGTGATAGTACATATCAATATTTATGAAATAAGAGAACCCCTAAGCATAAAGTTAAAATGCAGCCCTTTATTATATCTAGATAATATGGTTGGCTGATTCAAAGTAGTTTTCCTCACTATTCCTATAAAGTTGACTTATATCTGTGAAACAGGTACACATTTGCATGGCACCTTAAATCTGTAAAAATTCAGACTCATAATCTTCCATTTCCACCTGGTAGTTCTTTCTTTTGAGGAAGCAGGAGGCTAACTCAGAAATTAGTGTTAGGTACTGAGCAGTGCCAGGCCCTTGTACAAGGAAAAGAAGGATTTCTTTATAGAAACTGGGCACTAGAGGTCACTACACACTTGAAGAATTGATTAAAAAAAATTTGTCAAATCAGTAGTCCTTCACATAGAGTATTGCTTGTTTTTGGTTTAATAATCATTTAGTATATACTAAATCATATAAACTACAAGTAATGTAGCAGTAAATTTTGTTTCTAAAATTGTCTTAAGAAATAAAACCAGGTAGCACAGCCATTAGGTAAAAGTGAAATATATCAATAATAACCAGTTAAAATGATTGGCATACTCTGGTTTCAAACAGTGTTCATACATGCTGTCTCCTGTATTTTAGCATCATCTGTGAGTGGGAGGAAGTAAGGATGGGTGTTGATTTGTGCACTTGTACATATGAGGATAACAGGGCCTGAGGAACAAGAGTGCTGATCTACTTCTCATGGCTGGCAAGTGATGGAGAGAGAACAGCCCCTACCCAGTCCTGACACCTCCCCACAGCTTTTCTTCCCATTATGTCATATTTGCATATAGATGAAAATGTAGCAGTGCTCTAAATTCCAAGTGTGTTTCTATCTATAGCCTAAGTTCTTTGATTTAAGAACTGACAATCTTGCTCTTTCTGTCACACATAAAACCTCATAAAACCTTCAGGGTTTAAATTCTGCCCATGCTTTAAATTTGTATTACAAATAATGTATTGACTCAATTACTTAGAGGTTCTGGTATCTCTAACAATTGCCCCTTCCAGAACATCTTTAAAAGTATTTTAATCAGAGGTGAATATTTCATTAGACAGACCTGGCTATTTTGGACATTTCTTTTCCATGAATAGTTCGAAGCACTGAACCATCTTCCACTCTTTTCTTGATCCAAAGTTCATAACCAATCTTACTATACAGGACAAGCATCACCATAAGAGGCAGGAGGAAGAGGATGACAAGGATGAAGGTGGTATAGATTTTCTGGTGCACAGGGCTGGCCCACTCTTCCAAGCAGCAGATGTGTTCTTTTTCATATAGGAAGTCATACTTGATCTTTACAATAAGGATAATTCAGTTAAGACCCAATAGGCAGCATCAAAAGAAACCAGAAAGGAGCTCAGTATTATTATAATATGCAGCATTTTTATGCCCTTTCAAATTTTCCACAGGTATATATTTTAAATAATAATTATTTTTTACTATACAGTATTTTGTTAGAAAGTGTAGTTTATCCACTTGAATGCTTAAGAGTTTGTATTTTTCTATTTAAAATGGAATTGAGGTCCACAGCCTGTTTACTTTCATTATCTTTATCAACTTTTATTTTCACTGCTCATACATTTTCAGTGAGCTGAAAGAGCACAATTACTAAAGAACATGTTGAAAAATATTTTCTATTATATGCCAGCTAGTTCAATGTTAATTAAATGTATGAATTAATTTTTGGTTCATTCAATTGTTCAAAAATAGACTAGCAAAGTCATCAGACATCTTCCAAGTAGAAGATACTGAAAGCCATGTTTTTAGTACTATTTTGTATTGGAATTATCAGATTTCTTGGAAACATATTAAAAAGGCAACTGATAGCTTTTAAATTCTGAGATAAATGAGAAATTGGATTCAAATTATTGCAAGTCTACAAATGTTCAGATTTTGTTTATTTATACTATTTCTGCTAGAATCATCTCATAAGTTCTAAAATATTAACAGCAATACTAGAAAATGTTAAAAAGGCATATTTCATGGACAAACTAAATATTAAAAGCATATTCAAAAATCACATCTTTAATGGTTGCAAAATAAGAAAATTTATCAAAATTAATGTCATTTTAGTCACTCTGGAGTTTTCCAGATGAATAGTTAGATCTTGGACATATTTTTGCCTACATTCTCAAAAATTTTTATCAACAATCTTCCACAGCAATTGAAAAGGTAAGAAAATTCAAGTTCAGATCTAGGTGTTATTAAGAAATATGACCAGATCTGATAACCCTTATTAAAAATAAGTTCAAGGTACAAACTGTCTGTGAGTAGGACATAAATGTGAAATTTATTCTGACTCCATATTAGCAGACCCTACAAGGGTCAATGATCCTGGAGGGTTATGGGTTGACTTATAACCCTTAAACTCAATGTTAGACTGATAGGGACCAAGTTGGTTCATGTAGCACTAGGGATAAGAAAAGACTTTCTGATAGACGGATTTATGGCAACCAACTTCTGATCTCTATTTCTAGACATGCCCTTCTCTAAACTTCCACTGCTTGAGATGGTATCTGAAATTGAGATTTCATCCTGGGTCTGCATTTCCACTTCCCTTTTCATAATCACACACTTCCCAATTTATAAAAGTCATATCTTTCACCCAATCCAAACTTTACAACAGGACACTAAAGAGATGTCAGGGAAGAAAACTTGATCAAGGCATCACAAGCCCTGGTGGGGTCTTGTACTTTTCCCTGTCTTAAATATATTTTCATTAAAGGTAAACCCTGGCATTAGAAAAAATGGTATTTTGACAAGTGTAGGGATATTGTGAATTCATGCTTTCATACCAGGAGGGGTAGAAGTGATGAGAATTTTAATTTAATCAGCTTCTTTCTTCCATCCCATGAAAATAAACACATCGCACTTGAGAGACATCCAGAGAATAAAGCAAAAAGACCAATTATGAGAAATGCTGAAGAAGGTGGTACTTTGTACCATCAAGGTGGGAATTTCAGGTTCCCTGAATGCCCACTCACACTCTTTCTAATAGAATTTAAGAGTGAGAAGATGGCCATGGGATGCATATTAATGCACATATTTTATTTTTAAAAAATGAAATCAAACTTTATCCTGAAAGAAAGCAAATCTGATTTGCCTCACCTGTTGGACAGTGAAGATAGCTTTTTCAATTAATTATACAGAATGCATTTTCTGTAAACTAAATGAGTTGTATGTTTAAAATATATTTAGACTGTATGATAAAATAGTTTTATTTTGAAAATTGATGCATCTGTTTGTTTTCAGTGGGATAGAAATGGACTCCACAATTGGAAATTATATTGAGTCATTTATTAGAGGCTCTATCATTGTGAGTTTTCTTCTGCAGAGGAGGCAGTGTCTGCAGAAAGGAGCTGGTGGTGCAAGCTGTGTGTGGCAGGTGAACGATCTATCCAAGCAAGGGACTGGGGAATAGAATAACTTGAAGCCTCAATGGTGTGATCTTGAAACCTAGGAAGTTAAGAATCAATTAAAGTCCACAGTCTTACCCAGAAGGCACTAATTCCAGAGGACAGTTGTCTCTTCCTCTCTCAATTCTCATGAGCTCCAGAAGGAAGATAAAAGTAACCAATTCAATAGGTGGGGGCAAAGGGGGAATGAGAACTAAGAGGCAAGGACATAAAAAACTTACCATAATCCCCCTTCACATTTTAGACTTAAAATCAATTCAAGCTGAAGGAAAGGCAAAGTTTTAAATTGATCAAGGACATGGATTTATGTGATTGTGTATTATACTGGACATTTTATAACAGAACTAACACGGTTCTTGTGACTGAATGTAACCAAAAGAATTTGGTTACTGGAATGACTGGAGGAGTTAAAGGGTCTGCTCAAGGGTTTATCCATGACCTTTCATTATAAAGACTGGCTAGTTCATAGATAGCATTTTTATAGGTAGCAACGAATAGAAAAAGTTGAATTCTGCTCCCACATACAGAGTTCAGCTCATTTAGTATGCCAGTTACATAAAATAAAAATACCAGGCTACTTTTTAAATGTAGTCTTCCCTTAGGGTTCGTTTCACAGCCATGCTGATGGGTGTGGCAGGCCCAGTAAAATCTGACATTTTCCTTTTTCTATTTTTAAAAGTACAAAGGGATATATCATTTTGTAAATTGTACGGGGAATGATGTGAGTACCCCCAACTATCTTTGAAGACTACAGTCCATGTTCAACTATAAGACATGTCAAAGAATAGGCTGGGTTGCCTTGTACCAAGATACTCCTCCCTTTACTGGTCCCATTTAACAATGGTAGAGAGATTGGATAGGATGATCCCCTGGTGTATTTCCAATTTAAATTAAAGAGACATGTAAGAAAAGACTTATGAAGGAGAATCAACCAATAGGTAGATAATCTATTGCAAATTTTTATGTGACTTGAAATAAAAAAAAATCAAAGCAATCCTTGAACTCTTAACTTGTAACAAGATACTGGGGGACACTAGGGAAAATATGCTTAGCTTCCAGGAAAATATAGAAAGTGACCTTGGATCTTTAAAAGGGTTTATTTTAAAGTCTTAATAATACAGTATCAAAAAGAGATAAAACAGAGGAACAACAACCTTGAAACAAATTATTTCATTTCATATGAAAAACTTCTAGTGAGGTAACTGAGATCACACAAATTAACTGTTATGTTCTTGAAAGAAAGAAAATGATTATAATTAAGAGGAGTGGGAAAATCTTTCAATATTATGATTATCAGCCCCAGCCCCAAATCTACCTCAAGTCTTTGCACATGCCACATGGGTGAGCCTACAATGACAGCCACCAGCCAGACCACACCTGCAAAATGCAAAAAAAATCAGAATATGAATCAGCTAAGTAAAATGCATCCATATAGGATTCTCTCACCATCAAAACTCCCTATTTCCAGTGCATCCCATCCCCTGCCCTAGGGCAGGCAGCAATCTCACAAACTTTGGATTCTTTTACCACCCTTGAAATTCTTCCTACAATAGTCATCCTCAAAGAATTGTTAAATGTTAAAAACCTTTTTAATAATGTTCTATCACCTATTAGATAAAACCCACAATTTATACCATTGCCCATGAAGTTCTCTCTTTTACTTCTGTTCATGGTCTTCACACCCAAACCCTCTAATGAAGAAAGACAAAGAGTTAGTTTCATTTCCCTTATATTGACATTGGAAGGCTGTCAATTATTAAAAACCTAGATATCTCTGAATTCTTTCTAGGAAAGATGTGACATAAATCTGAAGATAACTAAAATTCATGAATATCCCCTGTTGTTTATCTGTTAACAACTATTTAAAATTTTAGGATTGTGAACTCTTGAGTTCTTCCTGCAATTCTATAATTCAACACTAGATGTATTTTATAGCAGTAATAAATGATTGATCATTCCTTTCACTGCTGCCTTTAGTTTTTTTTTTTTTTGGTACCGGGGATTGAACTCTGGTCCTTGCGCTTGCGCGGCAGGAGGTGAAATCACTGAGCTAAATCCCAGGCCCACAACTGCTGCCTTTGATTACCATACTACTTGTTTTACTATGTTTCTGATTACTTAGTGATGCTAAATTTAAACCACTGAGAAGCATATTAACATTTCAAGTGTTCAGTTATAATTACTGAGTGGAAAGAGTCTTCCATTTTACTGTGCTATGCTTCAGAATATTCTTTCAAATTTATAATTTATCATGAGGTATGTATCCCTCATAACTTGGTGAATCAAGAATGGTTATAATGAGCTAAGGATCCAAAAATGTCTGAAGCAAAATTACAAAGTGGGAGGAATTTTTCTCTGTAGGCATCTCCAGGACTACTCTGTATTCTCATGAATGCTGTGACTTTGCACTATTATGTGCTCACCCCCAGGCCCATTTTGGGACACTGCTGTTCTACATTTTCTAAAAACACATTTCCTACTTCCAATCATAATCTACCTGCCCTTATTAGCTTAGAACATTCTTACCTGAGGATGAGGAGTTACTAATCTATTGATTATTAATGTGGCAATGCCACTGATGGGTCATGATAGACTAGCTAAACGTGCTGTTTCAAACTTTAAGACTTAAACTGAAGAAGCACATCCAAAATGACAGATTTTTAGTGTTGAGTTAGGCCTAGTGGAGAGACGAGGATGGATAATGCAAACAGAGGATTGAAACTCTCAAATTGTACCCTAATGCTTACAAGTTAAACAAGAAGTTACCCTTTCAGCATATACATATGGTTCGCATATGGTTGCACATTACCACTGTCCTTGGCACATCTGGTGGCTCACCTAGCATTGTAAAAGCCCTTTGGTTGGTGTACTGCCACTTCATTTTAAAGGGATATACAAGTCCCTGGTGCCTTTCCACAGCAATGCAGGTCATAGTGAGAATTTCTGTCACAACAGCAGTAGACTGGACAAAAGGCACCATCTTGCAAATGAAGGCACCTGCAGCAAGGAAATAAGACAAGTCATACATCAAAAACAATAAAGGTTTGTCTGTCTCTTTGTAATTATCAAAGTTTATTAATTCTGAGCCTTTGCTCAAAAGCTTTATGACTATGACGATATTATTGATACAAAATAATTGAGAAAGTTTGCATTGGTTTATGTTTTCACTCTGTGACTGTATTCTAAGTTTTCAAGTGCTGTTAATTATGTATATTAAAACAATGGGAAAACCAATCAATATTTAGCTATTGGCAATAGGGAGAAAAACATCAGATCAGTGTGATCATCACTTGAGGAAGAGCAAAATCAGTGTGAACTAGTTTCCTGGCATCTAAACTACAGTGTAATCTTTGGTTTTTCTTTCCTTTTGATTCTCTGTCATATGAAAACAAAGAAATAATTCTCATCAAAGACTCTCACTTTTTTTTTATTCTCTTTTACTCCAAGTCTAAAACTTTATACTGTTAAACATTTAATAGATTTTCCTTTCTGTAATCCAAAGATCTCAAACTGGTGACAGGCAAGATTTGGCCTGCAAACATGATTTATTTAGTTTATATATATTTAAAAATATTTCAGTACATTGCCAAAATCTTTACATGCTTATACTACCTGTTTGGCCTCTTTGCCATTTGAATTTCAGAGAACCTAGTCTAGGCATCTCTGCTCTTGAATCCATCTTGCTCACTGCTTCCAAATGAGTTATTTCCAACTATCAGAAAATCAAAAGCTCAGGGAATATAGAATTAGAAGAGACCTCAGAGGGCATGTAGTTCAAGTGTGCATCAAAAGCAGAAATCTTCAGCTCATCTTCTCTCACAGATGCTCTGCCAGCTCTGCTTCAATACCTCCACAGGAAGCCTCCTGGATTGCAAACTTCCACCCAAAGTCTTTGCATGTCTTTTCCTCCTTCTGAGGCTGCTGTCATCTCAAATAACTCCCTCACAGAGTTCGCTGAAGTCTTTGCTCAAATGGCACTGGGATGATTAAATTTATGTGTCAATTTGACTGAGCTAAGCGATACCTAAATGGCTGGGAGAACAATTTTTGGTTGTGTCTGTGGATGTGTTTCTGGCAGAAATTAGCATTTGTATTAGTAGAGTGGGTAAAAGAGATCTGCTCTCCCCAGTGTGGATGGTATCATCCAATTTGTTCAGCATATGAGTAGAAAATAAAGTGGAGGATGAGAATTTTCTCAGTTTAAGCTGGGACATCCATCTTTTCCTTCTCTTTGATATCAGCACTTCTGATTCTCAGGCCTTCAGGGTTGATCTGGTGCCAAATCACAGCTTTCCTGTATCTCTAGCTTTCAGCTAGCAGACTGTGGGATGTCATAGTCTCCATAATCATGTGAGCCAGTACCTCAACATAAATCTCTTCTATATATCCATGTAGAGCCTGTTTATTCTTTTTCTTCTGGAGAACCCTAACACAGTCACCTTAGCAGAGAGGTCAACCTAATCTAACAACCATATTTTTAATGGGAGGCTATACTGTTCCATTTTCATCTCCTCACATTCCTTACCTTTCCTTTTTTTTCCTTTTTTTTTTATAACTTTCATCATTTAACATATTGAGATGTGTGGGTGGGTGCATGCATATATATCAGTATATCATGATATATCTTTATATATCAGTTCTGCATGATATATAATATATATAACTAATTTGTTTTTATTATTTATTGAAAGTCTTCTATCTCTACCAGAATATAAACACCCAATAGCAAAGATTTTTGTCTGTTTCCCTCATGGATATATTCCCAAATTTTAGAGTGGCACAAAGTAAGCCCTCAATATTCAATGAATTGAAGAGAAGGAATTACTAAGGTGTCCTTACCCTCCAAAGGAATCACATTCAATTTTGGAGAGACTGTCATAAAAAGGTACTTTTTGGTTCTAACCATTCCTAGTGTTGCTTTCAGAGCTCAATATTAACCAACAAACTTTTCCAAAAAGCTGCTCCTCGAGTATTTTAAAGGAGCTTTTCAGGTAAATCTTGTCTTTTCTAATTACCCCAGCCACTTTTCATTTGTTTTTTAGATCATTCAACTCCCTGGATCCTGTTGACATGAGCCCACTATGCTAAGGTTATAGGCTGGGCCAGGCAGAAACTGTGGGACTATCCGCTCCCAAAGTCTTCTGTGATTGTAACTAGATTTATATCAGCCTCTTATGCTATACTTTTCACAGGTTGGCCTCTGTCGAACTTGAAATCAGCTTGAAATGAGCTGGGTCAACTTAATAGAATTTTTTGTTAGTCTAACATTGTTTTACCTCCTCTCCTATGAGTAAGGGGAAAAGAAACTTAGGTATCACTCTAGAAGCTACTCCCTTCCCAAACTCTTTTTAGAACTTCAAATGGCAAGAGCCAATACTGTCCTCATTGCCCAAATTCTAACCTTGTTCAAAGTTAAGGCCCTACCTTGTTTAGAAAAATACTGTAGTTTAGATGCCAAGGGGAGGAATTTTTCTCAATGCTAATAAATTTCACTGTGTTTGAATACTTACATTGTCATTGAGTTAACTTACCTCAAGTCATGTTTTGGATGTAATATTTGAATAGATGTATATGTGAATAAACTATTAATCCTGTTTCTGGTGGATTTTTTCTTAAAAATTTGATAGAATTTTTTATGTTTTGCAAGAAATTATTTATAAAAACATTGAATAGTCCAAGTTCAAAGAAAAACAAGAAGAATATTTTCATGAAATTGAATTAGATGCATTATCAGTATATTTTAGGTATAACTATCCAAGCAAATAAATTTTTCTTACAGTGTTCATTGTACTGTTATCTCATTTTAAATATATTAATTTTGTCCATCATGATGCCATAGGACATGTCTCAGTTGATTTCCTGATATCAGGATACATTCTTGATTGATCTATTAGTTAACTCCTCTGAACCTCTGGTTTCATCATTTACAAAAAGGTATTATAATATTTACCTGTCCTAGCACTAATATATTTCAAAAAATGACATAAATACCCAGGACAAGATATTATTTAATAAATAGCAGGCAGCCCAATTAATAGAATTGAGGTAAATTTGGTATACTTGGAGCTGAATTATTAAAGGATAAATAATTTAATAGCTTTATTTTCCAAATGAAAATACTGCATTTCAAATGAACTAACTGATGTGCTCATGTCTACATGGATACTCATAGACAGAATGAGGCCATGAAAGCAGGCCCTCTCAGTCTAGTTTGTTCCCTTACATCACCCTCAGTTATCTTAATTTAGACATGCTATGTGAGTTTTCTTGCACGCATGCTTGTAAATCATCTGTTTGGTAACCTTCTTAAAAATTCTGCACCAAGCTGTATTTCTATAATATGTCACCTTAGCCTTTAAATAAATTGAGACAGTGTTAGCCTAACTTCTGACATTTCTCATACTAGCTTCCTAAAAAATTACTGACAGTGGTTCCTTGATTACATCTGCAAGTTTCTTCAATATGTAGCCAGTGATTTTTCTAAGATTAAGTTCTTTTAAAAGCACATAGCTGTTCTTTTGATATTGACTCATTTAGCTTCAATATTTATATTAATTCCAACCATCTTTGTCCTTTTTAATTGAAAAAATATTTTTTCAAGGTCTACAAGACCAAAGCAAAATAGACACTGAAGAGTTCAGCATTTTTCTTACCCTTCATTAAGCTTTTGTCATCAACCCTTTCTTTCTTATTCAGTTCCTTTTTCTGTAAACTCTCTGGTGTCTCTTTGGTCAGCTTTTTCTATGTTTTATTTTTTCCACTGTCGATAACATAGGTATAATCTGTTTTGTAAGAATGTGTCTCTGTGGCATTTCTTCTCATAAATAGGACATTTAAGTTGGAATGATCCTAATTTCCCTCTTTAGGGCATTTTCTTGGAAGTCTCTTCCCTTTATTTCCTTATGTGATTACATGGTTTTATATCAGGATTGTATTTCTTAAAGCCTGCTGGAGCAGATATGTCTCATATTTTGATTAGCCTGCATCTACTTGCATTTTTCCTAATGGCAATGAAGCTTCCTTCTAGAACATTAACTCTCCTCACTATGAATAGGTTCAATTAAGAACCTCTAATCAGGAAGACAAGGAAGGAATAGGGGAAGTCCTCCCAAGAGTTGAAAGAGTATAATGCATGTGGAAAAGAGGCTTGAAGTGGTATGAGCATGGGCTCGTGGTCAAGTGCTAACGGATCTGTGTCTATTGCGGCCATCCTCGGAGAACCCTCGGTCACTGCCTGGTGTGTGAGTCCATTCCTCCAACTTCATAATGATCCTATTGTGCACCCAAAGTCTACCTGGTTCATTCTCTGAAGCCACTTAGCTATCAACTGTTTCATGTAACCAAGTAAATTTATTTCATTTGGGGGGAGGTATTTTTTTTTTCTACAAGGTAGATTTCCTAAAATATAACATATTATGGTTGATGTTCCTTCTCTGTGTATTGCTAATTTTAACAGGAGACAGCTCCAAATCCCAGTAATACAATTTTCCCTCATTGCTGCTTTCATTTCTACTATGACTCTTGGACAAGAAACTGCAGTAGTTTGTTTCATCTACTGGGTTAGGAACAAATATTCTGTTTTAATATCTATTTTCTTCCATTTCTAACTTTAATTCTTTATACAACTTTATTTCCCCAAATAAAAGGTTTATACCTTTTATTCTCAATGGAAATGTTCTACAGTATCCTATCTTCTTGCCCTTCCTTACCACCCACCATACCCAGAGCAAGTTTCATGATTCAAATAGGAACAAGACATCATCATTTTAAAATATAATGCTTGAAAACTGAAAACAGTTTGGACTCTATTTGGATTCACTATAATGCAAGAAATGACTTTTAAAGGATCCAAGAGGAAAGGATGGAACTAAAAAAAAAGAGTATTCATTCATAAGAAAGATTAAAAATGTTGTTGTATTAACTTGAAAATAGAATAATGAACTACCATTGCATAAAAGTAACTATAATAACCACTCTGTGGTTATTTGTGAATTTGTTCCACGGTCAGTGAAAAACATCATGAATGGGCATTTGCAGTTATACAAAAGAAAGCCTACTTTATATAACTAATGTTTGAAATAATGGCCTAACAGTTTATCACACAATCTGGTGTATAATTGCCTTAATTTCCTATACTAAATAACAAACCATAGTCCAACAATCTATGTGCTTTTGTCACAACACAGCCTGTAAGTTTCTAGTTTTGTACAACATAGTTCTTAGGCAGTTATTATGAGCAAATGTACCAAATCCTAAGCCCTATTTCATGCCCTGTAGGAAGGAACACATTAAATATAGTCAAAATTAGTTATGCAATTTGCATCTGGGAATAACAGCAGAGCAAGATAGTGGAATTCGTCAACTGGAAAGCCTTCCTAGAAATGGTCCAGGATGGTGGCTTTTTGTCAATGTGCCAGGGAGTACCATATCCCTGCAGGGCTCCTCTGCAGTCAGGTGCTTCAAGGAGGGAGATGGGCAAGCCCATTGTGGAGAGGGAGATGGGGCTCCAAGCTGCAGCCTTGCTTTAACTGGAGCATTTAAAAGTGAATCTGATTTTATTTGCTGAGTTTCTAGCAGATAAGTCACCTACAATTTTAAAAAAGATACTATAAAATCCCAAATTGGACTTATACAGTATATACTGGAATATCGTGCCAATTTAAACTGCGTGGAGTAAAGATGAAAACCATAATTGCTAGATATTTTTTAAAGGATGTGTGACCTGCCTCTCCTAAAATCTCAGCCTTGCTGATAACTGTTTTTATTTAGCATACAACCATTACAAAGCACTCCAGTAATTATCCTATGATTTCAAAACTTTCAGCTAGTGATCTGATAGTATGGGGGTGGTGGTGGGGTGGTAGCCTCTGTCCACTAAAGGAAAACCAGGCTTGAGCAGGATGGAAGGGAGGAGAGGAGGTAGGGGAGATAAAGTTCTACTACCACTGGGGCCAACAGGAAGAATCAGCAAAGAGATTTCATTAGGTAAAGGAAATGAGCTAATTTTCTTCAGGATCTTTTCTGGATTCATGAAAGGAGCCTGAAGTTATTTGGTTGGCCCTGATACAGAACATTTTCCCCAAGTGAGACCAAAAAAATCAATAAGTGAAAGCCTTTGAGAAAGAGAGAGTGAGAACCACATCCAGCACAGAGAGCTGGCCTCACTGGCAGAACAGGCCTTGTCCCAAAACAGCAGCATCCTGTCCCGCTCTGAGAGCTAAGACTCACATGTGACCCATGTGTGTGCTGCTTCATCCCTAGAGAGTGATCAACTCAGGTGCACAGAGCCCCTGAGGAATAGTTGTGTTTGCATGATTGAATCAATGCTGTTGTAATACAAGATAATTGCTTGATATGACACCATTACTGTGACAGATATTCCTTGACTGAGTTTTCATTTTCTCTTTGTTATAAATTGAAATGAAACTATTATAGATTCATATGCAGTTTTAAGAAATGACACATAGAAGACTTCTGGGAAGATGGTGGAATGGTGAGGAGTAGAGAAACAGCCTCTCTGATATTTGGAATACAGATGCTGGACTAAAGGAACATGAGGAAGAGAAGGAGGAGGGAAGTGAGTGCCCAAAATCCAGCAAAGATCTGAAGTGAGAATTGGAGCCCACATGGAGAGCAAAGAGAAGGACCACAATGCAGAGGAGGGAAGTGGCAAGCACACTTTTTCCCTGAGCCCCAGCTTGTGGTGTGGGAGGGGTGACTCAAACCTGCAGATCCATGGTGTCTACTGGTAACCCCAGAGGCCTCCATAAAGAAATGCACCAGTGGAACAGAGCATTGGACGCTGTGGACTGCAGTGGCTGTTGAATTATTCAGGTTCAGACACTCCCCAGAAGAGGGCCATTGCCATTTTGGAAAGGGGCCAACAGAAGTCAGAAGTCACAGCAGCTGCAGCTTGGCTCTATCTAGTGGCTTCAAATGTTAAGGTGAGGTAAAACTGGGTTCAAGCCAGTAGGAAGTCAAGGAGCTGAATTTAAGCCTGAGTCACTTGGAATGTTCCAGGATGAAAAACTCGGGTCCCAGACTCATAGCTAGAAAGCAGGAATCTGAACCTCAGTGGAACTAAAGGCCCAGGTTTCCTGGGATTATCCACCACCGCTATAATTCTATTGTCAGTTTGCTGAGATCAATCAACACAGATCTAGGTTTGTCTGCCCCCCGTCCTCCTAAGACATACATTGAAGTGAATTGTTTTTCTGCTTTTATTCCTTTCTTTGCTTTTTTATTTTTTAAAGCCTACCAACAAGGAAAGCACAAGTCCTGATGGATTTACTGCTGAATTCTGCAACAAATTTAGAGAAGACTTAATGCCACTACTCCTCAAACTTTTTAATTAATAGAAAGGGAATCAATACTCCCAAACTCATTCCTGAAAGCAAGTATTATGCTGATACCAAAACCAGAGAATGATCCAACCAAAAAAGAGAGCTATAGGCTCATTTCCCCAATGAACATGGATGCAAAAATCCTCAATAAGATACTAGCAATGCAGCAGATCCAAGACTATACACCATGACCAAGTAGGATTCATCTCAGGGATGCAAGGATGGTTCAACATATGCAAATCAATAAGTATAATACACAATATTAACAGAGCTAAGAGCAACAACCACATGATCATCTCAATAGATGCAGAAAAAGTGTTTGAAAAAGTCCAACATCCATTCATGATAAAAACTCAACAGAAAATTGCAATAGATGGTTTTTATCTCAATCTGATTAAAACAATCTACAACAAACCAACAGCCAACATCATACTAAATGGTTGAAAATTGAAAGCTTTTACTCTAAAATCAGGAGCAAGACAAGGAAGTCCACTATGACCACTCTTATTCAATATAGTTCTGTAAACATTAGCCAGAGAAATTAGACAAGAGAAGGGAATAAAAGGATAGGAAAGGAAGAAATTAAATTATCATTATTTCCAGATGACTTGATACTATATATATAAGACCCCCAAAATGCCAAGAAACTTCTAGATTTAATAAACAAATTTATTAGCATAGCTGGATTCAAAGTCAAACCTCAAAATCAATAGAATTCCTGTACACAAATTACAAACTCACTGAGAGATATATTAGAAAAAACTTGAGTCGCGCGGAAGATGCCGAATCACCCTGCTGCAGAGAGGCAGGTCTGCTCACGCCCTACCGAGGTCCTGAGTCACATGGAACATGCCAAATCGGCCTGCTTCAGACAGGCAGGACTGCCCACGCCCTACGGAGGTACCCAGTCATGCTGAATCAGCCCGCTGCAGACAGGCAGGTCTGTGCATGACCTACTGAGGTCCCGAGTCCTGGGGAAGATGCCGAATCACCCCACTGCAGACAGGCAGGTCTGCCCATGCTCTACCGAGGTCCCAAGTGGCACAGAACACACTGAATTACCCCGCTGCAGACAGGCAGCCACCTGCTTCCACACTACAAAGACACAGGGGACACCAGAGCACCAGACCAAGGTACTGAGTCCCACTGTTCCTGGTCCAGAGGTAGGGGCTTCTGAGCAGCCATCCCACTGCTCCTGGCCCAGACTAAGGGGCTTCCCAGTCACAATCCCTCCCACTGCTCCCAGCCCAGAGGAAAGGGCTTTTGGGCCACCTTCTGTCCAGCTGCTCCTGGCCCAGAGGTAGGGGCTTCTGAGCTGCCATCCCACTGCTCCTGGTCCAGAGGAAGGGGCTTCCTGGCCACCATCCCTCCAGCTGCTCCCAGCCCACAGGAAAGGGCTTTTGGGCCACCAGCCCTACTGCTGCTCCTGGCCCCCGGCCCACCTCTCCCAGCTCAGAGGAGGTAATCCCTGCAGGCACTAACAGCCCCCCGTGCCAGTCGAAATGAGAAAACATGTAAATAAGTCTCAAAACCAGACTTCAAGATCAGCTACAGAAACCCCAAAGGGAAATGAGATGGAGCACTCTGATACTCAACCACCTGGACCCTATAAACTGGCAACAAAAGGGGATCTGGAAAAAATGAAATCAGAAATAATTTCTCAGATAACAGGAGAAATTGTGCCCCTAGTGCAAGACATGATTAATAAATCTAGAGAGGAGCTGAGAAACAAGATGGAATCCCAACATAGGAAACAAATGGAATCCATAAAACAGATGCAAATAGATTTCCAGGACATGAAAAACTCCATTGAAAGTCTACACAGCAGAATGAGCCAATGTGAGGACAGAATTTCAGATATAGAAGCTAAGATTGCAATTAGTGACCAGGAAAAGAAAAATTGCTTCAAAATTATGAGGAAACATGAGAATTCAATCCAGCAGCTGCTAGACAATGCAAAGAAGAATAACATAAGACTGATTGGGCTCAATGAAGAAACAGGAGAGAGTGGAGATGACATAAAAATTCTCTTCACAGAAATAATGGCAGAAAATTTCCCAAGCAGGGGAAAAGAGCTTGACATACAGATAAGTGAGGCATATAGGACTCCAAATAGCCTTGATAAAAAAAATCTACACATAGGCATATAATTGTAAAGATTCCAGAAACACAACAGAAGAACAAAGTTCTACAAGCAGTTAGAGAAAAGGAACAAATCACATACAAAGGAAAGCCCATCAGAATCACAGCAAACTTCTCAAGACAAACCATCAAAGCAAGAAGACCTTGGAGTGACATATTCCAAGCCCTAAAAGAAAACAGCCTCCAACCCAGATTGATGTACCCTGCAAAACTATCTTTCAAAATGGATGGAGAAATAAGATACTTTCATGACAAAGAGCACCTTGGGAACTTCGTGAATACCAAACCAGCACTCCAAAGAATTTTACATAATATACTAGGAACAGACATTGAGGATCACAACCCCAGGAAGCAAAGCAGAATGAACCCATCTGGCATGACAAGAAATTAAATGTAAAGGGGGAGAACCCAACAAAAAGAAAAAGTCATGGCAATGACAAGTCAATATGTTTCAGTTATAACCATCAATGTTAATGGGCTCAATTCACCAAGCAAAAGAAATAGACTGGCAGAATGGGTCAAGAAGCAAAATCCAACAATATGCTGCATACAAGAAACACACTTAATTCAAAAGGAAACTCATAGACTGAAAGTTAGATGGTGGAAAACAATACTCCATGTGACAGGAACCTGAAAGAAAGCAGGAGTAGCTATCCTCTTTGCAGATCAAGTAGATTTCAAACCAACACTGATTAAGAGAGATGAAGGAGGACACTACATCCTTGTAAAGGAAAGAATCCAAGAGGAAGAGATGACAATCATAAATATCTATGCACCAAACACTAGTGCACCCAACTATATAAAACAAACATTAACAGACATGAAAAGTCATATATGCACTAGTACAATTGTAGTGGGGGACCTCAACACCCCACTGTCACAAATAGATAGATCAACTAGACTAAAAATAAGTAATGAAATACTAGAATTCAATCAAACTCTTGAACAAATGAACTTAACAGATGTTTACAGAGTGTTCCACCCCACAAAATCAGAATATACATTCTTCTGAGCTGCACATGGGTCATTCTCCAAAATAGAACACATACTCACACATAGAACATGTTTAAGTAAGTGCAAAGGAATTGAAGTCATCCCCTCTATATTATCAGACCATAGTGGGATGAAATTGGAGATCCATAGCAAAAGAAACACAAAATTTCATAAACGTGGAAATTGAAAAACACACTTCTGAATAACTAATGGGTCACAGAGGAAATTAAAGAAGAAATCAGACAGTTCCTTCAATTAAATGACAATGACAATACAACATATCGGAATCTATGGGACACAATGAAAGCTGTCTTATGAGGGAAATTCATAGCAGTGAATATGCATATTAGGAAAACAGAACAAGCCCAATCAAACAACCTGATGCTGAACCTCAAGCTTCTAGAAAAAGAAGAGCAGGACAACCCCAAAGCTCATACAAGGGAGGAAATTATAAAGATCAGAGGAGAAATCAATGCAGTGGAGACTAAGAAAACAATACAAAAAAATCAGTGAAGCCAACAATTGGTTCTTCGAAAGAATAAACAACATTCACAAACCCTTAGTGCACCTTGTCAGAAAAAGGAAAGAAAAGGCCCAAATCCATGCAATTAGGAATGAAAAGGGTGAAATTACAACAGACCCAGCAGAAATCCAGAGGATCATCAATACCTACTTCCAGAACCTATACACCAATAAGATGGAAAATACAGAAGAAAGGGACACATTCCTAGATACACGTGAATTACCAAAATTGAATGAAGAAGACCTAAAAATTTTGAACAACCCAATATCAACCAATGAAATTGAAAATGTTATTAAAAACTTATCAACTAAGAAAAGCCTGGGTCCTGAGGGCTTCACTCCTGAATTCTACAAGACATTTAGAGAGGAACTGCTGCCACTACTGTTTAAACTCTTCCATGAAATTGAAAGGGAAGCAATATTCCCAAATTCATTCCTGGAAGCAAGCATCACCTTGAACCCCAAAGCACAGAAAGACCTAACTGAAAAAGAGAACTATAGGCCAATCTCACTAATGAACATAGATGCAAAAATCCTTAATAAGATAATGACAAACAGAATGCAGAAGATCATCAAGAAGATCATACACCCTGATCAAGTGGGATTCATCCCAGGGATGCAGGGATGGTTCAATATATGAAAATCAATTAATGTAATACACTCTATCAATAGAGCCAAGGAAAAAAACCATATGATTACCTCCATAGATGGAGAAAAAGCATTTGACAAAATCCAACATGCATTTATGATAAAAACCCTTCAAAAAATTGGAATAGATGGTCTTTATCTCAAACTGATAGAAGCTATCTATGAAAAACCAACAGCCAATATCATACTAAATGGTCACAAACTGAAATCCTTCACACTAAAATCAGCAACAAGACAAAGATGTCCACTATCACCACTCTTGTTCAATATAGTCTTGGAAACATTAGCCACGGCAATTAGACAAGAGAAAGAAAAAAAAGGAATAAAGGTAGGTAATGAAGAAGTCAAATTGTCATTATTTGCAGATGACATGATACTCTATATAGAAGACCCCAAGAACTCCACCAAAAGTCTTCTAGACTTAATAACCAAATACAGTCAAGTAGCTGGTTACAAGGCCAACACACAAAAATCAATAGCTTTCCTCTACATGAATGACAGACTCACTGAGAGAGAAATAGGGCAAATAATTCCTTTCACAATAGCATCCAAAAAACTGAAATACCTAGGAATCAACCTAACGAAAGAAATCAAAGACCTCTTCTCTGAAAACTATGGCACTCTGAAAAGAGAGATTGAAGATGATGTCAGAAAATGGACAGACATCCCCTGCTCCTGGGTAGGAAGGATTAATAGAGTGAAAATGGCCATACTTCCAAAACTGCTATATAGATTTAATGCAATTCCACTTGAGATCCCAGCAGCATACTTCATGAACCTTGAGAAAACAATCCAAAAATTCATTTGGAACAAGAAGAGACCCAGAAGAGCAAAAGCAATTCTAGGTAATAGAGACATGGCAGGGGGTATCACAATCCCCAACCTGCAACTATACTACAAACCTACTGTGATAAAAACAGCATGGTACTGGCAAAGAAACAGACTTGAGGACCAGTGGAACAGATTAGGAGATGCAGAAATGATGCCAGACACACTGAGCCATCTTATCATAGATAAAGGAGCCAAACAACCTCACCAGAGGAAAGACAGCCTCTTTAATAAATGGTGCTGGAAAAATTGGGCTTCAACTTGCCAAAGATTAAAACTAGACCTATATCTCTCACCATGCACTAAACTAAAATCAAAATGGATTAAAGATCTAAATATTAAAATAGAATCTCTAAACCAGTTGGAACAGAGGTTAGGTAGAACCCTTGAAGACATCAGTGTAGGAAAAGATTTTATGAACAAAACCTCAGTTGTCTGTGAAGTAGCACAAACAATCAACAAATGGGATCTCTTCTTATTAAAAGCCTTCTTCACAGCAAGAGAAACCATCAGCAGTGTGAAGAGACAACACATAATGTGGGAAGAAATCTTCACCTGCTTTTCCTCAGACAAAGGTCTACTATCTCGAATCTATAAAGAACTTAAAAAGATCAGACTTCCCAAATTTAAAGACCCAATCCAAAAATGGGCATCTGAAATGAACAGACATTTCTCACACAAAGAAGTAGAAATAGCAAATAAATACATGAAAAAATGTTCAACATCACTGGTCTTTTGAGAGATGCAAATGAAACCAACACTGTGATTCCACCTCACTCCAGAAAGAATGGCTGCTATCATGAAATGAACCAATAACAAATGCTGGTGGGGCTATGGGGAAAGAGGAACCCTGGTCCACTGCTGGTGCGAATGTAGACTGGTGCAAGCACTGTGGAAATTAGTATGGGGATACCTCAAATAAGTAGGACTGGAAGTCCCATTTGACCCCTCTATTCCACTGCTGGGGATCTTCCCCCAAAGAATTAAAAGAATCATACCACAGTGATATATGTGCACCCATGTTCATAGCAGCACACTTTGTAATAGCTAAAACTTGGAAACAGCCCAAATGCCCATCAACTGGAGACTGGATAAAGAAAATGTGGTTGGTTTTTTTTTTAATAAAATGGAGTACTACTCAGCCATAAAAAATGAGAAATTAGAGACATTTATAGCTAAATGGATGCACATTGAGGTGATATTCTTAAGTGAAATAAATAGGACACACATGTATAAATACTGAATAGTTTCTCTGGTGTGAGAAACTGAAAGTGTAAATAAGGACTAAATGTATAATAGGTAATGTGAAATAGGAGGAAAAGGGGCAAAGGGGAAGGAAGTGGGAGGGCTAGGGGAAAGGATAGAAGGGAATGGGATTAATATGCGAAAATTATGAGAAAATGGAAAACTAGGAACAAAATCTTTGTAAATAGGGAGGAATGGAGGGGTTGAAGGGAGGGCTTGGCAAGGGTGAAAAATAAGAACCAAGAGAGACTATGTAAAGGTGCAAATTTCCAATGATGAATGTCATTATATTGTATACCTAAAATGTACCAATGATTAGAATGAATAATCGATAATGTAAAATAGGAAGAAAAGGTCCAAAGGGGTAGGGGTAGTGGGAGGGGCAGGGGAAAGGAAAGAAGGGAAAGGAAAAATGATGAGAAATGGAAAAAATGGAAATAAAGTCTTTGTAAATAGGGAAGGGTGGAGGGTTTGAAGGGCGGGCTAGGAATGGGGAAAAAATAAGAACCAAGATGCATTATGTAAAGGTCCAATTCCCAATGAGAAATGTAATTGTGTTGTATACCTACAATGTACCAATAAAAGAATTTAATAAAAAAGAAAAAAAACTCACCTTTCACAATACCATAAAAAGTGTAGTACTTGGTAATCAATTTAATGAAGCAAGTAAAAGAATTTTACATTGAAAAGTGCAGTACTCTGAAAGAGAAGATCAAAGAGGATATCAGAAAATAGAAAGATATCCCTTGCTCTTGGGTAGGAAGAGCCAATATAAAGAAAGTTCCCATACTTCCAATATTGTTATATAGATTTAATCCAATCTCAATCAAAATACAAATTGCATATCTCACAGAATTAGAGAAAACAATTCTAAAATTCATTTGGAACCAGAAGAAACCTAGAATAGCAAAAGCACTTCTGGGCACCAAAGCCAAGGCAGGGGACACCATACCACACCCATGTTTATAGCAGCACAGTTTCAAACAGCTAAATTTTGGAAACAGCCCACATGCCCATCATCTGATGAATGGATAAAGAAGAGGTAGATTTTTTTATACAATGGAGCAGTACCCTGCCATAAAAAGGATGAACTTTAGATATTACCGAGTAAATGGATGCACCTTGAGATCATATTCTTAAGTGAAATAAGTCAGACACATGTGTGTAAGAAGGGGAAATATGGAGAGGGAGGGGGAAAGGAAGAAAAGGAAAAGGTAAAAGAGAGAATAGAAGGAAAAATGGAAGCAAAGGTTTTGTAAATGAGTGGAAGAGGGTTTGAAGGGAGGAGAAGGAAAGGAGAAAAGAAGAATCAAGATACATCATGTACAGCTACAAATTCCATATAATTAATATTATCATTATGTATATCTAAAATATACCAATAAAATTAATTTTTTAAAAGATCAATAAAATGGAGAAATCCTTTGTGCACATTCCCCAGTTTCCTACAATACTAACCTCTGGCAAAACTCTACTAGAGTATTACAACCAAGACATGCATAGATGTTAGTAGAATCCTCTGATTTTATTCAGTCTTCTAATTGTTTGTTTTTGTGTGTATGTGTTATGTACAATATTGTTATTTGTGGAGATTTGTGTATCCACCACTACAGTGAACCATTCCAATACCACCAGGGTTCCTCGTGTTGCCATTTTATAATTACACCCATGTGCTCCTCCTTTCATCCCTTCCTGTCCCTGATCCCTGGAAGCTGCTAATCTGTTCTCTATTTCTAAATTTTTCTCACTTCACAAATGTTGTACAAACGGAGTCATTAGGACTACCTTTTTCCATTCAACATAGTTTGCTGGTAACTCATCCAAGTTGCTCTATTAGTGAGTGGCTTGTCACTTCGTGTTCCTCCGCATGTATGTAACACAGTTTGCTTAGCCAGTGATCCCACTGAAGGCCATTTGGGCTGGTGCCAGTTTTTATCACAAATCAATTATGAACATTCATTTACAAGTTTTGGTTGCATAAGTTTGAGATAAGTGCCCCAAAACATAATCCAAATTGTTTGGGAATTGTATGTTTAGTTTCAGGAGAAACTGCCAAACTCTTTTCCAGAGTGATTGTATTATTTACATTCTTACTGGGAATGTAAAATGGGTCCAGTTCCTTTCTTCACAGCCTCACCAATACTTGGTGTTGTCCCCACTTAATTTTTTAAATGTTCTCCATGATGATAAATGCATAGTGATAACTAGTAGTGATTTTAATTGGAATTTCCCTGATGGCCAATAATACCGAACATCTTCTTATGTGCTTATTTGCTACTTTTATGTCCTCTGATGAAGTGTGTCTTCATATCTTTTGTCCATTTTCTAATCGAATATTTCGTCTTACCATTGAGTTTTTAAATAGCCCACATATTACACTTTTATCAGAAATGTGTTTTGTAAGTATTCCCTCCAAGTCTATAGCTTGTCTTTTCATATGGGTTTTTGCAGAGCAAAAGTGTTTAATTTTAATGAGGTCCAATTGATCAATTATTACTCTTTGAGTATGCTTTTAGTGTCAGTTAAATAAATCTCAAAGAACTTTGTGCCTACCTCTGAAGATTTTTTTTTCTAAAAAGATTCCCAATTATATATTTACATTGATGTCTGTATGAGCCATTTTGAGTAAATTTCATATAAGGCATAGGGTTTACTTTGAGGTTTTTTTGGGGGGATGGGTTGTTTTAGTCTATGTATGTACAATTTCTCTAGCACTATTTATTGACTGAGCTATCTTTCTTTAATTGGATCACACTTTTGTCACATCAGGTGACAAATTTTTGTGTCCTCTATTCCTTTCCATTAGTCTGTTTCTCTCCCTCTGCCAACATCACATTGTCTTGGGTATTTTTATCTATATGGTAAGCTTTAATATTGGATAGAATGATTCTTCCCACTTTATACTTCATCAACATTATTTTAAAAGTTATTGTAGGGCCTGTGTCTAAAAAAACCTTTAGTGTGATTTTGGTCAAAATTACATTTAACCTATATTTCAATTTTTGGACAATTGGCATGTTTAGTATGTTAAATCTTCCAATTTATGAACACATATTGCTCTAATTATTTATATATTGTTTGATGATTTTCATCAGCATTTAAAACTTTTCAGCATACAGAACCTATGTTTTGTTAAGGGTACATCTAAATATTTCATTTGTATATTTAATTTGTCTTGGAATAATAGTGATATTGTATTTTTCATTTCAGTTTCTGCATGTTGCTTGTTAGTGTACTGTGTATAAAAATTGATTTTTATGTTTATCTTGTATCCACTTGCTTGCTATGCATTATTTTTAGGTGTTTTTTGTTGATTCTTTGTAATTTGCTACATGGAAAATGTCATCTACAAATGAAAATGGGTTTATTTCTTCCTTTCAAATTTGTATGTCATTTATTTATTGTGTTGGCTCCTTTAAGTGGCTTGAACTTTGAGTGCTACATTGCATAAGAGTGGTGAGAACAGACATCTTGCCTTGTTCTCAATCTTAGAAGACAAAATTTCAGTCTTTCACTGTTAAATATGATGGTAGCTGTGGGTCTTGTATGATTCCTTTATCAGGCTAAGGAAGTTCCTATTATTAATTTTCTGAGAATTAGCAAATGGATGAGTGCTAAAATTTGTGAAATGTTTCTGCAGTGTCATTTCATATGATCATGTTTCTTCTTTAGACTGTTCATTGCCATGATTATTACTGTTGTTGAATGTTTAGCATACTCGGGATAAATCCCAATTAGTTATGGCACATAATCCCTTTATACATTTTTGGATTCTGTCCTCTAATACACAGTATACTAGAGGTTTTGTGTCTAAGTCATGAAAGATAGTGGTCTGTGGTGTTTTGTTCTATTTTTAAAATTTTTTATTGTATTGCCTTTGTTAAGTGTGTCAGGTATATGAAATAAAATCTTCAAAATGAGTTGAAAAGTATTTTTTTCTTTTCATTTTTTCTGAAAACGTTTATGTAAAATAGGCAGTTTTTGGTTCAGTAAAATCTTCCAGTGATTCCATGTAGGTTTGGAGATTTCTTTCTTGGCGGATTTATAGTTATGAACTCAATTTCTTTATCTAGCACTTAAATTTTTTTCAATGAATCATGGTCCTGTGGTATCAAATCAGAGGAGTTACCATGACAAATAATAGGTATCTGCCTACTCTCTAATATTTCCTTTAAATCCTTTTGCTGGGTACATCACATCTCTAGACTTTTATATAGTTTTTCTAAACTTACTGATTTTAGATGGATATACTGATTTCCTGCAAGAAAAGATGGGTTCCTGGTTCACTTTTATCACTTTTCCCTACTTACATCTCCAACAGCTTCTTGTAGGTATGAAACTCTTCAACATCTTTTTTGGAAATATTTTAGGGGATAGATTTCTTAAAATCTTGCACATATTTTCCTCTACTTTGACTCTTAAAGTAATATACTAACCCCCTTTTCATTGCCAAATTCCAGTCACTTACTTTGCTCTTTCTTTATAAGATGATACCTTGCCTCCTCACCACTTTTCTCTTCTCTTTTTTTAGCTGTGTTTTTATATTTACTCTATCAGGACTGATAACTTTTCATTCTATTTGCAACCATATTTACTGTTCTTTACAGTCTATATTTTAATTATAAAATATCAGAACCATAATATTTTCATTATCATTACTAAATATTAAATACAAAGGGAATGTGTACATTCTAAGTACATTTCCCTTTCAGTGATTTTTGTAATGAAAATCTCTTTGTGTTTACTTTTTGGTCTAAAATACTGTATTCTGTATTGTAATATGTGTAAAACATGGGCCATGAGTTTTATGAGGCATATTTATTTTTAATTTTATCTTCCTAGAGTTTTGAGTTGCATTTTTTTCTAGCTGGAACAAAAAACGTACCTTCTACATCACAGTAGAGTGGTGGGCTCTGGGCTGTCTGGCTTTGGATCATGGACCCACTACTTGTTAACTGTGTGACCTAAGGTAAGTTATCTATTAGTCCATTTTAACTTACCATTTAAAAATAACCCATGCTGGGTATTTTACAAAGAAAAGAGCTTTATTTGGTTAGTTTTGGAGGCTAGAAGCCCAAGATTGGTTGGATTTATTTGTTCGACCTCTGGTGAGGATCCCCTTGGAGGCATCAAAACATGATTATGGCATTCTATGGTGTGCATGAATGTGAGAAGGATGGGTCACATGTTGAGAGATGATGTCAGAGATGGGGAAAGGGCTACTTTTGCTCTTTTTATTACAGCTTGCTTTTGTGAAAGCTAACTCTGTGAGACCAGTATTAATCACTAAAGGCAATACCCCCAATGACCTTACTGCCTCCCACTATGTCTCACTTCTTAAAATTTTTACTCATAAATTAATTTTATTGCCACACTGAGGACCAAACATACAACATATGAACCTCTGGGGGGCACACTTAAACTATATCCAAATGATAACATCTTACTTCATTGTGCCTCAGATTTCTTTAGGTATATAACATAGATAATGATACTAACACTTTATTGATAGGATTTCTGGAGGAAATAATGATATAATAAATATACACTGCTAGGACAGTTCCTGGAACTATGAAAAAATTCATTCATGATTGCTAATTGCACTTATTACTTTAATTAACACTGTCATTTTTACTATTCCAAGTCAACTTTTAAATATAACATAATAGTACTGGGGATCAATTCCAATATTTGTTCTTTTAGACTTTCTTCTAGAAGACCATTAATGTCCAATTTTAATGACTTCAGTTTGTGTTTTATTTTCTGTTGTTTTTATTAATTACTTTAGAACTGTCATCTTTAAATTCATTTTCAATAGATTTCTTCTCTGATTTCTTTAATTTCATGGCTTATTTTATAAGTAATAAAGCTCTTTAAGTTCTTACATATCTGAAAATGGCTATAGTTTTGACTTAAATTCAATGTCATCTTCTTTTGTAATGTGGAAGATCTTGCTCTACTAACTTTTATCATCCATTGCTTATGCTAATATGTCAATATTGTCAGTCTGATTTTTCCTCCTTTATAAATGTCCTGGTTGTTTTAGGTTTCTGTGACAAAATACCACAAAATCAACCTAAAAGGAGAAAAAGAATTATTTTGGCTCATGGTTTCAGAGGCTGCAGTCCATAGCTGTTTGGCCCATTGCTTTGGACCTGTGGTTAGGCAGTAAATCATGATGGGGAGTGCATAGTGTAGCAAAGTTGCTTATGAGAGAGAGAGAGAGAGAGAGAGAGAGAGAGAGAGAGAGAGAGAGAAATGAAGGGGCAAGGGTCCCAAAGTACTTTTCAAGGGTGTACCTCCAAGGACTTTCTTACTCCAAGTAGGCTCCACTTCCTAAAGTTTCCACCATCTCTAAATTGCATCATAATTCAAGATATATCCTTCAACACTGAGTCTTTGGGGGACATTTAAGATCCAAATCATAACACTGGTTACTATTTTATTTTGGTACTGGGGATACTGGTTACTATTTTGAAGCTTCAGCCAATCTCTTTGTAATTGAATTCTGAAATACTCTGAAGGTGTGTTGAAGTATGTGTAATTTTTTACTCTTTCTCCTTGGGTATGTGTTTGTCTCTTAAATTAGAGACTTCTTATTCCTTTCTTCCTGTGCTTTCTTGTGGAACTCATCAATCAGTATTAGAATTTCTAGACTGATCTTCCGATTTTATTCCTTTTGTTTACATAGACATTTTTCATTTAATGAATTTTCTTTGTCTGCATGGAGAATTTTGGCCTTTGTCTTCTTTTTTTTAAAAAACAATTCTTTTACTGGCACACTTTAGGTATACAACACAATTACATTTCTCATTGGGAACATGTACCTTTACATGATGCATCGTGGTTCTTACTTTTTCCCCATTCCCAGCTCTCCCTTCACACCCTCCACCCTTCCCTATTTACAAAGACTTTATTTCCATTTTTTCCATTTCTCAGCATTTTTCCTTTCCCTTCTTTCCTTTCCTCTGCCCCTCCCACTACCCCAACCCCTTTGGACATTTTCTTCCTATTTTGCATTATCAATAATTCATTCTAATCATTGGTACATTTTAGGTATACAATATAATGACATTCATCACTGGAAATTTGCACCTTTACATAGTCTCTCTTGGTTCTTATTTTTCACCCTTGCCAAGCCCTCCCTTCAACCCCTCCATTCCTCCCTATTTACAAAGATTTTGTTCCTATTTTTCCATTTTCTCATATTAATTCCATACCCTTCTTTCCTTTCCCCTAGCCCTCCCACTTCCTTCCCCTTTGCCCCTTTTCCTCCTATTTCACATTACCTATTATACATTTAGTCCTTATTTACACTTTCAGTTTCTCACACCAGAGAAACTATTCAGTATTTATACATGTGTGTCCTATTTATTTCACTTAAGAGTATTGCCTCAATGTGCATACATTTAGCTATAAATGTCTCTACTTTCTCATTTTTTATGGCTGAGTAGTACTCCATTTTATAAAAAAAACCCACATTTTCTTTATCCAGTCTCCAGTTGATGGGCATTTGGGGTGTTTCCAAGTTTTAGCTATTACAAAGTGTGCTGCTATGAACATGGGCGCACGTATATCACTGTGGTATGATTCTTTTAATTCTTTTGGGAAGATTCCCCAGCAGTGGAATAGCAGGGTTAAATGGGACTTCCAGTCCTAGTTCTTTGAGGTATCCCCATACTGATTTCCATAGTGCTTGCACCAGTCCACACTCCCAGCAACAGTGGAGCAGGGTTCCTCTTTCCTCACAGCCCCGCCAGCATTTGTTATTGGTTGATTTCATGATAGCAGCCACTCTGTCTGGTGAGAGGCGAAATCTCAGTGTTGGTTTCATTTGCATCTCTCAAAAGACCAGTGATGTTGAACATTTTTTCATGTATTTATTTGCTATTTCTACTTCTTTGTGTGAGAAATGTCTGTTCATTTCAGATGCCCATTTTTGGATTGGGTCTTTAAATTTGGGAGGTCTGATCTTTTTAAGTTCTTTATAGATTCGAGATAGTAGACCTTTGTCTGAGGAAAAGCAGGTGAAGATTTTTTCCCACATTGTGGGTTGTCTCTTCACACTGCTGGTGGTTTCTCTTGCTGTTCAGAAGCTTTTTAATAAGAAGAGATCCCATTTGTTGACTGTTTGTGCTAGTTCATGGGCAACTGAGGTTTTGGTCATAAAATCTTTTCCTGCACCGATGTCTTCAAGAGTTCTACCTAACCTCTGTTCCAGCCAGTTCAGCATTTCTATTTTAATATTTAGATCTTTAATCTATTTTGATTTTAGTTTAGTGCATGGTGAGAGATATAGGTCTAGTTTTAATCTTTGGCAAGTTGAAACCCATTTTTTCCAGCACCATTTATTAAACAGGCTATCTTTCCTCCAGTGAGGGTGTTTGGCTCCTTTATTGAGGATAAGATGGCTGAATGTGTCTGTCATCATTTCAGCATCTTCTAATCTGTTCTACTGGTCCTCAGGTCTGTTTCTTTGCCAGTACCATGCTGTTTTTATCACAGTAGCTTTGTAGTATAGTTGCAGGTCAGGGATTGTGATACTCCCTATCATGTCTCTGTTACCTAGAATTGCTTTTGCTATTCTGGGTCTCTTCTTGTTCCAAATGAAGTTTTGTATTATTTTCTCAAGGTCTGTGAAGTATGCTGCTGGGATCTCAACTGGAATTGCATTGAATCTATATAGAAGTTTTGGAAGTATGTTGGCCTTTGTCTTCTTTCTAATTTTGAGGCAGTTTCGCAATCACATTTCTATTTTCAAGAGCTTCTTCTTGCTCTTAAAATGTTTCTTTGCAAAGAAACTTGCCTCAGATTTAGAATGTCAATATCCTTTTAAATTCAAACATGACCACTTTAGGACAGTAATGCATTTCTGAAAATGAGACAATCTGCATGAAAATGTGCACTGATAGCATTTTATATAAAATGACATATTGAGACTTCCATATAAGCGCGCCACAGCTCCCAGGCAGGAGGAGGCTTCTGGGTAGGTGTACCACAGCTCCCAGCATAGAGGAGGCTTCCAGGTAGGTGTGCCACAGCTGCCAGCACAGAGGAGGTGAGCCATGTAGGCGCCAGGAACACACACACACACACACACACACACACACACACACACATCAAAATGAGAAGACAGATAAACAAGCCACAGAACCATACTTCCAAATCACCTACAGCAACCCCAAAGGGAAACAAGATGGAATGCTCTGATACTTAAACACCTGGACTCCCTGAACTAGCAACGAAAGAGGATCTGGAAAAAATGAAATCAGAAATAATTTCTCAGATAACAGCAAAGATAGTGCCCATAGTGCAAGACATGAGTAATAAATCTAGAGAGGATACAGATTTACAAAATAGAGGAGCTGAGGAACATGATGGAATCCCAACATATCAAACAAATGGAATCCATTAAACAGATGCAAACAGATTTCCAGGAGATTAAAAACTCCACCGAAAGTCTATGCAGCAGAATGAGCCAATGTGAAGACAGAATTTCAGATATAGAAGATAAGACTGCAAATAGTGACCAGGGAAAGAAAAAATTCTTTAAAATTTTAAGGGACCATAAGAAATCAATCCAGGAGCTGCTAGGCGATGCAAGGAAAAATAACATAAGACTGATTGGATTCAATGAAGAAAGAGGAGACAGTGAAGATGACATAAAAAAACTGTTTACAGAAGTGATGGCAGAAAACTTCCCAAGCAGGGGAAAAGAACCTGACATACAGATAAGTGAGGCATATAGGACTCCAACTAGCCTTGATCAAAGGCTACACATAGGCAAGTAATTGTTCAAATGCCAGAAACCTAATAGAAGAATAAAATTCTACAAGTAGTTAGAGAAAAGAAACAAATCACACACAAAGGAAAGCCCATCAGAATCACAGCAGACTTCTCAATGCAAAGTCTCAAGGCAAGAAAACCTTGAGGTGATGTGTTTCAAGTCCTAAAGGAAAACAACCTCCAACCCAGGTGGATGTACCCTGCAAAACTATCTTTCAAAATTGATGGAGAAATAAGATACTTTCATGATAAAGAGCACCTTAGGAACTTCATGAATACCAAACCACCACTCCAAAAAATTTTAGACAAAATAATAGGAAGAGATAACAAGGATCACAACCCCAGAAAGCCCAGCAGAATGAATCCACCAGGCACAACAAGAAATTAAAAGCAAAGGGGGAGGATCAAACAAAAAGAGAAAGTCATGACAATGATAACTCAATATGTATGAATTTTAGCCATCAATGTTAATGATCTCAACTCACCAATCAAAAGAAATAGACTGGCAGAATGGGTCAAGAAGCAAGATCCAACAATATGTTGCAAACAAGAAACACACTTAATTCAAAAGGAAACTCATAGACTGAAAGTTAAACAGTGGAAAAAAATACTTCATGCGATGAGAACCTGAAAAAAAGCAGGAGTAGCTATCCTCTTTGCAGACCAAGTGGATTTCAAACCCACACTGATTAAGAGAGACAAAGAAGGACACTATATACTTGTAATGGGAACAATCGAAGAGGAAGAGATGACAATCATAAATATCTATGCACCAAAAACTAGTACACCCAACTATATAAAACAAATACTAATGGACATGAAAAACCACATAAGCACTAACACAATAGTAGTGGGAGACCTCAATACACCATTGTCACAATTAGGTAGATCAACTAGACAAAAAATAGCAATGAAATACTAGAACTCAATCAAACTATTGAAGATATGAACCTTACATGTTTATAGAGTGTTCCACCCCACAAAATCAGAATACACATTCTTTTCAGTTGCACATGGGTCATTCTCCAAAATAGAACACATACTCACTCATAGAACATATTTCAGTAAGTACAAAGGAATTGAAGTTATCCCCTATATATTATGAGATGATAGTGCAATAAAATTGGAGATCAATAGCAAAAGAAACTGCAAAAACTTCATAAACACGTGGAAGTTGAACAACACACTTCTGAATAACTAACGGGTCACAGAGGAAATTAAAGAAGAAATCAGATAGTTCCTTCAAATAAATGACAATGACAATACAACATATCGGAATCTATGGGACACAATGAAAGCAGTCTTATGAGGGAAATTCATAGCAGTGAATACTCATATTAGGAAAACAGAGCAAGCCCAATTAACCAACCTTATGCTGAACCTCAACCTTCTAGAATGAGAAGAGCAGGAAAAACCCAAAGCTCATACAAGGGAGGAAATTATAAAGATCAGGGCAGAAATCAAAGCAATGGAATAAGAAAACAGTACAAAAATCAATGAAGCCAAGAGTTGGTTCTTCGAAAGAATAAACAAAATTGACAAACCCTTAGCCAACCTTGTCAGAAAAAGGAAAGAAAAGGCCCAAATCCATGCAATTAGGAATGAAAAGGGTGAAATTACAACAGACCCAGCAGAAATCCAGAGAATCATCAATGCCTACTTCAGAATGTATATGCCAATAAAATGGAAAACAGAGAAGAAATGGACAGATTCCTAGATACATATGAATTACCAAAGTTGAACGAAGAAGACCAAAAAATTCTGAACAACCCAACATCAATCAATGAAATTGAAAATGTAATTAAAAACTTACCATCCAAGAAAAGCCCGGGTCCTAATGGCTTCACTGCTGAATTCCATAAGACATTTAGAGAGGAACTACTGCAACTACTGTTTAAATTCTTCAATGAAATTGAAAGGGAACCAATTCTCCTGAAATCATTCCTGGAAGCAAGCATCACCTTGATCCCCAAAGCAGAGAAAGACCCAACTGAAAAAGAGAACTATAGGCCAATCTCACTAATGAACAGAGATGCAAAAATCCTTAACAAGATACTGGCAAACAAAATGCAGAAGATCATCAAGAAGATCATATACTCTGACCAAGTGGGATTCATCCCAGGGATACAGGGATGGTTCAACATATGCAAATCAATCAATGTAATACATTATATCAATAGAGGTAGGGACAAAAACCATATGATCATTCAATAGATGCAGGAAAAGCATTTGACAAAATCCAACATGCATTTATAATAAAAACCCTACAAAAAATCAGAATAGACAGTGTCTACCTCAATCTGATAAAACCCATATATGAAAAACCAACAGCCAATATCATACTAAATGGTCAAAAACTAAAATCCTTCACACCAAAATCAGGAACAAGACAAGGTTGTCCCTTATCACCACTCTTGTTTAATATAGTTTTGGAAATATTAGCCACAACAATTACACAAGAGAAAGAAATAAAAGGAATAAAGATAGGAAATGAAGAAGCCAAATCGTCATTATTTGCAGATGACATGATACTCTACATAGAAGACCCCAAGGACTCCACCAAAAGTCTTCTAGATGTAATAAACAAATTCAGTTTAGTAGCTGGATACAAGGCCAATGGTCAAAAATGAACAGCATTCCTCTATACGAACAACATACTCACTGAGAGAGAAACAGGGCAAACAATTCCTTTCAAAATAGCACCCAAAAAACTGAAATATCTAGGAATCAATCTAACAAAAGAAATCAAAGACCGGTGTTGTTTCTGCATCTTCTAATCTAAAGACCTCTTCTCTGAAAACTAAAGCACTTTGAAAAAAGATATTGAAGGGGATATGAGAAAATGGAAAGACATCCCTTTCTCCTGGGTAGGAAGGATCAACATAGTGAAAATGGCCATACTTCCAAAATTTCTATATAGATTCAATGCAATCCCAATTGAAATCCCAGCAGCATACTTCATAGACCTTGAGAAAACAATCCAAAAATTCATTTGGAACAAGAAGAGACCCAGAATAGCAAAAGCAATTCTAGGTACCAGAGACATGGCAGAGTGTATTGCAACCCCCAACTTGAATCTATACTACAAAGATACTGTGATAAAAACAGCATGGTACTGGCAAAGAAACAGACCTGAATACCAGTGGAACAGATTAGAAGATGCAGAAACAACTACAGACACACTCAGCCACTTCATCTTTGACAAAGGTGCCAAACACCCTCACTGGAGGAAAGATAGCCTCTTTAATAAATGAGGCTGGAGAAATTCGGTTTCAACTTGCCAAAGACTAAAACTAGACCTATATCTCTCACCATGCACTAAACTAAAATCAAAATGGATTAAATATCTAAATTTAAAAACAGAAATGCTGAATCGGCTGGAACAGAGGTTAGGTAAAACTGTTGAAGACATTGGGGTATGAAAAGACTTTATGAACAAAACCTCAGTTGCCCGTGAACTAGCACAAACAACAAGTGGGATATCTTTTTACTAAAAGGCTTCTGCACAGCAAGAGAAACCACCAGCAGTGTGAAGAGACAACCCCCAATGTGGGAAAAAATTTTCACCAGCGGTCCCTCAGACAAAAGTCTACTATCTTAAATCTATAAAGAACTTAAAAAAATCAGACCTCCCAAATTTAAAGACCCAATCCAAAAATGGACATCTGAAATGAACAGACATTTCTCACACAAAGAAGTGGTCATGGCAAATAAACATATGAAATAATGTTCAACATCACTGGTCATTCGAGAGATGCAAATGAAAACAACACTGAGATTTCACCTCCAGAAAGAATGGCTGCTATCATGAAATCAACCAATAACAAATGCTGGCGGGGCTGTGGGGAAAGAGAAACCCTGCTCCACTGCTGGTGGGAGTGTAGGCTGGTGCAAGCACTGTGGAAATCACTATGGAGATACCTCAAAGAACTAGGGCTGGAAGTCCCATTTGACACAGCTATTCCCTTGTTGGGTATCCTCCCCAAAGAATTAAAAGAATCATACCACAGTGATATATGTGCACCCATGTTCATAGAAGTACAGTTTGCAATTGATAAAACTTGGAAACAGCCCAAATCCCCATCAACTGGAGACTGGATAAAGAAAATGTGAGGGTTTTTAATAAAATGGAGTACTACTCAGCCATAAAAAATGAGAAATTAGAGACATTTATTGCTAAATGGATACACATTGAAGCTATTCTCTTAAGTGAAATAAACAGGACACATATGTGTAAATACCAAATAGTTTCTCTACTGTGAGAAACTGAAAGTGTAAATAAGAACTAAAAGGTGTAATAGATAGTGTGAAATAGGAAGAAAATAGGCAAAGGAGAGGGGGAAATGGGAGGGTAGGAGAAAGGAAAGAAGGGAATGGAATTAATATGAGAAAATGAAAAAATGTAAACAAAGTCTTTGTAAATGGGGAGGGATGGAGGAGTTGAAGGGAGGGCAGAGGAAGGGGGAAAAAATAAGAACCAAGAGACTATGTAAAGTTGCATAACTCCAATGATGAATGCCATTATATTGTACACCTAAAATGTACCAATAAAAGGATATTAAAAAAATAAAATGACATATTAAATTTCCAACAGATTTTCTTAAGTATAATTATGATACAGGAGAACAATCATTTAATATAAAAATGTTTAAAATATTGTTCCATGATTATAAAACTATTTAAATGGTGGCTACAGATGGTTTGTGTGCAGCTGCTCTGTATCAGCAACATGCTATTTACATAGTACACTATAAATTATATGTTTCTAACAAGGCACAACTGGCATACACCAATTAATACATAGGTTAGAAAAAATGCATTTGTCAATAAAAATGGGGCAATTCTCTGAGAATACCTATTACTCATGAAGAAAAGAATAGACTGGGAGCTTGAAGGAAGTTGAAGAGGGAGTATTAAAATACAGTCATTGTCAAGGCTTTTGAAAAGGGCTCAGGGGTGAGTTGGATGGAAAGAGGAAATTTTAGGCAAACTGGGAAACTCAGAAACTGGTTGAGATTCATATCATTTTCATACTGCGGCAGGGACCCCTGAGTGGATAGTCTTCAGAGGAAGTAGTTGTTTTGGGATGAAAAGCTATAGAATTGAACTTACTCTCCTCCACTTTATGCCATGGAATTCTTTTCATAATGTTATAAAAGACATTTGGAAGTCATAGTTCACCAAGTTCAAGGATGATATTTATAATTGTATCTGTGTATCCCACAAGTTATTTTCACAATGCAATATCCAGTGGTTTGAATGCTTATCACAATGACTGGCTTTTTCAGACAGATATTTTAAATGAATTCAGTATGTGCTTTCTCAGTATGATATTTAAAATTCTGTAACCTCTTTTCCAATCTCTTCTCAAGGCCAGTCTTCTCTGCAGGAGGAACAATTGCAAAGAATACCTCTCACTGAGCAAAACAATGATTCTTCTTTCCCTTAGTATCATCAACACTTGGCACACACATCCCTCTGTGAACACTAGGAGTGCTTTTCAAAGCAATTACTTATATTTTTATTGTACTACCAATTGTATTTGGAAGATAGCTTGAGAATTTCACAATACATCATTCTATGTGGAATGTTTTATTGAGTTTGGGCATATAATTATTTATATACATCTGAGCTAGAAACTTACTTTGCAAAAATATTGTATGTTGTTCATTTATTGTCAGTCACAGGAATTACAAGGGGAAAAGAGCAAATAAGGAGACATTGCTTAGGATATATCTACATATAAAATATGTAAAATAAAAACTCTCTTCTATAAACAAATAATTCCTTTCAGGTTTTATGTATGTGTTTGTCTTGTTCTCTTATTCTGAAAGTTTTCTTCCTGTATCTGACAACCTTGGTTGTCACTCCTTATCTAAGGATAGGACAGTGAAATGTCTGTCCATGGGCTAGACTTGTCCTCTGGAAAGCTTGGGTTTAGGAAGAATGGGGCTTCCCAAATTTCAGGCTTTGAGGTTTTTACCTTGTGGATCTAATTCTGTTGTTCTCTTCAGAATGCTTCCTTCAATTACTTTATACGAATTTTCTCTGTGTGTATTTGTGGCAGAAAACAAATTCACCAAAATAAAATTATGTCTATTCTGTTTCTTTCTTCTAATTTTCATTGCTCTAATAGCTACAAATGCTATTTAAGGAAAAGCAATTGCTTTTCCACTGCCCATGAAGTCCAAGCACCAAACTTTTCCAATAATAGAAAAAATGAGTCCAGTTTAAATGTTAGGACAATAATGCAGAAATCAGGAACAATGGGTTTTATTATGTTGAGAATGTTAAAATAGCCCATTGTCTAGTAATATTGCACTACTATTTTTATTTTTTCTTTTGTTTTGAAAAGAAATTAAGAGGATAAGAATAAATATTATAAAGAATTTATTGAATCTGTTCATCAGACAACAAAATACTTAAAATATTAGCCATATGTAATTTATGTACTTAGCTGTTTATCAAACATATAACTCTAAATTAGTATAATCTAATGTTAAAAGTAGCAAAATGGTTAAAGTATGTCAATATAATATAAATCATTATATCACTTTTGATATAATGATTATATTTAAAACGCAACAAAAAACTACCTAAAACTAAACACCAAACAGGTGATGGATACATTTACACACATATACATATAGTAAACAGTTTCCATTTTCCTAAAAGTATGTGTGGGAAAAAATTAAATATACCAAATATAATATGCTAAAATGATCATCATAATTCTAGCTGTTGGAATACTTTCTAGTATTTTCCTTGTATTTTTCTGTATAATAATTAGGATATTTTGGACTATAAGATATAGAAAATTGAATTCAACTGGCTTAAACAGTAAGGATACTAATTACAGAGGCAGGGCAGTAAGAAGGTGATATATTCCACAGTGAAATTATAGCACAGCAGCTTTCAGTTCTCTCCATTGTGCTACTTTGTGCTACTTCAATGTGGTTCGGCTTTTGTTCTTATATGGTCATTATGTACAAATGAGTACAATATCTTGATCTACTGCATCTCAAACAACATTGAAAGATGAAAAAGGAAAAACAATATGTATACTTTTCTCAAGCCCTTCATAAATGTAAGGAAAACCTCAGACCCCATGAAAAGAATTGTTTATCCCTGAAGAATATGCTCACAGAATTCCTAGATATATCAAGTTTCTGTTAGCAAAAAGAATAATAGCAAGCAGGACCTAAAACATGGAAAGTTATTCTATACTTATGCACAGTGATTGTATCATTTTCATATTGTTGCTGTGATAAAGTGCCATAATATTAAGTGGCCTAAAGCAAGACAAATTTATGTTATGGAGTTTAGAAGCTTGATCAGCTGGATGTCCTAGGATAGAATCCATTTCTTTGTCCTTTCCAGCTTCCAGAGTCATCTGCATTCCTTGGTTCATGGCCTCTATCACTTTGACTTTTGAGATAATATTTGCATCTCTCTAACTGCTTCTGACATTTCTACCTCCCTTTTATAAGGAATCCTGTAATTAAACTGGGCCTATCTGCATAGTCTGGGATAATCTACCCCTACTACATCCTCAATTACATGAGAAAAATCCCCTTTGCCATGTAAGGTAGTATAGTCACAGGTTGAAAGACTGGCAAGTGGACATCTTTGAGGGACGATTATTCTGTCTTGAATAGAATTAACATGACTTAACACTGCATAGTTATACTGGAAAAATGACATTTATCTCCAAAATAATATATAAATTTAGTGCAATAACAATCAAAATCCTACCAGGTTTTTATGGTTAGAAAGTTGAAAAGTTTATTTTTAAATGCATATGGAAAAATAAAAATTCACTATATAGTGAAATCAACTCTGAATAAAAGGAAAGGCCAAAAGAGTTAGAGACTTCCTATACAATATTAAAATATGCTAAAGATTTTGCAATAAAAAATTGGAATGATAATAAGCAATTAGACAACAGAAAAGTAGAAAACTGGGGAGTTGGAAGAATATGTAATTAATTTTAAATCCTCAGAGAAATGATGAGCTATTTATTGGTGAGGTAAAGAAGACTAACTCTATACAAAGGGAAAAAAATCTAGGATTCCTGTCTTATATCATAAAGATGGACCCTAACTTGATAAATTATCTGTTAAAAATCAAAGCACTAGATAAAGCAGCATTGACAGATGTAAAAACAGCATCGAACAAAGTAATGGATACCTATACAGCATATAACAAGGACATAAACAAAGGTTTTTCCATTGTTTATTGATATATTTTATGTATACATTATGATCACATTCATCATGGTGAATTTGTACCTGTACACGATATATCTTGGTTCTTGTTTTTTCCCCATTCCCCTTCCTTTCCCTTCACCCCTTTACCCCTCCCTATACTTGAAAACTATTGTTTCCATTTTTTTTTCTCCTTGCATTTTTTCCTTTCCGCCAACCCCCTCCCTACTTCACCATCCCTTTTGGACCTTTTCTTCCTATTTTACATTATCTATTATACATTTTGGTCCTCATTCACTCTTGCTGTTTCTCACACCAGAGAAACTATTCAGTATTTACACATGTGTGTCCTATTTATTTCACTTAAGAATATGGCCTCAATGTGCATCCATCATCTATAAATGTCTCTAGTTTATCATTCTTTATGGCTGAGTAGTTCTCCATTTTATTAAAAAGCCACATCTTTTTTATCCAGTCACCAGGTGATGGGCATTTGGGCTGTTTCCAAGATTTAGCTATTACAAACTGTGCACCTATAAACATGGGTGGCCATTCATCACTGTGGTGTGATTCTTTTAATTCTTTTGGGAAGATAACTAGCAGGGGAATAGCTGGGTCAAATGGGACCTCTACTCCTAGTTCTTTGAGGAATCTCCACACTGATTTCCAGACTGCACCAGTCTATTCTACCCAGTGGAGAAGGGTTCTTTTTTCCCACAGCCCTGCCAGCATTTGTTGTTGGTTGATTTCTTGATAGCAGCCATTCTTTCTGGAGTGAAATGGAATCTCTGTGTTGTTTTCATCTGTATCTCTTGAATGACCACTGATGTTGAACATTTTTGCATATGTTTATTTGCTGCTTTTACTTCTTTGAGAAATGTCTGTTCATTTCAGATGCCCATTTTTGAATTGGGTTTTTAAATTTGGGAGGTCTGATTTTTTTAAGTTCTTCATATATTCTAGATAGTAGTCCTTTGTCTGGGGAACAGCTGGAAAAAATTTTTTTCCAACATTGTAGGTTGTCTCTTCACCCTGTTGGTGGTTTCTCTTTCTGTCCAGAAGCTTTTTAATGAGATGAGATCCCAGTTGCTTATTCTTGGTGCTAATTCCTGTGCAACTGAGGTTTTGTTCATAAACTCATTTCCTGAACCAATGTCTTCAAGAGTTCTACCTAATCTATCTTCTAGCAGGTTTCATGTTTCTGTTTTAATATTTAGATCTTTGATCCATTTCGATTTTAGTTTAGTGCATCATGAAAGATATGGGTCTAATTTCTTTTTCTTTTTTTTTTTTTTTTTTTTGGTACTGGGGATTGAACTTGGGTCCTTGCACTTGCAAGGCAGGCTCTGGAACCACTGAGCTAAATCCCCAGCCCATATATGGGTCTAATTTTAATCCTTGGCAAGTTGAAACCCAGTTTTTCCAGCACCATTTATTAAAGAGGCTATGTTTCCTCCAATGAGGGTGTATGGCTCCTTTGTCAAAGATGAAGTGGCTTGAGAACCCAGAAGGAGGCTTCCCACCGCAATTCCACCACTCCTAGGGCAGAGGAGGTAAGCCATGAGGGTGCCAACAGCATCCCTGCCCCATGGAAATGAGAAGACACATAAGCCTCAAAAACAGACTTTCAGATCACCTACAGCAACCCCAAAGGGAAACAAAATGGAACAATCTGATACTCAACCACATGGACTCACTGAACAGGCAACAAAAGAGGATCTGGAAAAAATGAAATCAGAAATAATTACTAAGATAACAGCAAAGATTGTGTCCATAGTGCAAGACCTGATTAATAAATCTAGAGAGGACACATACAAAAAAATAGAGGATCTGAGGAACATGATGGAATCCCAACATAGGAAACAAATAGAATCCATAAAACAGATGCAAACAGATTTCCAGGAGATTAAAAACTCCACTGAAAGTCTACACAGCAGAATGAACCAATGTGAGGACAGAATTTCAGACATAGAAGATAAGATTGCAAATAGTGACCAGGAAAAGAAAAATTGCTTTAAAATTGTAAGGGACCACAAGAAAGCAATCCAACAGCTTCTAGAAGATGCAAAGAAGAATAACATAAGACTGATTGGAGTCAATGAAGAAAGAAGAGAGAGTGCAGATGACGTAAAAAAATCTGTTCACAGAAGCAATGGCAGAAAACTTCCCAGCAGGGGAAAAGAACTTCACATACAGATAAATGAGACATATAGGACTCCAACTAGCCTTGATAAAAAAAATTCAACACATAGGCATATAATAGTTAGGATTCCAGAAACTCAAAGGAAGAACAAAATTCTACAAGCAGTGAAAGAAAAGAAACAAGTCACATACAAAGGAAAACCCATCAGAACCACAGCAGACTTCTCAATGCAAATCCTCAAGGCAAGAAGAGCTTGGAGTGATGTATTTCAAGCCCTAAAGGAAAACAAGCTCCAACCCAGATTGATGTACCCTGCAAAACTATCTTTCAAAATTGATGGAGAAATAAGATACTTTCATGATAAAGAGCACCTTAGGAACTTCATGAATACCAAACCACCACTCCAAAAAATTTTAGACAACATAATAGGAAAAGACAATGAGGATCATAACCCCAGGAAGCCCAGCAGAATGAATCCATTGGGCATGACAAATTAAATGCAAAGGGGGAGTATCTAACAACAAAAAAATGTCACAACAAGGCTTTTAAAACTTTTAACTTCATCTCCTTAATGAGTGTATAACTCAATCTTGTTATTGTACTGGTTAATATTTTTCTTATTCTAGTGTTACACACCTTTCCTTGTGGTATACTGGCTATTCATCATCTTCTTGTGTCTACTTTTTAATTGGATTGACTATTAATGAGCTGTAAGATTTCTTTATATATTCTGGTCATAGGTTATATGCATTGTAAATATGGTTTGTTTAAGGACTACTTTTCATTTTAACAATGTCATTTAAAGTTCTAAAATTTGATGGAATCTCATTTATCAATTTTTTTCTTTTATATGTCATGTTTTTTATATCCTAGGTAGTTCTTGCCTACCTAAATTCATAAACATTTTCCCTTATAATTTCTTCTTAAAGTTTTATACTTTTAGGCTTTCATATTTAGGTTCATAGATCCCTTCAAGTTATTTTTATGTATGGAAATAAAGGGTTGAGGTTAATTTTTTATATATGGATACCAGGTGTTCCAGTGCCATTTACTGAAAACATATCTTTTGCTCGGCTCTTGAATTGAATTTATATTCTATAAAATATTAATGTTAAATAATCTTGCAAAACTCAGTGGACCATATATGTGTGGTTCTGTTTCTAGATTCTCTATTTTATTCCAATGATCTGTATGTCTTCCCTTACACCAATGCTGCCTTGATTACTGTAGCTTTAGAGGAAGTCTTAAAATTAGGTACTAAACATCTTCCAACACTGTTTTTTTTTTCCTTTTTTTTTTTTGTACTCCTGCATAACTTTTAAATTTCTATGTCCAATTCTTCATTTATAGCAAATATACATAGACCTGAATTTTTATATATACCTTGTGTTTTCTAATCCTGCTAAATCCAAATACAAGTTCTAGGAGCTCCTAGAGATTTCTTAGTATTTTCTCTGTAGATGATCATTTCATCTACATGTAAAGATTTTGCTTCTACCTTGCCAATCCTATCCTAATTGTGTCATTTTAATGCCAGACTATTTTGGTTTAGTCCTATGTTTCAAAGTTTAATGGACAGATGAAGAGTAAGCATATCTGCCCTTGTTCCCCACCTTAAGGAGAAAGCATTGTATCTTCTCCATTCATATAAGGCATTCTCGCTGGAAGTATGGAGTACATGTCTTTAATCTGTTGAGAAGATTCTGTTCTACTTCTAGTCTCCTGATAGCTTTTACTGTGAACAGCTGTAGAATTTAGTCCTATACTTTTTCTCCAACTAGTGACAGCATCATATGGCTTTTTCCTTTCCTCTGTTAAAATGATGACTTATGGGGGTGATCTTCCAATGCTGAACCAACATTTCCATCCCTATAATAAAACCACTTTCTATATACTGCCAGATCTGACTTCTAATAGTTTGTTTTGTTAAACAAGTTTCTACCTATGTTTATACTTTTTTCTCCTATTTATCCAATTTTAGGATTAGCACAATGTTGATTTCCTAAAATGAGGAGAGAAGTGTTCCTTCTTTTTTCTGCTTTAAATGTTTGATATAATTTATCAGCTAAAATGTATATGAGCCTGTTGTTGTCATATTGGTAGGTTTTCAAGCTAGGAATATACTTTCTTTAATAGGTGCTATTCAAATTTTATATTTCCTCCAGAGTTAGTTTCATTAATTTGTCTTCCAAGGTACTTCTTAGAACTTGTTAAATTTATTTCAAAACAGATTTTTGTAATATGCTTTCTGTATCCTTTTAAATTCTGTAAAATCTGTGGTAATGTCTCCTAGATCTTGATATTGTAATTTGAAAAAATGTATAGTTGATATTGTGTAATAAGAAGTAATGGTCTAAAGGAGCAGGGGAAGTGGGAGGGGCAGGGGAAAGGAAAGAAGGGAAAAAATATGAGAAAAGGAAAAAAATAGAAACAAAGTCCTTTCAAATAGGGAAAGGTGAAGGGGTGAAGGGAGGGCAGGGGAATGGGGAGAAAAATAAGAACCAAGATACTCATGTAATGGTACAAGATCCCAATGACGTATGTAACTGTATTTTATACCTAAAATGTACCAATAAACTTAATGGGGGAAAAAAGATGAAGTGGCTTAGTAGGCCATAAAGAAATTTAAGGAAACATACCAAACACATAATTGTAGCTGACTATGCAGGGGGTAGAGAAATTAAAACATATATATATATATATATATATATAGAGAGAGAGAGAGAGAGAGAGAGAGAGAGAGTATAAATAATTATATATATATTAGAGAGAGAGAGAGAGAGATTATAAAACAAGAGATCATTGCCCAAATGATAATGATAGTGTATTGATTCAACATTAAGACCCTGAAATCCCAAGAGCATGAAAAAATGAGTAAAAAGTGAGGGAGAAAAGAGAAAGAAAGCAGACAAATATTTTCACAAGAGGAATAAGATAAATATAGAATTTTTTAAGAGCCCTACCCAAGACTTCAGACAAGTCCATATCTGCTGATAGAAATAGTGACCTCCAGTTATCCTACCAGCAGTCACTTCTAGGGGGATATTCAGACTTCCTTCAACAGAGAAATATGTGCACTTAGAAGTCGAAGACATACACCCCAGGACCCCAAAAGCACTAGTTCTCAAATTTAACTATATGTTGGAATAATCTGAGGAGCTTCAAAAGATATTGATGTCTAGATTCCACTCTGAGAGGCTCTGATTTTTAAGATGTGCTTAAGGTGATTTTACTATGTAGATATTTGAGACCTACAAGGCTAGGGAAGCCATTTGAGATGGCCCTCACTTCAAGATCTACCTTCCTAACAATCCTTTCAATAGAAGAGGTTAGGAGGCTTTGAGGAAAATAGTATTCTTTGTCACATTGATGTCTCATTTTACTGTATATTCTGTCTTCTTATTAACGCATGCATTTGTTTATTCATTCCTTAGACTGTTTGAATTCAGGCTGTACAAATAATACACACTCCTTGCTTTTCTTTCTGGAAGGAAAACAGACATTAAACAATATCTCACAAAGATATCATTGCAAAATAGTATTCCAAGCCATTCTGTTTGAAAGCAAACAGAATACATAAGATAATCAATTTATAAAGACAAAGGTAATTGAGTCAAAGACAGCAATGACTTTGACAATGACTGAGATGACATATGTGTTATTCAACTCTTCACCACTACTATAATGAATACCTAAGCCAATCAAGTCAGAAAGGGCTTGTTTTAGATCAGTTTTAGAGGTTATAGTATATGATTGATTGTCCCTGTTGCTTTTAAATACATGGTGATGCAGCATCTCATTGGTGAGAGCACATGGCAAAGCAAAGCACTCACCTAATGACCAGAGAAGAAGAAGAGGAGAAGGAGGAGGAGGAGGAGGAGGAGGAGGAGGAGGAGGAGGAGGAGGAGGAGGAGGAGGAGGAGGAGGAGGAGGAGGAGGAGGAGGAGGAGGAGGAGGAGAGGAGGAGGAGGAGGAGGAGGAGGAGGAGGAGGAGGAGGAGGAGAAGAAGAAGAAGAAGAAGAAGAAGTAGAAGAAGAAGAAGAAGAAGAAGAAGAAGAAGAAGAAGAAGAAGAAGAAGAAGAAGAAGCAGCAGCAGAAGCAGCAGCAGCAGCAGCAGCAGCTGGGGTTCCATCATTCTATTCAAAAGCATACCCCAATAACCTGAGACTCTCAGTAGGATTAAAGTTTCCACCAGCTCCCAAGAGCACCAAGCTGGGACCATGATGTGGACTCGTGGGTCTTTGGGGGACTATTCTAATGTATTTCAGTTTTTCAAAAGTACTGATCCTGACTCACCAGAAGCTTTTATGACTCATTTATAGGTTGCAACTCCTAGTTTTAAATTCACTGCTTTGGCATAGTGTTGACTCTACAAAAATCTATTAAGAAGAATATATTCTGACAATACTTTCTTTTAGATTTCAATTGGAATGTATAGGAATGGGCCACAGAGAAGAGCAAAAGCATCATTTCCCTAATTACCATGAGGAAAAATTGTAATTTCTAAAATCCTCTCTACCGTTTGTCCTCTCTGAACTCATTTGTAGTTTAATCTTCATTGTCAGGTATTAAGAAGGTAGAAATTTAATCTGATCATAGTCATCAGAGGAGCCCCCAGGATTAAATAATAGTTGCTTCATAAGAAGGCAGAGATCCGAGAAAACACATATGCACTCTCCCTGTCTTTTTGCCATATGATATCCAGTATGACCCAGAGAATTTGCCAGCAAGAAGACTGTCACCAGATGTGGACTCCTAAATCTCCAGAATAGTGAGCTAAATAAATCACTTTTCCTTATCACATTACCCAACATACGGTATTTCATTATTGTAATGAAAAATGGACTAATGCAGGGAAAATCATTTCATACAGACCATATTTACTTTGAAGAGACTTTCACCCACTTAATTTCAGGTAGCTGGATTTCACCAACTAATCAACCAGATAAACAAACCTGATGTGTATTAAATTCTGTGCTCTTATTGGTGCAGAATGATGATCTAGAAAAATAAGCTTATAATAGCAAAAAGTCCTGCTTACTACACTAGTGCCTCAATGGTGTAATAGATACACAGGGAAAAGCGAGTATAAAAAGAAGTATTTGCCAAGCAAAAATACTCAATACTGAGAAAATGTATCATGATAAAAATAATCTATCTCAAAAGCAAAAGTGAAACACAGGAATGATTTATTACAGATCATTGTGGATCTGAATCACTCAAGGAATTCTGTTGAAATATAGATTCTGATTCAGTAGGCTTAGAAAGTAATGCTGAAGTTATGGGTTTAAGGAGCATATTTTAAGTAGTAAGAAAAAACAATAAATTGGAGATTTCCTGTTTTGCTCCAAGAGAGCATGTTTCCTGGACTCAAATATTTTTGTCACCGAGGTAACTGGGCCACATGTTGCTATGACCCATTGATATGTAATGCTACAGATAAAAATGTCCTGCTTTCTTTCACATCTGTTCTTCTTTGCCGCCCACACTGAGGTCCTGCTCTCTTTTCAGATTATAAGGAAAAAATATTGATTGTTGTAAAACAAGTTATTTTTGATGTACCAGTAAAGCAACCACATTTTTTTCACATCTTTATATTAGAGAACTTTTAAAAATAATAATTACAATTGTCCTTAATACTCAAAATTGTCATTATCTAGTGAAACATAGATAAAAGTCATGCAGTGCTGAAGTAGCTCAGTCTACAATTTCAGCTCATTAATATTTTTATATTAACAATTTATTAAAAGCTTGTTTATTTGTTTTTGTTTTCTTTTTGGTTTTTTCCCACCATTAAGTTTATTGGTACATTTTAGGTATAAAATACATTTACATACATCATTGGGATCTTGTACCATTACATGAGTATCTTGGTTCTTAATTTTTTCCCCTTTCCCCTGCCCTCCCCTCAACGCCTCCACCCCTCCCCACTTGCAAAGATCCCGTTTCCATTTTATTCCCTTTCTCATATTTTTCCCCTTTCCCCCCTCCCTCCTCCCCTGCCCCCCTAGACCTTTACTACTTATTACACAATATCAGTTACACATTTTTAAAATTAAAATATCCAAGATCTAGGAGACATTACCACAGATTTTACAGAATTTAAAAGGATATAGAAAGCATATTTCAAAAATCTGATTTGAAATAAATTTGACAACTTCTAAGAAGTATCTTGGAAGATAAATTAATGAAACTAACTCTGGAAGAAATATAAAATTTGAATAGCACCTATTAAAGAAAGTATATTCCTAACTTGAAAAACTACCAATATGACGACAACAGGCTCATATACATTTTAACTGACAAATTATATCAAACATTTAAAGCGGAAAAAAAAAGGAACACTTCTCCCCTCATTTTAGGAAATCAGCATTGTGCTAATACTAAAACTGGATAAAGATAATAGAAGAAAAGTGTATGAACATAAATAGAAATTTGTTTAATAAAACAAACTATTAGAAGTCAGATCTGGCAGTATGTAGAAAGTGGTTTTATTATACGAATGGCAATGTTGGTTCAGCCTTGGAAGATCCACCCCCAAAAGTTATCATTTTAACAGAGGAAAGGAAAAAGCCATATGATCCTGTCAGTAGTTGGAGAAAAGGTATTGGACTAAATTCCACAGCTGTTCATAGTAAAAGCTATCAGGAGACCAGAAATAGAACAGTACATTCTGAACAGATTAAAGACATGTATTCCATACAACCAGTGAGAATGCCTTATATGAATGGAGAAGATACAATGCTTTCTCCTTAAGGTGGGGAACAAGGGCAGATATGCTTACTCTTCATCTGTCCATTAAACTTTGAAACCTAGGCCCAACCAAAATAGTCTGGCATTAAAATGACACAATTAGGATAGGATTGGCAAGGTAGAAGCAAAATCTTTACATGTAGATGAAATGATCATCTACAGAGAAAATACTAAGAAATCTCTAGGAGCCCCTAGAACTTGTATTTGAATTTAGCAGGATTACAAAACAAGGTATATATAAAAATTCAGGTCTGTGTATACTTGCTATCAATGAAGAATTGCATATTGAAATTTAAAAGTTATGCAGGAGCACAAAGGACCTAGAAAAGTAAAAAAAATAAAAACAGTATTGTAAGATGTTTAGTACCTAATTTTAAGACTTCTTCTAAAGCTACAGTAATCAAGGCAGTGTTGGTGTAAGGAAAGTTATATAGATCATTTGAGTAAAACAGAGAATCTAGAAATAGAACCACACATATATGGTCCACTGAGTTTTGAAAGATTATTTAACATTAACATTTTATAGAATATAAACTCAGTTTAAGAGCAGAGGAAAAGATAGTGTTTGCAGCAAATGGCACTAGAACACCTGGTATCCATATATAAAAAATTAACCTCAACCCTTTATTTCCATACATAAAAATAACTTGAAGGGATCTATGAACCTAAATATGAAAGCCTAAAAGTATAAAACTTTAAGAAGAAATTATAAGGGAAAATGTTTATGAATTTAGGTAGGCAGGAACTACCTAGGATATAAAAAACGTGATGTATAAAAGAAAAATATTGATAAATGAGATTCCATCAAAATTTAGAACTTTAAATGACATCATTAAGAAAAAGAAAAGTAGTCCTTAAACAGACCATATTTACAATGCATATAACCTATGACCAGAATATATAAAGAACTCTTACTGCTCATTCATAGATGACCCAATTAAAAAGTAGACACAAGAAGATGATGAATAGCCAGTATAGCACAAGGAAAGGTGTGCAACTCTAGAATCAGAAAAATACTAATCAGTACAATAACAAGATTGAATTATACACTCATTAAGGAGATGAAGTTAAAAGTTTTAAAAACCTTGTCATGACTTTTTGTTGTTGGATTCTCCCGCTTTGCGCTTAATTTGTCATGCCCAATGGATTCATTCTGCTGGGCTTCCTGGGGTTGTGATCCTCATTGTTTTTTCCTAGGGTATTGTCTAAAAATTTTGGAGTTCTGGTTTGGTATTCATGAAGTTTCTGAGGTGCTCTTTATCATGAAAGTATCTTATTTCTCTATCAATTTTGAAAGATAGTTTTGCAGGGTACATCAATCTGGGTTGGAGCTTGTTTTCCTTTAGGGCTTGAAATACATCACTCCAAGCTCTTCTTGCCTCGAGGGTTTGCACTGAGAAGTTTGCTGTGATTCTGATGGGCTTTCCTTTTTATGTGATTGGTTTCTTTTCTCTCCCTGCTTGTAGAATTTTGTTCTTCTTTTGGTTTTCTGGAATCCTAACTATTATATGCCTATGTGTAGATTTTTTTTATCAAGGCTAGTTGGAGTCCTATATGCCTCACTTATCTGTATGTGAAGTTCTTTTTCCCGTGCTGGGGAAGTTTTCTGCCATCACTTCTGTGAACAGTTTTTTTATGTCATCTGCACTCTCTCCTCTTTTTTCATTGACTCTAATCAGTCTTATATTATTCTTCTTTGCATCATCTAGCAGCTGCTGGATTGATTTCTTGTGTTCCCTTACAATTTTAAAGCCATTTTTCTTTTCCTCTTCACTAATTGCAATCTTATCTTCTATATCTGAAATTCTATCCTCACATTGGGTCATTCTGCTGTGCAGACTTTTGATGGAGTTTTTAATCTCCTGGAAATCTGTTTGCATCTGTTTTATTGATTCCATTTGTTTCCTATGTTGGGATTCCATCATGTTCCTCAGATTCTCTATTTTTTTAATCTGTGTCCTCTCTATATTTATTAATCGTGTCTTGCACTACGAGCACAATCTTTGCTGTTATCTTAGTAATTATTTCTGATTTCATTTTTTCCAGATCCTCTTTTGTTGCTAGTTCAGAGGGTCCAGGTGCTTGAGTATCAGATTTTTCCATCTTATTTCCCTTTGGGGATGCTGTAGGTGATCCGAAAGTCTGTTTTTGAGGCTTGTTTACATGTCTTCTCATTTCCACTGTGGGGGGGGCAGTGCTTCTGGTGCCCACGCGGCTCACCTTCTCTGCCCTAGGAGCGTGGAATGGTTTTTGGTTTTTGAAGAGTTACAGATCACACCCACTTCTCTACACTGAGCTGTGTGCCAGCCCCTTCCTAAACCTTTTTACAGGAACATAATCACATCTAATTCTTTTACAGTCAGCTTCTCAAGATTTTCTAATAACAGAAAATATCAGAGATTTTTTTGTTTTGTTTTCTCTTTTTTTAAAAGTATTTTTATAGATTCTCATCCAGAAGGAAAATAACCAACTAAATAAATAAACGACATATACAAAACTATTTCATGAAGAAGGTCTTTCTCTAACATGAATTGAAAAGGATAGAGAGATAAACCATGGGTATGAGTGATATCACAAGGATTATGAGAAAGTAAAATCTTAAAGATAAATAAATATGACAGGAATAAAAGATGTTATTATATAAACTTTCTTAGTTCCTTTCTCTCTCCATCTTTTACCCCTTAACTAGGGGGAAATGCTTGATAGTTACTTCCTTCTACTGGATATTTAAATTATACAAATGGTGTGGAGTAAGTTCATGTGTGTATGTGGGAGGTGAAATCTTATCTGGAAATCAGGATGGGATTTTTTCTTTTCTTTCTTTTGTTTTTGCTTTTCAGTACTGAGGATTGAGCCCAGGTCCTTCACACTAAGCTACATCTCCCAGGACACTGGGATTCCAGGGCGTATTTTCATAAATAAGATAGAGATGAGAGGAAGAGAGAGATCAATACAGAGAATGATGAAGAAGGGAAGAAAAGAAAAACCTGAACCAGAAGGATGGAAGAAACTAGATAGCAAAAAAATCCTCAGAAGATAACTGGCTGAACTTGTTCATAACTGAAGCAGGCTGGAGGAACACAGTGGGGATTGAGATTGACATTGAGGGCCTCATTACAAGGCAGGACTGTGGGTTGGTGGGTAGCACTACAGTCTGGTTGGCCTGGAGAGTCACTGGCATCTCACACAGTGAGAAAGAGCTAGTGAGTGTGACAGGAAAGACAAATTGGATGGGAGAAAGCAGTCTTCAGTGTTATTTTGGTGAGTAAATGAAAATATTTTAAATTCACTTAAAATCTATAGTTATACACTGAGGGCTGGGAAGGTAGCTCAGCAGGCACAGTGCCTGCTTGGCAAGCCCAAGGCCTTGAGTTCGATTCCTGGTACCAGAAAATTTAAAAAAAAGAAATATAGCTATATACTGAAGTTAGTGTTATAGTTATATAGTTAAGTTAAGTTATAGTTGTATACTGAAGTTAGTGTTGGTCACTAAACTACAATTGTTTGAATTTTCCCTAGTACTCTGCTGAGCCACCTGGAAAATTAGAATTATTCAGCCTTCAGAGATCAAAGTGGAAGGAAGAAGCTGTGAGAGAGTGAGAAGAATAAACCAGAAGATTAAACAAAACAGTCAGTGGTATAAATCAATCAGGTTTAGTAAGCAAGGCTTTGTTCACTGTAAAAAGGAACAAAGTCACATTTACGGACATACTGAACCCTACAGAGCTGGAGCACTTGAGTTTCAATGAGATATACGTGTTACTTTTCTTAAATTCAAAAGAGATCCCTCTCTCCATTATCACTACAAAATACCCTCACCAGAACTCCAGTTATTTGAGGTAAATCTGAATTACTGTTCTTTGTAACCAAAAGAGCCAAAATACAATAAACACAAAAACAAGCACACCTAATTGCAAAAAGCCTCCAATATTATTATGATGACAAGATGATACCAATTAATTCAATCATAAAGTTTTTGAGAATTTTCTGTTTTCCAAGAATTTTCTCTTCACGGGGCTACAAACTAAGTGTTGGATAAACAAACTAGACAAGTCTCCAACTTTAGGGAGCTTCATTCTTGTAGGCAGACTAAAAATGGATAAGTAAATGAGTCATGTCTTCAAAGTCATAAAATTCACATGTGCCATGTCCTGTATCCTAAAAATCTAATTTAAATCTAATTTTAATTTTGAATTATATATTCATTGAATTAAGCAGGTGTTTTTGACATCTTGCAAACACATTACAACTAATGATTCTATTTACTGGTAATATGAACTTTTAACTGAATCTACATTTTGCTCAGAGTTTTGTTTTATCTTGTGAAGTCCTGACAATTTGTTTTAAGCAATAGGCAGGAATAATTTCCAATGCTTTGTTACTTGGCTATTAAAGAAAACCTCAAACTATTCCTCTAAAACACATTGCCAGTGTTTCTTCCTCAGAACCTGCTGATAAAAATCACTGCTGAATTAGGTTCATATTGACAGTTAGATTAAATTTTGATTTAGTAAAATTTTTCCTCATAAAAATAAATATTTAACATTTCTAGATATTGCATTAAAGAAAAAATAAAAACCAAACAAGGTGTTAAGCAGCTTGATAGTTACTCCCATACCTGAGTCAAGTTAGAGTTCTATGAATGTGTGTGTTTGTGTGTGTGTGTGTGTGTGTGTGTGTGTGTGTGAAGGGTCCAAGCAATTATACACTTATGGGAAAAGCCAAGGATAGTCAATTAGCAAAAGTTCATTTTCAGGAGGTTTCTAAGGGAAAAATCATCCTCAATTTTCATTGCAGAGATGTGTCTTTCAGACTCCAAACTAGTATCTGTGTGTCAGGGATAGATCTGCTATAGACACATCTGCATAAACAGGGCAGAAGCAGGTGAAGAAGCATGAGAAACTGAGGAAAAAGATTTTGCCCCTTTCAGTATACCCACTGTGGTTGAAAACCCCAATACTAAAGCAGATTGTTCAGGTTCAAGTCCTGATACCAGCACCTCCCACTTAAATTGGTTTAGGCAATTTATTTAATGTGATAGAAAGTAAGACTAAAGAGGTAAAGGCCATTACAAATTCCTCCCATCACTGTTTACAAGCGTTTTGCAATATGGCCTTGGCACTTTTCACAAGTGAAGGAATGTTTCTCTGCTCTTTGAGTCTGGGCCAGTGCTGGAGCTCGCTTCATCAAAGAAGCGACAGCCAGTGCAACAGCCAGTCCTAAGTCCTGAGATGCTTTGAAGCTTAGAAGGTGCTTCCATGAAGAGAATTCTGAGCCATCTTACCAAAGGAGGAAATCACCAGGGGCAAGGATGACACATCCCTCGAAGAGGTCACCTGATACAGTGAGCCCCTATCAGGTCTCCAGATGAGCCCAGTCTCATGAGTGACCCCAGTGAGACTAGCATAATAACTAGTTGAGCCAAGCAGAAATTGTTGCCCACAGAATCATGAACACTAATTGATTTAATTGCCAAAATTTTGAGATTTGTTATGCAGAATTGATAACAAATACACTCACATTGCTTAGCCTCTATTTTCTCCTTTGTATATAAAGATGATAATATACCTGGTACATGGTAAGCTCTGTGTTGAGTGTGGTATTCATTTCAGTATTCACTTCTCTGCAGTTCAAAACAAGGCTCTCGTGCCCAAAACTATCTAAATTGAGGAAATCTGTGCTTGCATCGTGTGAAAGTCAACAGGCAGCAGTAATGGAACTAACCCTGTTTTTTTTCAGGGTCCTTGACCTTGGTGGCCAAAGTGAAGTAACCTGATGTACTTTTGGGGGGCATGAGGTAGGCAGCATGAGTTTCCACTAGATAACTGGCTGCATGAGTTCAGAATCAAGGGAAGTTCAGTTGGCATGGGACAGAGAGTTTTGAACAAAGAAGTTGACAGGCTTCATCCTAGATTTTAATGCAAGGGCACAAGTCACATGGAAAGGCTTTGTGTTAGTGTTAATGCAGCAACTTTGTGTCTACAACTGGGAGTGACCTGGAAAGAGCCTAGTAAACATCAGCCACCCCCCCAAATGTTTCTGCCACCCCTAGATCCTCCTCCATGGATGTGGTTTCCATAATAAATGAAAGCAGCATTGCTTTTAGTTTAAATCTTCCTACTTTGAGTATAGAAGCTATTAATACAAATATTTCAAAATTTTACCATAAGTTATAATTAATGTTATTATTACAGTTGTTTTCTATACATGCATGCTATATACATTTGAAATATTACTAATAGTGCAATGACAATTTTTTACATTGTATCAGCCTTATTGGATACAACTCTATTCTACACACAAATATATGTAAAAACTTAAATAGTAATTTAAATATTAAATTAAAATAGTAATTTTAAATAGTAATGCAACAATTATAGATTTCTTTGATTGGCACCTGCTAAGTGCCAGATCCTGTTTATTCATGGGGTCATTAATTCTCACACCAGTGCTGGGAAGCAGGTACTGTATAAGTTTTCTCAAGTTTACACATGAGGAAATTATATCAAAGAAAAATTAAACAATTGCTTCATTGTCAAACACTGCTTTGCTAACTTATACTATTGTTAGTTATTAGTTGCATCTTGATTCCACAAGGAAAATATTAAATAATGTTAATGTCTTTTCATTCATGTATTGAAAAGGGATTTCAAATGAGATTTTTATGAAAATATGTAAATACTATATTCATATTTAAATAAAATTGAAAATTATAAGTATGGGATATGCATTAATATTTTTATTAAAACACATCATGATGTAAAACTTGAGTTTGTTATAATTTCTAGTGCTGCATCGACCACTGGGGGGCAGCATCAAACATTATTTTATAACTGCTCAGTTTAATAGGGCTCAAACAGATGAAAGGATGCTGCGACCCGCACGACGTAGGGTCCGAAGCGGGGGAGAGCGGTGGCAGATGAAGAAATGACGAAGAAACCAAGAAAGGAGGATACATACCAAGATTATGCTTGAAAGTTGGGACCAGGTGTAACCGAAGCTTGTGGCCAGCTAATGGCCACCTGGAGCACCATGCACTCTTTATGTATAATGGAAGGCAAATAGGAAGAGAAGGCAGGGCAAATAGTGCTACGTGACCTACATGGCCTAGGCCGAACTAGCATGATTGGTGATCGGCATGCACAGGATACAAATAACTGTCTCCCAGGGCTGTGCCATCCAGGGTCTACAATAGTCTACACAGTCTGTTTGACTCAAATCTATGGAGGAGAAAGGGAGCAGGGAAGAGACAAGGAAGGACCATCCTCAAGCTCGGCCTGCGCCAAGAGGCAATGTTAATATAGTAACTAATAAATGGTGAAACGACTACAGTCTTTAATTCCATGGTACATGTTTATTTTTACTGCACTACCCTGTCTTTCTATTTCTTATTTTTTCTCAAGATGTGAAAACATACTGTGTTTTAAGGTTTCTGTTATCCTTAATAATTTACAGTTTCTCTGGTATACAGAAAATTTCTCAGAAACACAGCCACAGAAAGAATTAATTTACTTTTAGTTTTAATTTTGCAAAGAAAGAGAAAAACTATAAATACTTGACTACTTCAGAATCAATCTTTAGGAAGCCTTACTTTTAAGACAGCAAAGGAAATAAGCACAGCTTCTGCTGAATCTTTATTAAAGGTACAGACTGAGGAACTTGGCAAGATGATGTACCCAATTCCATTCACCCACCTTCCCAAACTTCCTTAGCAGAGAAGTAAGCAGTAGGGGAAACTTCCAGCACGAAAGTTGGCCCAGCACATGAGTATGCAGGAAAGAGTGGACAGAGATGCCAGTATCCACCCCAGACCAGTCAGCTTCATCTCAACATACCTAGTTTGCATTGGATCTATTAATACAAGAGTATGGCCAATTGGCTGGAATCATTCCAAAATTTTCTATAGTTACCAGGAGGTATAGTATCCTTTCTCAACTTACAAGACAGGGAGTATTTTTTGTTTTGGTTTGTTTGAATTTATATAACATAAAATGTTCAGTTTTAGTCTTTGGGTATAGCATTCGGTGACATTAATTACATTTGCTGTGTTATGTAACCATCACTACTATCTGTTCCTAAAACTTTTTCACAATCCTAGACAGAAACTGAAGTATTAACTCCTCATTCTCCATTCCCTTTAGCCCCTGGTAATTTTTAATATATTTTTTGTCTGTCTAAACTTTCTGATAGTTGACATAAGGAAATACATAAAATATTTTCAACTTGTGTCTGGCTTATTTCACTTGGCATAATATTTTCAAATTTCAGCCATGTTGTAGTAAGTATCAGAACTTCATTCCTTTTTATGCTGAATAATATTTCATGGTGGGTTTATATCACTTTTTGTTTATATATTTCTCCATCAAGGGTCCTTGGGTTGAGAAAGGGAATTTTTTTAAAAATGTAAAAACTATAGGACCTGGAGCCATTTTTTACACTACCTGGCAAAGGACAGCCTCCAAAACAGCCTCAAAACATAGAGAAGTAAAACTGGGCACAAAGAGGTTGAGTCATTGCTGTAGACTAAATGGGTTGTGCCTAAAGACAGCCCCAAGTGAGCCTCTTTATCTTATGGGGCAAAATACTGTACTTAAGGTAGTTAACTTTGGGCTTTTCTTCTTGCAAATAGGAATCATAATAAAGCAACCACTGGATAAAGAACATACTGAGCTATGTTCTGGAAAAACAAAAAGAGAATTCCTTTTATCCTTTCTAAATATGCAATGAAAATTTTCTAACTTTGCTGTCAGTATTGTAATTGTAAACTGCTGGTGTCCTAAGTAGGAAATTTTGTATATGTCCTGCTTATTTGTACCCCTCACCCTCTGCTTCTACTTCCCAAGAAATCTTAGTGATTCTCTTGAATTACACTGTCTTTTCTTCCTAAAGTGTGCATAGGAATTAACTCTAGGGAAGAGCACTCTGCAAACTAACTGTCGTTGGGCCTTTCTTTGATTGATTGATTTCTGCTTCCCCTCCGTCTGCTCCTTCTTTTCCTTCCTCTTCCCCTTTTTCTTTCTCCTTTCCTCTACCTCCTCCTGCACCTCTCCTCCTCCTCTTCCTTAATACTTCTTTATTGTAAAAAGATTCTTCATCAATCATTGTCATAATTTCTGTTAAAAGATTTTGTTGTTTTTGTTTTGTTTTCTTCTTTCTAATTTTTATTTTTATTAGTATATGTGTTCTGTACATAATGATTACGTTCTTTGTGGGGAGTTGGTACATGTACAAAACACATCTTAATTCTTTTTATAATCCTTACAATCCACTCCTCTTCCTCCCTCCTGCTTCCATATCTTGGTCTCCCTGTTTTTGTTTTTATTTTTTTGAGGCAGGGTCTCACTATATTGCTCAGACTGATCTTAAACTCACAATCCCTGTCTCAGCCTCCAAAGTAGTTGGGATTACAGGTATCTGCCACTATGCCCAGCTGTTGAAAGATTTTTTAAATTCCCACAATACTCCTGATTTTACCTCAAGTTCACCATATATGTTTCTGAAATGTCACAGAAAAATTATTATAACAAATGTAACTGATGAACCAAATAATAAAATAAAACTGAAGAAGTTGCAGATTAAGTCTTCTCCTCTGAATTGGTTGCCAAAATTATTATCTTTTGCCAAATAAAATTTCAACAATTTCCTTTAACTCATTTTATAATTTATTAGCTCTCAATCTCTAACACTCATCAAATAGTTCATGCATATACAATACAGGCTTTTTCTTTCCTTGCTTCCCTCCTTCTCTCCCTCCCTCCCTCCCTCCTTCCCTCTTCATATCAAGTCATATTCAAAGCTTTAATTATTTTACAAAAGGTAGGTGATGTTCTGATGAAGAATGAGTGTCTTGCCTACTCCACACCTACCCACAACTGTCCCTGTGGTTTTGAGTAAAATTAACTGGAAACTTTTACTGTTTTAGTGTGCTAATTTATAACTGGAGTTGTATTATCCAAGCAAGAGAATAATTCTTCTAGTCCTTTTTGTATATATTGTATTTCAATCTTTTTACTATCTTTGACTCCTTCCCAAATATGTCTTAAAACACTCCAAAAAGGTTAAGGGCTTCAGTGAAGACATAATGGGATTCCCACAATGTTTGTCGCAAAGGTTCTTGTTGGTCTCCATATACCCACTTCTGCATTTTCCAAACTTTTTTACTCCAATTCCTAGCCTTAAAAATATAACAGTTATACTGAGTGGGTACACGCAGAAGGCACTGTGCTATTTTAAACTTTATATCCATTATTTCTTCATTTGAACCCTCCTAACAGCCCATGTCTTTGTGCTGTCGGCATTTATGCTACATCACTGGTTCTTAACTTTGGGTGCAAATTATAATCTTTTTTTAGTTTGGGGAGCTTTTCAAAAACTTGATACTGATTATCACATGCAAGTCAATTAAATCAAAATCTCTAGGGTTGGGAACCAGGCGTCTATGTCTTTAAAATCTCCCCAAGTGATTCTTGTATGTCACCAAGATTTAGAATAATTCTTAGAGGAATTGTTCTAAATCTTGGTGACATACAAGAACATTAATTTTCTACATTTTCTTATCTAAGTGAGAACTCTTCAAATGTAGTACATGGATGCACACTTCTCTCTGTGATGTTACCATTACTTAAAATGATTTTGAAGTTCCTTGTTTTGGAATTGCTTTTAGACAATTTACCAGCCACCATTTGATAAATTCTTTTTCGCTGCCCACAGCAGGATTGCAAGAGACCCGCAGAGCTCTATGTTCACCAGGGAAGACCATTCCTGGCCCAGGGCCTAGCTGTAACCAAGGAGGATGAAAGTGGACACAGTGCTCTGCAGGCTCTTAGCAAGACCACTACTCCACACCCTCCCCTTCTCACCTTATTAATACCTAGGACCAAGGCAGCTAGAATTAAAACTGATTTTCCATCTCCTTCTTGGAGATATTCAAAATTAATCACCCTACACCTTAAGTTTTCATTTACTTCAGGCAGCACAAGTCCCATTATGTCTTAGACCATCCTTTTCCCCTGAACTCAAACCCATCAGGCTCTAAACATCCCCCAATCTGATTCCATCTCTTCACTTCCCCACACTTGCACTGTGCAATCTGGAAAGCTGACAGCTACAACCCCAAACCCTTGCCCCTGGCATTCTCTACCTCTTCTTTGAACACTTCATTTCCCTTTTTGATCTAATTGAAACCTAGCTATTCCACAAAAACACAGCTTTTTGAACACCTACAATATCCCAGCACACAAAGTAGATGCCCAGAATATGTAGAATATAAGAATGATTCATAGTACCATTAATTATAATTTGGACCCTAGGCAGACAGACAAAATAGGATGAAAGCATAATTTGATGCTGACAAGATATCCACATGTAAATGCCCTGTGCTGAAATCAGGTGAAAGACTATGATTGAAAGTAATGATTAGAAAGTGAATTCAGAATCATTGCCAAATAAATGAGGGACCTGACAACAGCCCCTATGCAGAAAGGAATAATGAAAGAAAATAAATTTCACACCAAGCTTCACCAGACACAAAACACAAGGAACTATGAAAACCATCAAAAGGCAGAACATAAACAAAGAAATAGAAACAGACTAGATACTTTCCATCACATTTGATCTTCCTCACTTGGAAGTATCTCCTATTCTTGAGGCATATGAAGGCTTAGATGAGCTTTCATATTTGTATTCTCATGGTAGGATGCTTTGCCATATAGAAGATTCTCAATAGCTTTATCAAATAATAAATTATGAATTAATTTCAGCTCCAAGATTATTCTCTTGAATTCTCCTTTTTTAATTTGTTGAGGGAGTTCTGTAATTATTATCCTATCCTATAATACACAAGTTAATTATCTTTCCATATCTTTCTCCAGCTCTTTTGTAGGCTCTCTCCTCTCCTGAACTTCAGTTTTAGTGTTGCTTGGTTATAGAATATAATTTATCCTATGAATCTGATCCCAGATAAACACAGATCACCTCCAATTAAACATTCCTAATGCTTTTCCTCATACTTTTACTGTGTGATCAGTTTTTTTCCAAAGCATTTTATTAACACACCTTCTTTTCACACTAAACCTATAAAATATATAAGCAAAATATTATTCTCTTTTTTGTCATTTAGAGACTAAAGTGAGATATCTCCTATGAAATGGAAAGCAAGGTTAAAAATTGTTTGAGGAAAAACTTGGCAGTCTCACCTACACCCTCAGTAGAGAAGACCTATATATGGTCTTCCCCGAGCATTGTTCCTCAGTATGGCTCAGGTTAAAGATCTGCCTCATTCCTCTTGCACACTTCTCTAATTCTCTAGTTTTTTATTGAAAAAACTGAGGGACAGACTTCTTGAATTTACATACATTAAAGCCAAAGTAATTATTCAGGTCTTTTGACTTCCGTTAAAAGATTCCATAGTGCTTAATTTTATTTACCTTTACAAATGGAACTATAATCATCCAGCAGTACTAATATGCTTCATAAATCAACCTTTTAGAAACACTTAGAAATGATAAAACCTGTGCCTGTGCACATGTGTGTGTGTGTGTCTGTGTCTGTGTGTGTATCTGTGTGTTTGTCATATTGGGGACTGAACACATGCCAGGCAATCCTTTTACTACTGAGCTATATCCCCAGCACAGTCTTGTGTCCTTTTATCAAAAACCAAGTTCTTATAAGGATCCAGAATTCTGTCTTTAATTTGATGGAGTCAATTGCACTGAACAACTTTAAAATGCCCAAATGCAATTATTACCAAGTGCAAGAAAGTTTCTAATCTATAAAGCAATTTATGACTTTCCACATTATGTGTCACCTTCAAATCAACACTAGGTATTCACTTTATGGTGTGTTTTTTAGAAACACATTTTTAGAAATATAGATGAGATGGATGTCCAAGATTTAGCTATGTGACCCATTAACAGTATACTCAGTGCATGTTAATAGAAAACAGCATTACTAATGAAAGGAACTAAAGAGCTCCACTTGGTTATGGTGGGATGAAAGAAATACTTTCCATGATTTTGGAAGAAATGGGGAAGAGACAGAAATGGCACAGCTTTAAGGCATAATGGTCCATTTTCTCTTACATTTCCAATCATTTTCTAAGAATTTTTATATGGTCTCGAGATTACACTCATTCACGACAATGAGGGTATCACCTCTGCTTCCTTCCCAGGTGTACCTTAAACAATGGTTAAGAACACAATACACAACTCTTGATGGGATTACACTCTATTTGTGCTTCTTTGTGAAGACTGGAAGGTCCAATGTCTTTTTCCAGCCTCCACTCATTGTCCCTACCTCAATGACTCCAAAGGTTTCTTTGTCATTTCTGCTCCACTCTCCGAAAGAGAATTTCATCTCTCCTTTCCAATCAGGAGGGCATCTGTTTTCTGTGTTCCATCTCCCTGCATGTCTCTATTAATACAATTTTTAAACAGAAGGACTAGTGCAAGATATTTTTCCTACAAATATATATTTGTATTTTCAACATACGATTATTTGCTAGTGCATAAAAGAAATTGTGTGGATGTCATACAGACAACTGACAAGCCAGCCTGGTGGTTGGGGGAAAGTGAGAAGATATGATTTTTAACTTAAAAATCATGATTTGAAATATTTTTATCTTAATTTAAAAAATATTTTTATTTAAAAATAGAAAAGTGGGGGGAATTATGCAAAGGGGAGCTGAAGTAAGTGGAGAGCAGTGTGACTGTTCTGGGCCTTCTGCAACTTTACCCCAACCTGCATTTCTAAGCCACAAGGACATAACGCTGGACCAAATCACAAGTGACAACAACAATAAAAGCTTATCTCCAAGTGAGCTCAAGAGAGGAAGTTCCCAGAAAGAAGATGGGATTCATTCCACAGTGACAGCAGTGTGAGGAGGTCGGAAGAGTGTGGTTTCTGTGTGGTGATCCCTGGAAGGGCGGGGGCTACTAGAGAAGGCACGGGGCGCAGGCTCTTACCCCCTAGCCAGTTGTCCCAGATGTTCTGCAGCATAGTAACCGGGATGCAGAAGAAGGTGATCAGCAGGTCGCTAAGCGCCAAGGAACAGATGAAGATGTTGGTGACGGTGCGCATGGCCTTGCTGCGAGTCACCACATAGACCACCAGCGCGTTGCCAAAAAGCGCCAGGGCGAAAATGAGCACTCCGGTGAGAACGAAGGCCAGCTTGGCGCGCGCGGGCAGCTCCGGGGTGTAGACGAGCGGCTGAAGCCCGTACAGTGCGATGAACTGCTCTCGCGTCAGGTTGTGGTCCCGCAGCAGCCGTGTGAACTGCTCGGGGGTGATGTTGAGCGTCTGCATGTCGTGAGCTCCTGGGACGCTGGGCACCACCCGCTACTGCCCGGCCATCCGCGTGGTTCCCTCACAGGGGCTCCTGGCTGCACCCTGGGAGGCTCAGGAGGAGGAAAGCAGCACACTGATCAAACCCACAATAAAGAGGTGGGGACTAGTGCATGGGAGACTCAACTCATTGTTCAAAAATGTTCTCAGCTCAAGAAAAATAAAAAAGTTCTCCAGCTCTTGTCTAACCCAGGCGTTGAGATCTTCCGTCCAGAATTAAAGAGAGACGAGCGCCTCTCGAGGATCGGCTGGCGACTCTTGATTCAGATAGCTTCGCGGGTTGCACTCAGGGAGCGGCAGAGGGTGGGGCCGAGCCCTGCTGCACCCCGCCCTCTCCGCTTTAGCAGGGCGGGCACCGCCTCCCGCTTGGCTCCCACAGCCACAGAAAGACATCCCGGGTTCTTCACCTACCTGCCTGCTTAGCGAACTCCTCGGGGCCCAGGTCGTGCTGAAATGTAAAATTGTTTTTCTATAGGCTCAAAGTTTCCCATCTTGCAAATGTCAGCCTAGGCAGGGCTTATTTGAAGTTATTTTGTGTATTAAAACTAATTGCACAAGACAGGAAAGTGCAAGGATAGTGCCGAGAAACCCATTTACCATTCACTGAATTTGCCCACTGATTACATCTTAGTTATGGTACAGCACGAAACCAGAAATATGACAGAGCTACAATGTGTGTGCATAGTTCTGTGTCTGTTTAACCGAAAACTGATTCATGGAGCCTATCAAAATCAAGATACATAGCCCTGATCACCTGAAAGATTTCTAGCATACAGTCTCCTTTTGGCCCGACCTGGCTCCTTCCTCCACCATGTCTGACTCCTAGCCATCACTGGTCTGTTACACAGTTCTGTAATTTTATCAGAAGGTTATATAAATAGAATCGTAGCTTGTGTAAGCTTTTGATGACTTTAATGCCCTTTCAATTTACCGTAGATGTTGTATGGCTGTTCTTCATCGCCATGTACCATAGTTTGTTTATCCTTTCACTTACTGGACATTTTGCTTGCTACCAGCTTTGGGCTTTTATGGATAAAGCTGCTAGGAAGAATCAAATACTCATTTTTATGTTGATATAGTTTTAATTTCTATGAAAAATACCACAAGAACTTTGTTGAGTCAGTGATGTGTAGATTTAATTTTTAGAAATTTTCAAAGAAGTTTCCAAAGTAGCTGTATCATTTTACATTTTTACCAATGATGCATGAGAGATTCAGTTTCTCCACACACTTGCTAGAATTTGATATTGTCAGTTTTGTTTGAGCTATTCTAATAAATAGATAGTGATATCTCACTGAGATCTTAATTCGCATTCCACTAATATCTAGTTATACTGAAAATTCTACGTGTTTATTTGCTAAGTATCTTCTTTGATGAAATGTTTAAGTGTTTTGTCCATTTTCTAATTAAACTATTTGTTTTATTTGTTGTTGGGATGAGAATTCCTTTTATATTCTAGATACATCCTTTGTGAAGTAATTTGTAAATATTTTCTCCTAGTCTGAGCTTGTTATCTTCCTGACAGTATCTTTTACAGAACAGATTTTAATTTTGACTGCCATGCTTGTCAACTTTTTCTTTTATTAATTATGCTTTTAGTGTTCACTCCAGTAATTCTTCGCCAAACCCTATGTCTAAAATTTTTTTCTTAAGTAATTTTCTAAATGGACTATGGTTTTACATTTTGCATTTTGGTCTCTGTATTCTGCTCCTTGATATAGATATAGAGTCTAGGTCTCCCCCATAGTCTTAATTACTGTAGCTACCCACAGTAATAAATCATGAAATCAAGTATAGTGATTTCTCCTGCTTCCTATATCTGCTTCTGCATATAAATTTTATAATAAGCTTGTATATGTCTACCAAAAAAGCTTTGCTAACTTCAGTCTTCCAATCCATGAGCATATTTCTCTTCACATGTTTATCTTTCAATGATATTTTGAAGTTTTCACATATAAGCCCTGTACATATTTTGTTAGATTTGCACCTAAATATTTTTTGGTATATCTAAATACTTTAGGTAATGCCCAAGTATTTCATTTGTAAGTAGCATATTTCTAATTTTTGCTTACATGTATTTATTACTAATGTTTAGAAATGTGATTTGTTTTTGTACATTAGTCTTGAATATTATAGTCTCGATGCACTCAATTTAAAGAGTTTTTCTTTTTGGTAGATTTCTTGGAATTTTCTATGTAAATAATTATGTCCTCTGAGGAGAGAGACAATTTTATTTCTTCCTTTCTGAAATGTGTATTTTGTTTTACTTTTGCCTTTGTGCAACGGATAGAGAATCCAGTGCTACATAAATGGCATGGATGAAAATTAATCTTCTCTTGTCCCTGTCGTGGGGGTTAGCATTTTGTCTTCTTTCACTGTTAAGTATAATATTAGTTAAGGATTTTCTTTTTGGACTTTATTCTTTATTTTTATTCTTTATTCTTTTTCTTTTATTCTTATTTCTTTTTCTTTTTATTGCTTTATTCTTTTTATCAATGTCATTGAATTTTGTCAAATGCTTTTCTGCATTAATTAATATATTCACATAATATTTTTCTTCTTCAGCCTGTGAATATGGTGGATTATTACATCGATTGACATTTGAAAATTAAATGAGCCTTGAATATCTAAGATGAAATCTTCTTGGTCCTGGTGCGTAATTAATTCTTCTAATATTTCTGAATTCTACTAGCTATGACTTTTAAGGGTTCCCATGTTTACCTTCATAAGAAATATTGGTTTGCAATTTTTTATTTTTTGTAGTGTCTTTTCTTTCTTTCTGGTTTTAGCACTCAGAGAATAATACCTTCATAGAATGAATTGGGAAATCCCTTGTCCTATGTAGACATATGTGACTATGGAGAGCAATAGTATGGATTTGGATGCATCTATTCCCAGATACACTTACCACTCTTCCAACAGGTGAAGGAATATTAGGAAATAAGGAAGTATCACCAGTAAAGAGCAGCTAGCTTGGTGGCTCCTAGGAATGTTTGAAATGCCCAGGAAACCAGAGTAGAATTGTTCTTTGAAATAATGTATAATTGAAGGTAGGATTTGGTTAGAGGTAAATATAAGAAAAGATAAAATTTGCCCTTAAACTTTCAAATTCTCTTTAGTCTTCTTTCCTCTACTGATACCAGTTCACATTTCCACTACTTTTCCACCTTCTAAACCTCCCACCCCACTCCATCTCACACATGTGTTCTATAAGGCAACTGAAGGCTAAGCTCACAAGATGCTTTCAGTACCCCAACCTTTCCTTCTCCCTCCAAAGCTACTTAATGGCCAAGGCAGAAGGATTAAAAGTTTAAACCCAGCCTGAGAGATTTAGGGACTTAGTGAGCTCTTGTCTCAAAAATTTAAAAAAAAAAAAAAAAAAAAAAAAAAAAAAAAAAGCTGCATGTGTAGCTTAGTGTGAAGGCCCTAGGTTCAATTACTAGTATCACAAACAAACAAAAATTAGTTATCCTTTCAGTGTTGGGACCAAATATCTAAAAAAAAAATTAAAGAAAAGATTTATTTCATCTCAGGGTTTCAGAGGTTTTAGTTTATTTATGATTGGCTGGCTCTAAGGCAGAAACATCATGGCAGAAGGGGTGGCACAGGAAAGATGCTCACATCATGACAGCCAGGAAGAACACAGAGAGGGAAAGAGCTTAAGAATAGATATACCCTTCAAAAACATGAAGTGATTCACTTCCTCCAACTAGACCTCTCCTCCATTCCCAAGCCAATGGACTAATCCATTGATGAGGTTAGTGCCCTCATCATCCAATTACTTTTGTAGGCCCCACCTCTGAATATTGTTACATTGGGGATCAAGCCCTTACTACATGAGTCTTTGAAGACAGTTTCATACTTAAGCCGCAATATTCCATCCCCGGCCCTCAAAGGACTATATCTATCTCATAATATGAAATGCATCTAGTACATTTTATAGAGTCCTCAAAGTCTTACCAGTTCCAGAATTGCTCATAAGTCCAAGTCTAAAGTCTCCTCTGGAACTCAAGGCAAGTTTTTAGCTGCAAGCTTGTATAAGGATAAAAAACCAAGTTACATATTCCAAGATACAATATCACAGGTTAAATATTCACTTTCCAAAAAGTAGAAATAGGAGAAAAGAAAGGAACTGAACCAAAGTAAGACCAAAACCCAGCAGAGAAAACATTGAATCCTGAAGCTATATGTCCAGTGTCTAGGGCATGTGATGATGAGATGTGAGCTCCAGTGGGCTTAGGCAGCTCTGCCTCTATGGCCTAGCTGGTTGCTACCCACATGGCCCCTCTCTTAGGGCCATGGCTCTGCTTAATGGGTATGGGTTTCCTCAACATATGTTCCACATTGTTGGCATCTCCAACTTGCTGGGGTTTCCACTGTAGCTTTGACCTCACTCCTACAACTTCACACATCACCTTCTCAGGGGCTCCATGGAGGGACATTGCCTGGTCTCCTAAGCCTTTCTTTGAAAATTCTGTGGAAGCCTCTGTGACCCCATCACTTTTGTATTCTGCATGCCTGTAAAACTTGCACCACATGGATGATTCTGTGGACTGCCCCAGTGCAAGCAGCAGCCTAGCCCCCTGGGACCATGGCTGCAGCAGTCTTTGTATTCCTGGATGTTTAAATATGAGAAACACTTCCTTATGAGGCCTTGACTGAGAACACCCCTAGGCTCTCTTCTCTTCAAAACAAAGGCTTCAAGATAAGACTTCCAAGCAAGGATGTCAAAAACACACGTAAAGTTGTTGAAAGCAAAGTCATGCAAACAGTTTTACACTTTTACACTCTTGAGCCTACCATGGCTAGGGTCTAAACAGTTGAGATGCTCTTCAGGCATCTTTCCTATTGTACTGGTCAAAATACTTGGTTTCTTTTTGATGGTGCTAACCTCCTAAGCAACCACTCCTCCTTCGGCCCCAAGTTAACATGTGCTTCTTCCATGGCCAAGCTACAAATTTTTCAAATCTTGCAGCTCCACTTCTTGCTTCTGATTCTCACTGTAAATCTGACTAAAACAAGAGATGTGGATGAAGCCTACTAGCAAAATGCTTAGCTGACACACATTAGACCCTGGGTTTGATATTAAGCACAACAAAGAACCAGCAAAATCCATGCTATCATCTGAACAACTGCTGTCTTGAAATTCCCTCCACAAGATCAATTAATCTGTGGCCATATAACTCAGACTCAAGCAAGGTTTTTTTTTTTCTTTTTTTTTTTCTGGTGCTGGGAATCAAACTAAGGACCTTGCACCTTCCAGACAGGCACAGCGACACTGAATCAAGGTTTTAGAGCACAGACAAAATATAAACAAATTCTATGCCAGAATGTAACACAAAAGGTCTCTAGTTCAATTTCAAAGTGAGTCCTCATTCTTATCTGAAATTGCATGAGCATAACTTTTACTAACTGTATTCCTATATGGTCTTCTGAATCTTGATGAAAGATGCCCTTTAAGTTCCATTTGTAGCATTACCACATTTTTTATCCTGTTTTTCTAAACTTTTCCTAATTCTTACCACAAACTAGTTCCAAAAGCTTCTGAACTACACGGCCAGGTATAGTTGCAGCAATGACCCCACACCTCTGGTACCATTTTTCTGTGTTAGTCAGCTTTTCATCATGGTGACAACATACCTGAGAAAAACAACTTCAAGAAGGAAAGATTTATTTGCTTCATAGTTTCAGAGGTTTCTGTCCAAGGTCTCTACTGACTTCAGGGCAAAAAGTACATCTTAGCTTAAGGGCACAACAAAGAAAATTTCCTCATCTTGTGTCAGGTAGAAAGCAGAGAATAGGGGAAGGATGAGAGAGAGAGAGAGAGAGAGAGAGAGAGAGAGAGAGAGAGAGAGAGAATGAATATGGGGACAAGAATATCCTCTTCCAGGTTAGCACTGTTATGATCCAGTCACCTATGAATATTGCTGCATTGGCAATACTCAAGTCCTCAAGTCTTTGTGGTATACTCCATATTTAAACCTTAACATAGCTTATTTCTTCAGGTTCTCTGATTATGGTTAGAAAACTGAACAAGTAAATAGACATTTGTTCCTCTATTTCAACGATATTTCTATTTCTGCTATATTTGATGCGCTGTTCTCATCATCAAGACTAGCACCATGATGATACAAACCTACTCTTACTCTTAAGAAGTAATTTCCAATGTGAAGAAGATTGTACTGTGCCCACATGGGCATTCAACCTATCTTCCTTAGTTACTTTCTTGTCACTTCAAAATACCCAACACCCACAATTTAAGGGTGGAGAGGTTTACTTTGGCTCATGATTTTGATAGGAATCTGTCTATAATAGTCAACCTGCTCCCAGGTAGGAAAGGATCGGTGGAAGGGTCTGGAAAAGGAAAGCTGTTCATGTCTTGGTGGCATGGAAGCAGAGAGAGCAATAGATGTGCCAGGGAAAGAGATGTACACTTCCAGGTTCTGCCCCATTACCTACCTCTTCTGATGAGCCCCACCTCTTAAAAGTACATACAGATATTGATTCACCAGTAGATTAATCCATTGATGAGTACAGTGTCCCCATGATTCAATCATCTTTCAAGAGCCCAACCTCTGAACACATGAGACTTTTGGGGGGACATACTACATTTAAACCAAAACAACATGTCAGCTTTTAGACACCACACTATATACTTTAGGAATCAGAGACCAACATCCTGAACTGAATATGGGCAACTACCTGATTTTTGCATAGCCCAGGCACAAGGAATGGTTTTCACATTTTCAAATCACTGAAAATCATCATAAGGGGAGTATATTTCAAGATATATGAAAAATGTGTGAAATTCAAATTTTGGCATCTACAAAAATAAAAAATTGAAGTATGTCATGACTATTTATTCATGTATTATCTATAGCTGTTTTAATGCAATCATGACACAATTGCATATTTGCAAAAGGGCCTATCAACAGTAGCTCTCAAAGCCAAAAATATTTACTATCTGATTCTTTGTGGAAAAACTTCGTGAATCACTGACTTTGTTTGTGATGTATAATGGATACAAATATCCAAAGGCCACAGTAGGTTGGTAAGTGCCATGTCCTCATACAGAAAAGTTGTATTCTTAAAATTCAAATAGATTTACAGATGTTGCATATAAACAAAAAGTGTGAAACAGACCTAGAAGGAATGTAAATTAAGCAAGAGAAAACTGACTTATTTCACACTGAGAGAACAGTGTCTGCAAAGGCACTGAGGTAGAAATTATTGTCTAGAAATAAAGAATGCTGTGGGTTATACAGATAAGAAGACAGGATTGGCTTCTGAGACTTGTAGCTAGTGTTCATTACTAGTAGACAGAGTGATAAAGTGTCCCTTTTAAAAAACAAACTAGCTAACAAGATGAAGGAGAAACACAGAAGAGCTCTTACCCTTAAGGGTAGGAACATGAGGAAGTATTTGGATAAATTTTAAAAAGAGAGGCAAGTGATAATCTAATGAAAACATTCTAGTTTATTTTGCCAGAAGAAGATAAAATAATAAAACTTTCCTCAAAGAGATTAAAAAATTATCAGAAATGAGGGATTAATTTGACAGTGGCCAAAAGAATAAGACCTCTAAGAATGCTTTCCTCTCTTTGCTGAGAATTTTGTCAGTCAGAAGGGAGAAGTGTCTGTGAAAACTAGTTCTCTGTTCTAATTTCTGACCAGTTAGGAATAAGTGATGAAATGGAACTTAGGGAAAGCTTAAGAAGCACAATGCTGTTATCTCCAAGTTTATACTGAGGTGGGTCATGCAACATATGGTCAGATGAGGATTTAAAGCATCAAGAAACCAAGTTAATGATGTTTAGAAAAAAAAACATATGATCTCTTGGCTAGCATTTCTAAATTACAAGCTTGTGAAAGAAGGGCTAAGGATCTCTAACATTTAAATTTCTGACAGCATTGTAACAGAATATCACAGCGAGGAAAAGAGAAGAAGCCAAAGTAACCATAGTAACAATAAAAATGCATTAAATCAATATTCTGAACAGTGCTATAAAGAAGATATACCTTTGTAGGAAGAATATACATATGGGAATTTATATTTGCCTTGGTAGGTTTTACTCTTTTCTATCTCTCTATTCATTTCTATTTATCCTTTATAGCATGGGAAAGTATATCCTGTGCCATTTTACCTTGGGATTATGTAATTTACTTTTGATTTTTATAGAGGTTCACAGCTAAGAGTTTGCCTTGAGTCTCAGAAGAGATTTTTGACTTAAACTTGAAAGATTCTGGAACTGTTGAGAATTTGAGGTAGGGATTATTGTATTCTTGTCAGTATGTTAGATAGTTGCACCATGTTAGAGGAATTATTAACATCTTGTCATGTTTATTCAGAGATTAAGTATGATTTCAGGAGATGTGTTTGGTTGTCAAGTTGACAAGGGATGAAATGTGGTCATTAAATTTAATTACAGCAACTTGATTGGCTTGGGAGCCACCAAAGGCATTAGTAATGAGCACAGCTCTGGTTGTGTCTGGGTAGGTCATGGAGGTGTAAACTTGGGTACTCTATCTAGTCCCTTTCTCCTTCCTTTTTTGCATTGTTCCCCTTATCTGCTTCTTAGTTGCTATAAATTAAGCATCATTGCTCTGCCATACCCTTTTGTTATGTTATTTTAACTTTGGTGCTACTTACTATGACTTGAATATCTTGAAACTGTGAGCCAAGCCACCATTCAAACAGCACTAAAGATAGTCTATGGAATGGGAGAAAATATTTGGAAGTCATATATATATAATAAGGAGTTAATATTCAGAATTCATAAAAGAATTCATACATTTTAACAACAACATAAAAATCTGATTTAAAAAATCAGAAAACTTTAATTGACATTTCTGCAAGGAAAATATACAAGAGTCAACTAGTACATGAAAAATACTCACAATTACTAATAATTAGGGAAGTACAAATCAAAATCACAATTAGCTATCACCTCAAATCTGTTGGAATGGTTATTATCAAAAAAGAAAAAAGATACAAGTGTTGAGGATATAGAGAAAAGGGAAATTTTTTGCATTGTGATGGGAATGTAAATTAGTGCAATCATTAAAGGAAATAGTATAAAAATTCTTTTAAAAACTAAAAACAGAACTACTATATGGTCCAACAATTCCACTTTGAGATATGTAGTTAAAAGAATTCAAAGTAGAGTCTGAAAGAGACATTTATACGTTTTATACCTGCATTATTCACAACAGCCAAAAGGTGGCAGCAACCCAAGTAATCATCAATAGATGAATGGATAAACAAAATGTGGTAAAGCAATATATACATACCATAAAATAATATCTAGCCTTAAAAAGGAAGACTTTCAGACACTTACTACAATATAAATGAATTGTGAAGAAATAAGCTGATCACAAAAAGATAAATACTCACATGCAGTTCCTACAACAGTAAAATTCAGAGATGGAAAGTAGAGTGATGGTTGTCAGGGGCTGAGAAGAGGGGAATAAAGAAGTGTTATTTAAAGGGCACAAGGTTTCAGTTTCTCAAGATGAAAAGAATCCTAGAGATTGAATCGATAACATGAATGCACTAAAACTCAAAAATGGTTAAGATGGTAAATTTTGAAATGTGTATTTTATCACAATTTTGAGAAAGGAAAACATTGCAAAAATAATATGTTTTGAACCATACCTTATCAGCAATTTTTACCATCCTCGTTCTATAGATGAAAAAGTAAAGAATAGATGTTATTACAAAACTTGCTCGAAAGTCACACAAATGGATCATAAAAAGTCATAAAAATGGGTATTTTGTCCCTCAGAATTCCAAGCAGTGAAACTTCTTAAATTCATACGTCTTTACTACCAAGCAAGAAAGTATAAACGATTAGTACGGTGAGAGAGAGAGAGAGAGAGAGAGAGAGAGAGAGATCTCCAAAATACAAACAGGTAATTACATCAGCAAATCTACATTACAGGAAGCTATAGCTCCTATGTAGAAGATTTAGCAATCAATTTGCGACAGCTAGAGAATCAGGCCAAAAAGAAAATATAACAAAGTGCAATATTTCAGTGTTCATTACCTAAGAAAGAAGGGAAGTATATTGGTATGGTGGGGGAGACCAACATTTTTCTAGCTCTGACTCCTGGAAGGCAGAAATTTAGTGCATTAGTTTTTATACAAGGAAGACTGAAATACATGATGTATAGTCTTCAATAGCAGCAGATGACACCATGGTGGATGTTTCTAGTAGCAAACTTAATGCAAGCTGATAACTTCATACAAGTCATGTTTTTGTAAAATTATTTCTATAGACAACCAGAATAACACAGTGCAGGTGTACTGCTTTCTGGTTATTTTACCCAATAGGAAAAAGTTCAGTGAGTGTAAGACTGTGCACATTTCATAAGCTGCCAGCCCTGAATATCAGTTTTTTGTTGTAAGGCTTTGAGCAGGAGCTGTACAGCAAATGGCTCTAACTTGAGACAAAGGAGGTAAACTCTGCTGATGATTGAAAAGTGATCTATGTTCTCTGGACACATGTGTCAGGCAGTGAGTAGGACTCACTTAAGGGCCTCTTACAGTTGAACCTAGTGGTGCAGGCCTGTAATCCCAGCACTTGGGAAGTTGAGGCAGGAGGATCCTCACAAGTTTGAGGCCAGCCCGAGTTACATAGTGAGTTCAAGTCCCTCTTGAACTACATAGCAAGACCCTGTCTCAAAAAAACAAACAAAAAAATGGGGAGGGGGTTCACAGCTGTCTAAATGAGTGAGCCCCACGATTCTGCATGAAGGCAGAAACAGCTTGTTTAACTGTAAAGCATGAGGAGAATTTAAGCAACGTAATTGAAGAACCATCCTGAAAATCTTTTGGAAATCAGAAGTCAAGATAAGCAATGAAAATTAGACTGGAAAATTTCCATTTTCCCCAAGATGGAAAATTGGGATTTTTAAATTGTGCATTTGCGGCCAACTCCAATAAAACTCTAGAGTGAGGAAGGGAGATCATCTGTACACATTTTTAGTGAGAGCAAGTTTTACCACAGTAGCTGCATTTTTTAAAAATGTAGCTAGGCTAACAGCCAAGTGTTCTGGTCAGGATATACTTTCTCATTGCATGAATTCTAGATCTACCACATTAACTGCAGGACTCATGTGTCTTTCTTAACACTTATGCTTCAGTTTCCTGACTATAAATGGGGATTTCAACACCTAGCTAATAGTTTAGTTTGGGGCAGTGAACAAAATATCATGCAAAATAGCACAGTATGTTTAAAAAGTGGTTGACAGATATTAGGCATTGTGATTCTTCTATCAAAAGCAAAATCAATCATAAATTTGAGAGTGCCATGAATTTAACTCGCAAAACCTTCTGCAAATTTTCATTTTCATTAACCTTCTGCTGTATGAAATGACAGGTGAGTGTCTTTATTTCACAGTCCCTAAAGTTCATATGTTCAAATAAAAATATTAAGGATTTAATCAGTGATGAAACACAGATGTAATATTGTAGGTGAATGTTAGAAAGATCTTAGAGAACTTTTAGGGAAGTTTTATATTCATATTTTAGACTTCCTCATATTTAGCTGGCTTGTCTACAAGTTATGCGTTAGTAAGATTAATATTTCACACAATATATTGCTGATTAAATAAGGTGTAAATTCAATTTGACATATACAACAATACATGTACATAAGTACATGTAGTACATGTACAAAGAAAGAGAATATAAGATTAACAGTTTATTTCTGGGTGGTGTACAGATTTTTTAGTTTTCTTTTTGTAGTTATATTTTTTATTTTTCTAGACAATATATATGGTGGAGGGGTATACAGGAGGGAAGAGGAATGGGAAAATACAAGAAGATATATCATATACAGATACAAATTCCCAATGATGAACGTGATCATAATGTATACCTAAAATGTACCAATAAAGTTAATTTAAAACAACAACAACAAAAAACCAAGAGACCCAAGTTTTCCTAAGTCAAAAGTTAAAAGTTTATTAGTATCACCTGAGGAGCTCTTAAAACCACCAATACTCAGGCCCTAGATGCAGAGATTCTAACTTGATTAAAAATTGTTCAGGTGACTCTGATAACCAGCTTTGGCCTGAAGAATGTTTGCCAATTTGGTAATGAACTTGACAAGTGGGAACTATGAGGAGGGGAGTGTAAAGTAAAAAGGAAGCCTGATCAGGAATGTGGAGCTGGTCAGGAATTGTGGAAATGATGAGGCATGTAGGGTATATTGTAAGAAATGATGCCCCAAGAAATAGAGTGCACTTGCTTACAGATTTGCCCTGTCTGAATGTGATTTTCATATGTTTTATTGAAAAGGAGCTGGTCCTTTTAATAAAGGAGTCATCTGTACTGCTTGCACTGAGATAAGTGGAGAAAATAGCTAGACATCTCTGATGGTTCCGCAAAAGAAGAACAACAAAATTTCATGTAGATATAAGTAACTTATTATAAATCCCAGCTCTATCCAAATTTCAGGCTCAAACTGGCCTTGGGATGAGCCAGGCTAGAATAGCTCAATAAGCAGAAACATATCAGAACCCCAGGATAGAGACAACACTGAAACAAGTCTCAGGAATGACCAATGAAGTGAGAAACACCCAGAGACATTGGCAAATGGACTCAGAGTGGCCTGGCAATGGGTCTAGGGACACAAGACCAGGCAAGGGGTAACAGAGACATCTGATAGCAGGTGGCCAGTCCAAACTAGAAGCCTGAATTGGAGGTTTGGCTGACAAATCTCAGCAGGACATAAGGGAGGAAGGCAGGACCATCATCTCAGATTGGGTCCATGACAGACATTTAATGTGAAGATATGTGTGGAGATGAGAAAAACAGACACAATTCTTAAAATTAAGGTATAGAGTATAGTCACAGACTACTATATTCGAGAGTGGGATAAAGGTCAGGCAATGAACAACAGCTACATACTGTACACACCAACTTTACCATGAGTGACTTTTTGATGCCTGGACAGACAACTAGTTACAGGGACCACAGCCAGGTCCAGCTGACATCAGCTCAGCTACAATTAAGTGGCTCCAGCTTCAGTGCCTCAAAGGGGACCATGTGTCAGGACACCAGCCAGTCATAGCAAGGCAGAACAGAAATACATTTGGGATCCCTGATTTATGATGGCTGTACTTTATTTTTAAATTAACAATGGTGAGAAAGCATTACACATTTAGTAGAAACTGTACTTTGAATTTCAATCTTTTCCCAGGCTTGCAATATATGCAGCATGATGCTCTCTCCTGATGTTGGGCAGTGGCCACAAGCAGAGACTCTCAGTCAGCCACACAATCATGAGAATAAACATCCCATACTCTATGTACACTGTGTTGCTAAGCCATGATATTTGGTAAGGTAGGTGTATTAAATGCATTTTTGGCTTACAATGTTTAGAATTTACAATGGGTTTATGGAGATATGAAAAGCATCTGTAAATTCTAAGTAGAAGAAGCAGTCAGAGGCCTATTATTCAAGGCCTTCAGCTAGGTGAGCCTTCCAATGCACATGAAAGGAAGAAAAATTCTTGTCCAACATGCAGTTTGTGTAGAAAGGCAGTGTCCAGGAAGCCTGAAGGGAAGTCAATCAGGAATGCTGGGAATTCAATTAGCATTGGATAAGAGAGTCAGCAGCATAAGAAGGGCCACTAGTGATGGACTTACAGGTTCCATGTTGGTGGACTGTATGTGAGAGGAAGAGAGGTCTATTCAGAGGGTAGACAATACAAAATAGCATTAGACCAAGCAGTTATTAATTACAACTAGAGTTTCTTTCTATCCTCTGTAAATTCTGAACATAAAGCACTAAGAAGTGTCTTTCCTAGTATGAGGTCTATGAATGCCTGCTGTCACCTGCTACAACAATTCCATTTAACAATATAAATTTTTAATAACAGGCAGAATAACATAGGGGTTAAGAACCAAACTATGGAGCAAAAATCATGACTGACACTTCTAATATGGGCAACTTTAAAAAGTTAATTTTTCCCTTATTTTTATCAGCAGCTATATGGAGGTAACAATAGTAACCTAGAGACTTAGGTAAAGATTCAATAAGTTTATATTCATAAAATGCTTATAAATTGTAGATGATGCAGATAAGATTTATAACAATAGGGAAGACTTGTTATATTATTCTATATTGCTTGGTACAAGGCAAGAATAAGATACCAACTGTTCCCTATTATCCTTATCATAATGTTTCTTAAATTATATTATTTAAAAATTTCCCTTTATGTAGCAATTCCAAAGCTAAGCTACATGTTGGAGTTATGTGGGGAAATTTTAAAAGTGTGAAGTGTGGGTCCTACCCTCTGAGACACTGACATACCTAATTTGGATGAGGCTGGGCAACAGAAATAGTAAAAACGCCCCCAGTGACTCATGGATAACCATGTCCGACAACCATCAATGTAAATAATGATTCTTTTGCTTTATGTAATAAGAGTTTTATTTAATTAAATAGATAATTTTAGGGCTGGGGATTTAGCTCAGTGGTTCCAGAGCCTGCCTCAGAAGGGCAAGGTCCTGAGTTTGATTCCCGATACCAAAAAAACCCAAATAAATAAATAGATAGATAGATAGATAATTTTATAATGAAACTACAACCTTTCCTGAAGAAATTGATTGTATACTGTTTATAGATCATGTTTGGAACAATAAGCACAGGCAGGAACAATTTTCTATTTCTTCTATTAGGAACTCTAAACTGAGAAGTGAGCATGGCTTTGGACAGGCACTGACATAGGAAGACTCCTTTGGCCACATTTGTTAAAGGATTTCACAAATTCTTTAGTGATAAAGAGATGCAAGTGATTCACAAATCACTGTATAACTATCTGTGTATGTGTATGTGTAATTCCCATAACAGATCATATTTTCAGTCAGTCTCTGTGAGTCTTTGAGAGAGGGTACCACTTCATACTATAACACTGCAGGATTGGTCCAGATCCCCTGGGCTTGAATCCTATCTACTTCTGACTTGTACCTGCTGGGGAAAGCAGGGCACAACTTCTTCATCTGTAAAAACTGCTAAAGTGTGTACCTGTTCTCAAAAGTACAATTTCATATGTGACAATCACTTAGAAGAATATCTTTCACGCTGCTGTAGAAATTCTTCTTATATAAGAACATCCTCACAACATCTCAAATTATATATTCCCTTCTGACTTTGTGAGGTAGAGATTCCTGAACCAAGGACACCCTATCTGATAATTAAAGTTGTAATCCTGACATTCAGAAGAGGAAAGAATAGAATAAGCAGTACTTCTTTCAGAAATTCACTTTGGCAGGAATATTTCTACCTGAGTGAGGACTGTGTTAACAATAGCCACACATGAAATTTCCAGGGTAACAGTGACTCAATTAGAGAGGCTGAGGTGCCATTTACCTATTACTCTCTTAAATAAGACATATAGACTGTAAATAATTTCCCTTGGTTTCCCAAATAACAAATAGCATGTGAGATTCATCCTGAAAAATATAGCCAGTGCTTGTATTGATTTGATAGGATGGTTGTTTCGTTAGTTTGGTTTCTTGGCTTTTGTGCATAATGTTCAGCTATTTTACAGTCTGGGAAAAAAAGCACAGATGAGCCATGAAATTACAGAAGTCCATACCTGTCAGAGTTTTCTGAGGTTGGCAATGTTCAGGACAGAGACAGCCTTTTAATTATGAATCTTGGCCAATGTTCTCCAACAGAGGAAAACTTGTTAGCTAGGGCTATCCAGTCCCAGCAAGCCAGTATTTCTGTATCTCACAGAAGCTGAAGCCCAAATTCATCAGAATCTGCAGCTTGAGGTCTAAGTGTTTGTGGAAGCCCCACTGACATCCTGCAGCAAAAGTGCTCTCATTAACTAGTTTAAAGCCTTGTCACTGAAGGGCCAGGAACTGTCTGGGTAGGTTTAGTGACAAGGTGCTGTTGACACCATCTCTAGGAAAAGACTGAGGACCATCATGTCAGGGGGATAGCTTCACCTATAACTCCAGCTACACTTGCTTAGAAAAGCAGGGAAGGAATGCATGACTGAAACTTGGATTCTGGGTGGCATATGCAACTGACACCCTTCCCATGTGTATTTTTAAATTTTCGTCCTTCTAATGTGAAAAATACAAGCATTGTAAGAATCTCCCTGGACAAGATTTCTTGGGACATTCCCAGAAGAGCACTGGCCTAGAGCCCTACTGCTCCATAGTGCATTTCCCTACTTTTCCTTTGCTTTTTTCTTTTCAGCTAGAGTTGCAGGGCATATTTGTGTTAAAATAGTCACTTAGAAAATGAAGTTTGCATAAATACAGCAACTCAAAATTTACCTTACTTTTCTTTTAAGAAAAATTGGGGAGTGAGTTCTTGAGCTTCAACTGTGACTGAATGCTTTGGGTGGCTTTGAGGATGCCAGGGCCCAATTTACTGAGTGCATTCCAAAGTGAACCCAATGCCTGTAGAATCAAATCTAGGGGAGGTGGCGTTCCTTAGATTGCATAGGCCACCCTATTCAAATTCATTTTATAGACATACAATTTCCCTTTTAGACCACTATCCCTATTTTCTTGCCTGGAGTGATGACTAAGGGCTTCAGTGCCACTGGAATGCATCAGGGACGCGGAACACATTTTTTGTGTTATCCTAATTGGTGTACTTCTAAATAATCATCATTTTAAAGTAGCAAATTTCCATTAAAGAATGGTAGTTTGTGCTCACTTAGGCAGCACATATACTAAAGAATGGTAGTTTGTTCACATGGACCAAAATGATACAGTGGAAAATATTTGCACTATAGTATGTTTTTACCCTAATTTTATATTTTATTGTATATATATATATGTGTATATATATATATATATATATATAAAATATACATCAGTTTAAGTCATGAAATATGTCTTGATTCCCCAAGGGTACTTTGGAGCACAGTGTTCAGACATTACTTTTATATTCTGCATTTATCCCCATTTCCAACTTCTATATATGCCTACAACAGTTATTTTAAGTAATACTTTATAGTGTTTGAATGGCTTTAATATATACTAGTTTTAAATTTAGTTTTTGATCAACATAAGATTTGGAGCTACAGCATGATGTTTTGACATTGGATAATGATCAACTATGGGTAATTAACATCTCTGTCACCTTAAAAATTTGTCATTTGGAAGGTACATTTCAATTTCTATTTTTGTCTTCATAACAAATCTAAAAGGAGCCAGTTAGGCATTCTTTATCTTTTCATGCATAGACATTATGGTATGAAATCTTTTTTTTTTGTATTAAATTCTTTTATTGGTACATTGTAGGTATACAACACAATTACATTTCTCATTGGGAATTGTACCTTCACATAATGCGTCTTGGTTCTTATTTTTTCCCCATTCCTAGCCCTCCCTTCATGCCCTCCACCCTTCCCTATTTACAAAGACTTTATTTCCATTTTTTCCATTTCTCAGCATTTTTCATTTCCCTTCTTTCCTTTCCCCTGCCCCTTCCACTACCCCTACCCCTTTGGACCTTTTCTTCCTATTTTACATTATCGATTATTCATTCTAATCATTGGTACATTTTAGGTATACAATATAATGACATTCATCATTGGAAATTTGCACCTTTACATAGTCTCTCTTGGTTCTTATTTTTCACCCTTGCCCAGCCCTCCCTTCAACCCCTCCATTCCTCCCTATTTACAAAGATTTTGTTCCTATTGTTCCATTTTCTCATATTAATCCCATTCCCTTCTATCCTTTCCCCTAGCCCTCCCACTTCCTTCCCCTTTGCCCCTTCTCTTCCTATTTCACATTACCTATTATACATTTAGTCCTTATTTACACTTTCAGTTTCTCACACCAGAGAAACTATTTGGTATTTACACATGTGTGTCCTATTTATTTCACTTAAGAGTATCGGCTCAATGTGCATCCACTTAGCTATAAATGTCTCTAATTTCTCATTTTTTATGGCTGAGTAGTACTCCATTTTATAAAAAAACCCCACATTTTCTTTATCCAGTCTCCAGTTGATGGGTATTTGGGCTGTTTCCAAGTTTTAGCTATTACAAACTGTGCTTCTATGAACATGGGCACACATATATCACTGTGGTATGATTCTTTTAATTCTTTGGGGAAACAGCATGGTACTGGCAAAGAAACAGACTTGAGGACCAGTGGAACAGATTAGAAGATGCAGAAACAATGCCAGCCACACTCAGCCACCTCATCTTCGACAAAGGAGCCAAACACCCTCACCGGAGGAAAGATAGCCTCTTTAATAAATGGTGCTGGAAAAATTCGGCTTCAACTTGACAAAGATTAAAACTAGACCTATATCTCTCACCATGCACTAAACTAAAATCAAAATGGATTAAAGATCTAAATATTAAAATAGAAACTCTGAACCAGTTGGAACAGAGGTTAGGTAGAACCCTTGAAGACATTGGTGTAGGAAAATATTTTATGAACAAAACCTCAGTTGCCCGTGAACTAGCACAAACAATCAACAAATGGGATCTCTTCTTATTAAAAAGCTTCTGCACAGCAAGAGAAACCACCAGCAGTGTGAAGAAACAACCCACAATGTGGGAAAAAATCTTCACCTGCTTTTCCTCAGACAAAGGTCTACTATCTCGAATCTATATAGAACTTAAAAAGATCAGACCTCCCAAATTTAAAGACCCAATCCAAAAATGGGCATCTGAAATGAACAGACATTTCTCAGATAAAGAAGTAGAAATAGCAGATAAATACATGAAAAAATGTTCAACATCACTGGTCATTCGAGAGATGCAAATGAAAACAACGCTGAGATTCCACTTCACTCCAGAAAGAATGGCTGCTATCATGAAATCAACCAATAACAAATGCTGGCAGGGCTGTGGGGAAAGAGGAACCCTGCTCCACTGCTGGTGAGAGTGTAGACTGGTGCAACCACTGTGGAAATCACTATGGAGATACCTCAAAGAACTAGGACTGGAAGTCCCATGAAATCTTGTCTAGGTTCAAATCTTGGCTGTCATTTATTTGCTGTGGAATTTGAAAAAGTTGTTTAATCTGTCTCACTTTTTCTTCATCACAAATATATATTATAATAGTATCTGCCTCGCAGGCCACCAAGTTATTTTATTTGAAGTTTTGGTACAATATCTGACACATGGTAACTTCTCAACAAATACTACATACTATTATTTAAAATTAAACTAAGATCCACAAAGTGACTTGCTAGAAAGGGCATTAATTAGTGAAAATGAACCTTAATTCAAAGTCTAAAGTATGTCTCCTAGATTCACCCATAACTATATGCATTCCCAGAGTGCAAATGATGGTTTACTTACTACTGTATTCATAGATATATTTGTGTTTAAGATTGATTTTGCACTCATAAAATACAAAGTTAATTTGGGAATATTTAAGCATTATTTTTCTCAGCATTATGGCTCTAGTACATTTTTGTTTAAATTTCTATGTACAACTTTAAAAACTATTCTAAATCTAAGTTCTTTGCATAGAAATCTTAGCAGCAATTATAGCTAGCTCCAGAGTGAAATGAGAAGAAAGCAATGGAAAGTTTTCACTTAGAACTATACACTTTTACATGAAGTTTGAATCTTCTTTTATAACAAACTTAAATGTCATTATAAATATTTAAGAATCTAATTACATTAAAAATTTTAATTAACTGTTAATTCAAGCTTTCTAAACATATAAACAGCTCCAGTAGACTAAAGCTATACACTATTTCACTTCTAGCCCTACTCAACTTGACTAGCCAAGACAGAAATTTATCTCACAATATTGGATTTGTCAATATGTCTCTCTTTGAGTTGTTCTGGATCCAGGTCCCTAGATGTCAAAAGAGTTGAAAGCAAATCAGTAGTAGAAAAACCCAAGTTTTTGGATATCTGGTTTGGACAATAAAGGCAGAAGCAGGTTTTGTACATGTAAGCCATACTTGTATGTACACACACACACATTCACTCACAAAATCACCAATGTTTTGGGCTCATTTTTAATAGAAAAGCCTAACCAGAGAAAACACAAGGGAAAATATAGATGCCTAAATTCCTATTGTAATAAAAAAACTGCAGGAACAAGAGGTCTTTGCTGTGTTCCCCGACTTGCCTTTTTCTTCCTTCTTCCATTTTCAGCTACCCAACTCAGACTCTGGTTCTTCATAATGACACCAACAAGCTGTCAGTAGTCCTGAGTTTGAACCACCTATGGAGATTTTAGTAATCAGTAGTGGGCTCTGGGAGCAGGAAAAGAAGGACAAGTAGGATTTGTCCTTCAGCTTCCTCCCTGCTCCTAAAAAATCTCCCTGTAGGAAAAAAGAGATACTAGATGTGTAGGACTAAATTTTTATATTATTATTATTCATTTTTTAGAGTGTGAAAAATTTATTGAGAGAAAGAAAGCTTCTAAGAGAAATAGAAGGGGGACCCAAAAGTGGGTTTCCCCTCAATTTTTATACTAAAGTATTGTTTAAGCTGTTTCATCTATCAGAAAATGATTTCAAACACATGGTAAGAAATTTCTAATTTGGGAAAATTATTTTGACTTATTTTGTGAGCATGAGGAGAATAAAAACTGTATAGAAACTACAGAGTTTTCAAGCATTTTCAGTGCTTTTTAAAGAGAATGCATGATCTGTTGGCTTCACGGTATCTTCAAAGACAATGTAAACAATGAAAAAAATAAATTTTGTCAGATATGCCTGGAGCAGAGAACTAATATCTATAATAAATAAAGAACTAAAAATATTAGACTCCCAAAATAAAAGACCCAATTAAAAAAAGGCAACCAAAATGAATAGACACTTCTCAGTAGAAGTACAAATGGCCAGTAAATACATGACAAAATGTTCAACATTTCTGTCCATTAAAGAAATGCAAATTAAAACAACACTGAGATTCCATCTTACTACAGAAAGAATGGTGATCACCAAGAAATCAAATAATAACACATGTTGGTGAGGCTTAGGGAAAAAGGAATACTTTTACATTGTTTATAGAAATGTAAAGTAGTACAACCACTATGGAAATCATTATGGAGATTCCTCACAAAGCTAAAAATAGAAAATACTCTTTCTAAGTATCTTCCCAAAAGAGTTAAAAGACAACATGAATACCCATGTTTATAACAGCACAACTCACAATAGATAAATCTTAGAAGAAGCTATATGTCTATCAACAGGTGAACAGATAAATAAAATGTATTTGTACACAATGGATACTACTCTGCCACAAAGAAAGATAAAGTTGAGTCATTTGTAAGAAAATTAATGCACCTTTGATCATAACATTAAATGAAATAAATCAGACACACAAGCTTAAATATTGCATGGTTTCTCTTATATGAGGAATCCAAAATATAAATAAAGAACAAAATAAAAGAAAGATAATAGGAAATAGTGAGATAGAACTTGGCAAATAGGAAACTTACCAGAAGATAAAGGAAGGATTGAGGGAAGGGAAGGGAATAAAAACAAAGAATTAAGATGTACAAAGAATTAACATGTGTTAATCATTAAGTATTACCAACATGTACTAATGAAATTTTTTGAAAAATATAAAATAGAAGAAGACTTTCAGATTTTACTTGTAAATAATAGGGTAAAACTTTTGAACCTAGTGCGGATTGCTACCTTGGGGTATAAGAGGCAGGGCACTGAAATTTGGCTCAGCAGTTCTGGAATTTGTCCAGTTCCATTTGTTTGTGTGTCTTGACTCCACACCATCCTCTGCAGTTACATCTAAAGACAGCTGTGTCTTCCTTAACTGATATTAGAGCACAACCATGGTGAGATTCTAGACACAAGCATTTCCTGTTTCCTTCTATAACCCATCTGGAAATTTTTTTTCCTAAAAGAAAATTTTCACAATCTTGTTTCTGAGATAGATCAAGATGATCTGTCATGTTTATTTTTCTTTATGGTTGAGTAGTATTCCATTGTATAAAACAACCACATCTTTTTTATCCATTCATTGATTGATAGGCATTTGGGTTGTTTCCAGGATTTAGCTATAACAAATTGTGCTGCTATAAACATGAATGTACATATATCACTGTGGTATGATGCTTTTAATTCTTCTGGAAATATTCCCAGCAGGAGAATAGCTAGGTAAAATGGGACCTCTAGTCCTAATTTTTTGAGGATTCTGCACACTGATTTCCACAGTGGTTGCACCAGTCTGCACTCCCGTCAATAGTGGGGCAAGGTTCCTTTATCACCACAGCCCACAGTCCTGCCAGTATTTGTTGTAGGTTGATTTCTTGATAATAGTGATTCTTTCTGGGGTAAGATGGAATCTCATCATTGTTTTCATTTGCATCTCTCAGTTGAGACATTTATAGCTAAATGGATGCAACTTGAGACTCTACTCTTTTTTTTAAGTATGTTTCTTAGCCACCTGATATTTTATCTATACATCCTACTATAGTTAAAACATGTAGCCCAAACTGAAGATAGAACCAAAAACTATTCATAAGTGCCTAGAGAATAATATGTTTTGATTACTTGTTTTTACTGAAAACAAAACAAATTTTAGACTAGAACTCCAGGTTTTGATGATACATTCAATTCACCACCAGTATTTCTCTGTAACACATAAGCAAAAGCAGTTCCATCCTGTGTCTCCTCTGCATGGGGACTGACACTTAAAAAAAGCTATCAACATGATGTCTTCCAAGAGAAATGGTCAACAAGCCCAGGGCTAGCTGAAAATACTTTCAAGAAAACAAAAGTTGCTTTAGCCTGTGAAGTTAAAAAAGCATGTAAAACTAGGACAACTAAAATAAAAGCAAAATACATTTATTTTTCTCCCTTACCAGAGAAAAGGATAAAATTTAAGTCATTTTAAATAATAGTTATTAATAAATAATAAAGTTAGATTATGATAATAGGAAAAAGGAATTTCATTATTAAGATTCTGTTACATCTATTGTATAGATTGAAACTATACTCTTTTTTTTAAACTAGTTTCATCGGTACATTTTAGGTATACAATATAATGACATTCATCATTGGAAATCTGCACCTCTACATAATCTCTCTTGGTTCTTATTTTTTCCCCTTTCCCTACCCTCCCTTCAACCTCTCCATCCCTCCCTATTTACAAAGATGTTGCTTCCATTTTTCCATTTTCTCATATTAATTCCATTCCCTTCTTTCCTTTTCCCTACCCCTCCCACTTCCCCTTCCCCTTTGCCCCTTTTTGTCCTATTTCACATTATCTATTATACCTTTCAGTTTCTCACATTAGAGAAACTATTTGGTATTTACACATGTGTGTCCTGTTTATTTCACTTAAGAGTATCGCCTCAATGTGCATCCATTTAGCGATAAATGTCTCTAATTTATTGTTTTTTAAGGCTGAGTAGTACTCCATTTTATAAAAAAAGCAAAAACAAAAACACCACATTTTCTTTATCCAGTCTCCAGTTGATAGGCAATTGGTCTGCTTCCAAGTTTTAGCTGTTACACATTGTGCTGCTATGAACATGGGTGCACATATATCACTGTGTTATGATTCTTTTAATTCTTTAGGGAAGATAACCAACAGGGTAATAGCTGGGTCAAATGGGACTTCCAGTCCTATTTCTTTGAGGTATCTCCATAGTGATTTCCACAGTGGTTGGACCAGTCTACCCTCCAACAAGCAGTGGAGCAGTGTTCCTCTTTCCACCCAAACCCACCAGCATTTGTTATTGGTTGGTTTCATGATAGTAGCCATTCTTTCTGGGGTGAGGTGGAATCTCAGTGTTGTTTTCATTTGCATCTCTCAAATGACCAGTGATGTTGAACATTTTTTCATATGTTTATTTGCTAGTTCTACTTCTTTGTCTGAGAAATGTCTGTTCATTTCAGATGCCCATTTTTGGATTGGGTCTTTAAATTTGGGAGGTCTGATTTTTTTAAGTTCTTTATAGATTCTAGATAGTAGGCCATTGTCTGAGGAACAGCAGGAGAAAATTTTTCCCACATTGTGGGTTGTCTTTTCACGCTGTTGGTCATTTCTCTTGCTGTTCAGAAGCTTTTTAGTAAGAAGAGATCCCACTTCTTGATTGTTTGTGCTAGTTTAAAGGCAACTGAAGTTTTGTTCATAAAACCTTTTCCTACACCAATGTCTTCAAGAGTTCTACCTAACCCCTGTTCCAGCCAGTTTAGCGTTTCTGTTTTAATATTTAGATCTTTAATCCATTTTGATTTTAGTTTAGTGCATGGTGAAAGACATAGGTCTAGTTTTAATCTTTGTCAAGTTGAAGCCGAATTTTTCCAGCACCATTTATTAAAGAGGCTATCTTTCCTCCAGTGAGGGTGTTTGGCTCTTTTGTCGAAGATGAGGTGGTGGAGTGTGCCTGGAGTTGTTTCTGCATCTTCTAATCAGTTCCACTGGTCCTCAGGTCTGTTTCTTTGCCAGTACCATGCTGCTTTTATCACAGTAGCTTTGTAGTATAGATTCAGGCTGGGGGTTGTGATACACCCTGCCATGTCTCTGTTGCCTAGAATGGTTTTTGCTCTTCTGGGTCTCTCTTTGTTCCAAATAAATTTTTGGATTGTGTTTTCAAGGTCCATGAAGTATGCTGCTGGGATTTCAACTGGGATTGCATTGAATCTATATAACAGTTTTGGAAGTATGGCCATTTTCATTATGTTGATTCTTTCTACCCAGGATCACGGGATATCTTTCCATTTTCTGATATCATATTCAATCTCTCTTTTCAGAGTGCTATAATTTTCAGGGAAGAGGTCTTTGATTTCTTTTGTTAAGTTGGTTACTAGATATTTCAGTTTCTTGGATGCTATTGTGAAAGGAATTGTTTGCCCTATTTCTCTCTCAGTGAGTCTGTTGTTCATGTAGAGGAAAGCTATTGACTTTTTTATTTTGACCTTGTATGCAGCTACTTTACTGAATATGGTTTTGAAATCTAGAAGACTTTTGGTGGAGTTCTTGGGGTCTTCTCTGTAGAGTATCCTGTCATCTGCAAATAAGGACAATTTGACTTCTTCATTTCCTATCTTTATTCCTTTTATTTCTTTCTCTTGTCTAATTGCTGTGGCTAATGTTTCCAAGACTATATTGAACAAGAGTGGTGATAGTGGACATCCTTGTATTGTTCCTGATTTTAGTGTGAAGGATTTCAGTTTTTGACTCTTTAGTATGATATTGGCTGTTGGTTTTTCATAGATGACTTTTATCAGATTGAGGTAGAGATGGTCTATTCCAATTTTTTGTCGTTTTTTTATCGTAAATGCATGTTGGATTTTGTCAAAAGCTTTTTCTTCATCTATTGAGAAGATCATATGGTTTTTGTCCTTGGCTCTATTGATATAGTGTATTACATTGATTGATTTGCATATGTTAAGCCATCCTGCATCCCTGGGATGAATTCCACTTGGTCAGGGTGTATAATCTTCTTGATGATCTTCTGCATTCTATTTGCCAGTATCTTATGAAGGATTTTTGCATCTATATTCATTAGTGAGATTGGCCTATAGTTCTCTTTTTCAATTCAGTCTTTCTCTGATTTGGGGATCAAGCCAATGCTTGCTTCCAGGAAAGAGTTTGGGAGTATTGCTTCCCTTTCAATTTCATTAAAGAGTTTAAACAACAATAGTGGCAGTAGTTCCTCTCTAAATGCCTTGTAGAATTCAGCAGTGAAGCCATCAGGACCTGGGATTTTCTTGGTTGGTAAGTTTTTAATTATATTTTCAATTTCATCGATTGATATTGGGTCATTTAGAATTTTTAGGTCTTCATTCAACTTTGGCAATTCCTACATATCTAGGAAACTGTCCATTTCTTCTGTGTTTTCCACGTTACTGGCATATAGGTTCTCCAAGTAGGTATTGATGATCCTCTGGATTTCTGCTAGGTCTGTTGTAATTTCATCCTTTTCATTCCTAATTGCACAGATTTGGGCCTTTTCTTTCCTTTTTCTGAGAAGATTGCCTAAGGGTTTGTCAATTTTGTTTATTCTTTCGAAGAACCATTTCTTGGCTTCATTGATATTTTGTATCATTCTCTTAGTCTCCATTGCATTGATTTCTCCTCTGATCTTTATAATTTCCCCCCTTGTGTGAGCTTTGGGTTTGTCCTGTTCTTCTTTTTCTAGAAGCTTGAGGTTCAGCATCAGGTTGTTTAATTGGGCTTGCTCTGTTTTCCTAATGTGAGTATTCACTTCTATGAATTTCCCTCCTAAGACTGCTTTCATTGTGTCCCATTGATTCCAATATATTTTATTGGCATTGTCATTTAATTGTAGGAACTGTCTGATTTCTTCTTTAATTTCCTCTGTGACCCATTGGTTATTCAGAAGTGTGTTGTTCAATTTCCACATGTTTATGAAATTCTTGCAGTTTCTTTTGCTATTAATCACCAATTTCATCAAATTATGGTCTGATAATATACAGGGGATAACTTCAATTCCTTTGCACTTACTTAAACATGTTCTATGAGTGAGTATGTGGTCTATTTTGGAGAATGACCCATGTGCAACTGAAAAGAATGTGTATTCTGATTTTGTTGGGTGGAACACTCTGTAAAAATCTGTTAAATTCATTTGTTCAAGAGTTTTATTGAGTTCTAGTATTTCATTGCTTATTTTTTGTCTAGTTGATCTACTTGTGACAGTGGGGTATTGAGGTTTCCCCACTAATATTTTATTAGTGCTTATTTGATTTTTTTCATGTCCATTTGTATTTGTTTTGTACAGCTGGGTACACTAGTGCTTGGTGCATAGATATTTATGACTGTCATCTCTTCCTCTTGGATTGTTTCCTTTACAAGTATGTAGTGTCCTTCTTTGTCTCTCTTAATCAGTGTTGGTTTGAAATCCACTTGATCTGCAAAAAGGATAGCTTCTCCTGCTTTTGGGGAGGTTCCTGTCACATGGAGTATTATTTTCCACCCTTTAACTTTCAGTCTATGAGTTTCTTTTTCAATTAAGTGTGTTTCTTGTATGCAGCATATTGTTGGATCTTGCCTCTTGATGCATTCTGCCAGTCTATTTCTTTTGATTGGTGAATTGAGACCATTAACATTGATGGTTATAACTGATATGTATTGACTCATCCTTTTCATGACTTTTTCTTTTTGTTGGATTCTCCCCCTTTGCACTTAATTTCTTGTCATTCCCAATGGATTCATTCTGCTAGGCATCCTGGGGTTTTGATACTCATTGTCTTTTCCTAGGATAGTGTGTAAAATTTTTTGGAGTGCTGGTTTGGTATTCACGATGTTTCTAAGGTGCTCTTTGTCATGAAAGTATTTTATTTCTCCATCAATTTTGAAAGATAGTTTTGCAGGGTACATCAGTCTGCTTTGGAGGTTGTTTTCCTTTAGGGCTTTAAATACATCACTCCAAGCTCTTTTTGCCTTGAGGGCTTGTGTTGTGAAGTCTGCTGTGATTCTGATGGGCTTTCCTTTGTATGTGATTTGTTTCTTTTCTCTAACTGCTTGTAGAGTTTTGTTCTTCTGTTGGGTTTCCACAACCTTAACTATTATATGGCTATGTGTAGATTTTTTTGGATCAAGATTAGTTGGAGTCCTATATGCTTCACTTATCTTTATGTCAAGTTCTTTTCCCCTGCTTGGGAAGTTTTCTGCCATCACTTCTATGAACAGTTTTTTTCTGTTGTCTGCACTCTCTCCTGTTTCTTCATTGACTCCAATAAGTCTTATATTATTCTTCTTTGCATCATCTAGCAGCTGCTGGATTGATTTCTTGTTGTCCCTCACTATCTTAAAGCAATTTTTCTTTTCCTGGTCACTAATTACAATCTTATCTTCTATATATGAAATTCTTTCCTCACATTGGCTCATTCTGCTGTGTAAACTTTGAATGGAGTTTTCAATCTCCTGGATATCTGTTTGCATCTGTTTCGTGGATTCCATTTGTTTCCTATGTTGGGATTCCATCATGTTCCTCAGGTCCTCTATTATTTTATCTCTGTCCTCTCTAAATTTATTAATCATGTTTTGCACTATGCACACAATGTCTGCTGATATTTGTGAAATTATTTTTGATTTCATTTTTTTGAAATCCTCTTTTGTTGCCAGTTCATCCAGGTGGTTGCATATCAGATTGTTCCATCTTGTTTCCCTTTGGGGTTGTTTCAGATAATCTGGAGGTCTAGTTTTGAGACTTGTCTATGTGTTTTTTATTTTAATGGGAGGGAGAGGATGTGTGCTGCTGGTGCCTGCATATCTCACCTCCTTGGCACTTGGGGCAGTGGTACATTAATCCAGAAGGTTTACCTCCTCTGCACTGGGGAAGCTCTGCTGCTCTGCACTTGGGGCAGTCAAGATTATACTCTTGAGTGAAATAATTTGGACACATATGTGTAAATATTGCATTGTTTCTCTGGTGTGAAAAACTGAAAGGTATATAAGGACCAAAATGTGTAATAGATAATATGAAATACAAACAAACTGTTCAAAAGGAAAGGAAAACTGTGAAGGGGGGTGGGAGGGAAGGAAGGGAAAGGAAAAAAATGAAAAGAGAAGAAAAAATAGAAACAAAGCTTCTGTAAATAAGGAAGGGTGGGGAGGGAATTGGGAGAAAAAGAAGAATCAAGGTATACTATGTTCAGGTACAAATTTCCTTTGATGAATGAGAGCCTTATGTATATTTAAATTGTACCAGTAAAATTAATTTAAATAAATAAATAAATAAATAACCTGTCAGAACTAACTGGTCTCTCTGGCAATGAACAGTATTTTTTTTCTGGCAATGAACACTATTAATAAACAATATATACAGCAATTTCATTAACCAGCCAATAAGGTATGTCTTTCTTCTATCAGAACAAATTGCTCTGTGGAAGAAAAAAAGGGACACAAGGTCAAAAATATCAGCTCTACCTTGACTTCATTAGGTAGCTCTAATAGTAATGTTCTCCTGGCTATCTCCATTTTGATCTATCTCATCTAAAGAAAATTATTCTTGTCTATTCAGAGCCTCTTTGGCTTGAATAGCTTCTCATAATTCTCTAGTAATTCGGTCATATCCTGAAAGAAGAGAAAAATTATTGGTAAAAAATCTAATGCCACAATGACTTTTCAGCTTTTTTAGTAGCTATTTGAGATTCTGTTGAGTAGCCACCTGTGGTGGATTGACTAATGGTCAACTTGTATCACCCAGCTGAACTGAATCAGCGTGGTCTGGGCATGGAGGATCCACCTGAAAACTGTTACCAATAGCCATAAAAAGAACTGTAGGGGAAGATCTTGGACCGTTGATTTGCTAGGAGAAGCTTGCTGTGGATGGTTTTCCCAAAGCAAACTAGGCTGTTCTCATTGGAGGAGGAGCTTGGGACCTTGCTGTCACTGGGAATGGTTGCTGTTTTCATCAGGGGAGCTCTGACCTTTACTGTGAGGATAACTTTCTGGCTCCAATGTGGATCCCTCAGCTTAGTGGCACAAATCCTTCATCTCACAGTATGGATTTTCTAGTTTCCACCACTGGCCTTTGGGCCTTCCAGGTGCAGATCCTTAATATGGACAAGCATGAGACATTTCTGTGGGCTCTAGATCACTGGCTGGACTCAAGGAGGACTTTGCCTTGGACTCTAAGCCTTTAGCTGGACTTACGTGGGAAACTGCTTGGATCTAGGCCCTCAGCTGAATCCTTTGGGCTTCTCATGTGCAGTTAATCTCTTGAACTCCTTTGCATTTGACTCTTTGAGTAATTATTATAAAACAATCTTATAAGTTATGTGTCCTGTATTTAATGTATTCCCTTGCTCAATCCTGCTGACTACAACACCACCTTCCTAAACTTAATTCTAAACTTTTAATCAACCATATGATAACATCACACCTTTAAAAAGCAGTAGAGGAGGGCTGGGGATGTAGCTCAGTGGTGCTGTGACTGCCTCCCGAGTGCAAGGTCCTGAGTTTGATGGCCAGTACTGGAAAAAAACATGCAGTGGAGGTTACAACCTTTAAAATTTTTTTTCTGAGAAATAATGATAACAATCAGTTCAGTAGAACAAGCAGTTCATGAACTTTACTTACACCCAAGGACTAAAAATATATTGAAGGCAAACTAGTACTCTAAATTATTGCCCTAACATGGAAGAATTGTCAAAGCTCCATATATATATTTTTACCTCTGGTAGGAGAAATGCCTTTTTCTTACCCACTACAAATGTATACATTATTTTCTTAGAGATATGTTTTAACCATGTTTCTGAGTGAGAGTTATGTGTGTAAAATTTGCAGTTTTTTTTAAATTCTAAAAAGCATATTAAATGTAGGTTTGAATCTTGAAGTAAAAAAGTAAAAGCCTTTTGGGAATCATGTTTTCTTTAGGGATAACATTCATTTAAATTGGAGTATCTTGATACCGTCAAAGATTGAAGTACTGAATAATTCCTCTTTGCAAAACTCAAACGATTCAATTATGTACTGACTACCTATTACTATTTATCTACAGATGTACTAACTAGTTGATTTTTAAATTCTTTCTAACAATAGAGATGTCTAATAAAAAGCCAACTATTTGGAATTTGTAGGAAAAAAGAGCAGGTAAAAAAGAATTACATGTTTCCTGATGTTTCCATAACGTGGTGTATACTGAAAATGACTATATTTCAAGAAAAACCAAGGTAAATGGAGTTTTTAAAGCATGTTTATAGACATAATGAAAATGATGTGTTTTCATTCCATGATTATAATTTGGAGTCACTTTTAGAAAGATTTTCTTGAGTTCTAGGAAATTAAAGTAACTCTCCCATGTGTCATTCTGGTATTTGTATGAGTTCATTTTTAATATTTACAGTAGTGATCAGTTTGAGATTTAATCTAAAGTATAGTGTGAAATGTAGATCTGTTTCTTACCCAAAAAAGCTATTACTTGCCAAAACTCACTCATGTTGGCAGAAACCTTGCTGGTGCTGGCAGAGCAGAGAGTTAAGAAAAGTAACCATGGAGAACACTGAAAACTCAGTGGATGCAAAATCCATTAAAGATTTAGAAACAGAGATCATACATGGAAGCAAATCAATGGACTCTGGAATATCCTTGGATAATAGATACAAAATGGATTACCCTGAAATGGGTTTATGTATAATTATTAATAATAAGAAGTTTCATAGAACCACTGGAATGTCAGTTCGATCTGGTACAGATGTAGATGAGCAAACCTCAGAGAAACATTTATGAACTTGAAATATGAAGTGAGGAATAAAAATGATCTTACACGTGAAGAAATTGTGGAATTGATGTGCAATGTTTCTAAAGAAGATCATAGCAAAAGGAGCAGCTTTATTTGTATAATTCTGAGCCGTGGTGAAAAAGGAATAATTCTTGGAACAAATGGACCCATTGACCTGAAAATATTAACAAAATTCTTCAGAGGGGATCTTTGTAGAAGTGTAGCTGGAAAACCCAAACTCTTCATTATTCAGGCCTGCCGGGGTACAGAACTGGACTGTGGCATTGAGACAGACAGTGGTATTGATAATGAAATGGCGTGCCAGAAAATACCAGTAGAGGCTGACTTCTTGTATGCATTTTCCACGGCATCAGGTTACTATTCCTGGCAAAATTCAAAGGGTGGATCCTTGTTCATCCAGTCACTTTGTGCTATGGTGAAATTGTATGCACACAAGTTTGAGTTTATGTATATTCTTACTCAGGTTAACCGAAAGGTAGCAACAGAATTTGAATTCTTTTCCTATGACTCAACTTTTCATGCAAAGAAACAAATTCCATATATTGTGTCCATGCTCACAAAAGAAGTACATTTTTATCACTAACAATTGTTGACTTTTTTAAAGTTTGTATGCCAAGTGAGGAAACAATATAAATGATACTGTATTTCCTTCTCTAACTGAATACTTCGGATGGTAGTTTGAATCATGCCATTTGCCCAGCAAAAGAACCACAATCCAGTTACCTCAGGCTCAAAATCAGGTAGTTGAAATTGAATTTAACTAGGAATAAATAAATACGGATATTGGAATAATCTTATGAAAAGATTTTTGTAATTTTATACCTTTCATAATTAGCTACATTTTGTAATGATATGCTATGAATTTTCAAGTAATTATGAGGAACTTAAACATTACAGCAATGAATTTTAATGATATTCCCCCTACACACTTAAGGCTGTGCACTCTAGTTTTGTCATACTGTAGAAATGATGATGTGGACTAATATATCTTAGACCTTGAGGATCCATGGGCATGGTCAAAAGTTTGAAGTTTTATTTTAAAACTGATATATGAAAAGGAATCAAGTGCATTTTAAAATAACTTACAGCTCATAGTTTTTGTGATGTTTGTTCTGAGAATGTGTTTCTTATAAAAATAGTTATGTTTACTGTTGAGGAATAAAGAATATTTCAAAGAAAGTATGAGTAAACTGAGTTGATTCTTTTAAGGTTAACATGAAATATTACTGGAGAGACAGAGTCATAACTGTAAGGTGCTAAGATCTACCAGCATGTTTCTTCTCATTTGTTCTTATGCAAGTCAGATGAAATTTACACACCAGCAAAATATCTGAAGATCTGCTATGTAAAAACCTCAAACTGTTACTAACTAGGATGATATGAAGAAATTCTACAGGAACCTACTAAAATATCATCTGCATAAGAAACAGTGAAATGTAAAGAAAAAACAATAAATGGATCAGCTGGGCAAGCTGTAATTTGAGAGAAGATGGTTTGAGCCTGAGCAGAGATGTGGCTCTGTCCATACCAGGCAGAGCTACAGATGCCACTTCAGAAAAATCCTGCCAGATGATTCCTTCAGGTGCATACATTGTGTGTAGAAGATACTCCCAAGGGATGCGAGAAAGTAAACCACATGAGAAACTTCTAAAATGAAGATTTTCTGAAGAGTCACAAAAATTTTAATATTCATTGTAGTATAATTTGTAAGTATGCTATTTTCTGTTGAAGTTTACAATCAGTGGGAAAATAGTGGTAACATTTTGTACTGTTACCTGAAATGAAAGGACCACAGCACGTAGGAGTTTAGAAGCATTCAATCAGAGCCTCTCTGGTGCATGTGGAGAAACTGCAGGTCAGAGCTCAGCCCCAGCCAGGGAGGTCAGGCTCCAGACTTCCTTGGTTCGTGGAGGTGTTCAGCATTGCTGACTGCACCCATGTGCTTCACCAGCTTTCAGACCAACCCAATGCTTCATGAGAACTTTCTTTTGGCTCAAAGAAAGGAACTGACATTTATAATTGACAACTATTTGTTTTGATAAGATCTATTAACTTTTCTAAGTAAATGCAGCATGTAATGATATCCTAAGGTGGGTTTTTGTGTGACAATTTTGTAAAAGTTTTTAAATTTGCATTTTTATTTCAGAACATAAATTCAAACTTAAATTTAAAAAAAGCTCATGTTCATCAAGTGCCAAATTTTCATGAATTACTAGCATTATCTCTTGACTTTCTGTCCTATTCTAATGGTTTGTCTTTTCATATCCCTTTAATTCAGTTTGAATTTTAGCTTTATGTTTGATATAACTGCTAGGTTAGCCATTTGTTTTTATGATCACAGATCTGTCTCAAATTTAGGATCATCATCCCATTTATACAAGAATGAACATTCTTTGGTATGTGGCTGCATATTAGAGCCACCAGAATCAGTTTTTTTATTCAATAATTTTCTTGCTACATTTTAGGTATACAATATAGTGACATTCATCATTAGAAATTTGTACTTTTACATATCATGGTTCTTATTTTTCCCCCATTCCCCTGCCCTCCCTTCAAACCCTCCAATCTTCCCTATATATAAAGACTTTATTTCCATTTTTTTCCTTTTTCCATATTCTTTCCTTTTCCTACCACTCCCACTTCCCCTTCCCCTTTGGACCTTTTCTTCGTATTTCACATTATCTATTATACATTTTGATCATTATTTACACTTTCAGTTTCTCACACCAGAGAAACTATTAAGTATTTATATGTATGTCCTATTTATTTTACTTAAGAGTATGGCCTCATTGTGCATCTATTTAGCTATAAATGTCTCTAGTTTCTCATTCTTTATGGCTGAGTAGCACTCCATTTTATTAAGAAAAAAACCCCACATTTTCTTTTTCCAGTCTCCAGTTGATGGGCAATTGAGCTGTTTCCAAGTTTTAGCTGTTACAAACTGTGCTGGTATGCACATGGGTGCACATATATCACTGTGGTATGATTCATTTAATTCTTTTGGGAAGATACCCAGTAGGGAAACAGCTGTGTCAAATAGGACCTCTGATCCTAGTTGTTTCAGTTATCTCCCTACTGGTTTCCACAGTGATTGCACCAGTCTACACAGCCACCAGCAGTGGAGAAGGGTTCTTTTCTCCCCCCAACCCCACCAGGATTTGTTATTAGTTGATTTCATGATAGCAGCCATTCTTTCTGGGGTGAGGTGGAATCTCAGCATTGTTTTCCTTTGCATCTCTTAAATGACCAGTGATGTTGAACATTTTTACATATGTTTATTTTCTATTTCTATTTCGTTGTCTGAGAAATGTCTCTTCATTTCAGATGCCCATTTTTGGATTGGGTCTTTAAATATGAGCGGTCTGATTTTTTTAAGTTCTTTATATATTCTAGATAGTAGTCCTTTGTCTGACATACAGCTGGTAAAAGTTTTTCCCCACATTGTGGTTGTCTCTTCACACTGTTGCTAGTTTCTCTTGCTGTGCAGAAGCATTTTAATAGGAAGAGGTCCCAGTTGTTGATTGTGCTAGTTCGTGGGCAACTGAGGTTTTGTTCATGAAATCTTTTCCTATGCCAGTGTCTCCAAGAGTTCTACCTAACCTCTCCTCCAGCCAGTTTAGTGTTTCTGTTTTAATATTTAGATCTTTGATCCATTTTGACTTTAGTTTAGGCAGGCTGAGAGATATAGGTCTAGTTTTAATCTTCGGCAAGTTGAAACCCAATTTTTTCAACACCATTTATTAAAGAGGCTATCTTTCTTAGATTGAGGGTGTTTGGTTCCTTTGTCAAAGATGAGGTGGTGGAGTGTGTCTGGAGTTGTTTCTGCAACTTCTAATCTATTCCACTTTTCCTTGGGTCTGTTTCTTTGCTAGTACCATGCTGTTTTTATTACAGTAGGTTTGTTGTATAGTTTCAAGTTGGGGATTGTGATATACCCTACCTTCTCTTTGTTGCCTAGAATTGCTTTTGCTATTTTACCTCTCTTTTTGCTCCAAATACATTTTTAGATTGTTTTCTCAAGTTCCATGAAGTACGCTGTTGGATTTTCAATTGGCATTGCAATGAATGTGTATAGCAGTTTTGGAAGTATGGCCATTTTCACTATATTTGTTCTTCCTACCCAGGAACAAGGGATGTCTTTCCATTTTCCCATATCCATTTCTCATATCTTTGACCTCTTTTTTCAGGGTACTGTAATTTTCAGAGCAGAGGTCTTTGATTTCTTTTATTTGGTTGATTCCTAGGTATTTCACTTTTTGGATGCCATTGTGAAGGGAATTGTTTCTCCAGTTCCTCTTTCAGTGAGTCTGTTGTTCGTGTACAGGAAAGCTATTGATTTTTGTGTACTGACCTTGTATCCAACTACAGTAATGAACTTGGTTATTAGGACTAGAAGACTTTAGTGAAGTTCTTGGGGTCTTCTGTATAGAGTATCATGTCATATGCAAATAATGACAATTTAACTTCTTCATTTCCTATCCTTATTCCTTTTATTTCTTTCTCTTGTCTAAATGATGTGGCTAATGTTTACAAAACTATATTGAACAGGAGTGGTAATAGTGGACATCTGTGTCTTGTTCCCGATTTTAGTGTGAAGGATTTCATCTTTTGAACATTTAGTATGATGTTGGCTGTTGGTTTTTCAGAGATTGATTTTATCAGGTTGACATAAGACCTTCTATTCCAATTTTCTGTAGAGTTTTTCTTTATCATGAATGGATGCTGGATTTTGTGAAATGCTTTTTCTGCATCTATTGAGATGATCATATGTTTTTTGTCCTTGGTTCTATTAATATAGTGCATTACATTTATTGATTTGCATGTGTTGAACCATGCCTGCATCCCTGGGACGAATCCCACTTATTCAGTATATATGATTTTCTTAATGATCTTCTGCATTCTGTTTGCCAGTATCTTATTAAGGATTTTTGCAACTATGTTCACTTCGGAGATTGGCCTATTGTTCTCTTTTTCTGTTGGATCTTTCTCTCCTTTTGGGATCAGGGTGATGCTTTCTTCCAAGAATGAGTTTGGGAGTATTGCTTCCCTTTTTAAACTGAAGAGTTTAAACAGTAGTGGCAATCATTCTTCTCTAAATGTCTTGTAGAATTCGGCAGTAAAGCCATCAGGACCCAGGCTTTTTTTAGTTGATAAGTTTTTAATTATGTTTTCAATTTCCTTGATTGCTATTGGGTTGTTTAGAATTTTAGATCTTTTTCATTAAACTTTGGTGATTCATATGTATCTGGGAATCTGTCCATTTCTTCTGTGTTTTCTATCTTATTGTCATATACATTCTCAAAGTAGGTATTGACGATCCTCTGGATTTCTGCTGGGTCCATTTTAATTTCACCCTGTTCATTCCAATTGCATGGATTTGGGTCTTTTCTTTCCTTTTTTTCATATGGTTGGCTAAGGGTTTGCCAATTTTGTTTATTCTTTCGAAGAACCAACTCTTTGCTTCATTGATTTTTTTGTATTATTTCCTTAGTCTCCATTGCATTGATTTCTCTTCTGGTCTTTATAATTTTCTCCCTTGTATGAGCTTTGGGTTTTTCCTGGTCTTTTTTTCTAGGAGCTTGAGGTTCAGCATTAGGTTATTTCAGCTCACTCTATTTTCCTAATATGAGTGTTCACTGCTATGAATTTCCCTCTTAAGACTGATTTCATTGTGTCCCATAGGTTCCAATATGTTGTATTAGCATTGTCATTTAATTGTAGAAATTGTCTGATTTCTTCCATTTCCTCCCTGACCTATTGGTTGTTCAGAAATGTATTGTTCAATTTCCGCACGTTTATGAAATTCTTGCAGTTTCTTTTGCTATTGATCTCCAATTTCATCACACTATGGCCTGATAATATACAGGGGATAACTTCAATTCTTTTGCACTTATTTGAACAGGTTGTATGAACAAGTTATGTGGTTGATTTCGGAGGATGATCCCTCTGCACCGAAAAGAATGTGTATTCTGATTTTGTGCCATGAAACACTCTGTAAACATCTGTTAAGTCCATTTGTTCAGAGTTTGATTGAGTTATACTCTTTCATTTTTTAATTTTTTGTCTAGTTGATCTATGTGTGACAGTGTGGTATTGAGGTCCCCCACTACTATTGTATTAAGACTTGTTTGAAATTTATATTCATTAAAGAAAAGGCCCAAATCCATGCAATTAGGAATGAAAAGGGTGAAACTACAACAGACCCAGCAGAAATCCAGAGGATCATCAATATCTACTTCCAGAACCTATACACCAACGAGATGGACAAAACAGAAGAAATGGACAGATTCCTAGATACATATGAATTACCAAAGCTGAACGAAGAAGACCTAAAAATTCTGAACAACCCAATATCAACCAATGAAATTGAAAACATAATTAAAAACTTATCAACTAAGAAAAGCCCGGGCCCTCATGGCTTCACTGCTGAATTCTACAAGACATTTAGAGAGGAACTACTGCCACTACTGTTTAAACTCTTCAATGAAATTAAAAGGGAAGCAATACTCCCAAATTCATTCCTGGAAGCAAGCATCACCTTGATCCCCAAAGCAGAGAAAGACCCAACTGAAAAAGAGAACTAGTAGGCCAATCTCACTAATGAACATAGATGCAAAAATCCTTAATAAGATACTGGCAAACAGAATGCAGAAGATCATCAAGAAGATCATACACCCTGATCAAGTGGGATTCATCTCAAGGATGCAGGGATGGTTCACCATACACAAATCAATCAATGTAATACACTATATCAGTAGAGCCAAGGACAAAAACCATATGCTTATCTCCACAGATGCAGAAAAAGCATTTCACAAAATCCAACATGCATTTATGATAAAAACCCTGTAAAAAATTGGAATAGATGGTCTCTACCTCAAACTGATAAAAGCCATCTATGAAAAACCAACAGCCAACATCATACTAAAGGGTCAAAAACTGAAATCCTTCACACTAAAATCAGGAACAAGACAAGGATGTCCACTATCACCCCTCTTCTTCAAGGTAGTTCTGTAAACATTAGCCACGGCATTAGACAAGAGAATGAAATAAAAGGAATAAAGACAGGAAATGAACAAGTCAAATTGTCATTATTTGCAGATGACATGATACTCTATAGAGAAGACCCCAAGAACTCCACCAAAAGTCTTCTAGACTTAATAACCAAATTCAGTAAAGTAGCTGGTTACAAGGTCAACACACAAAAATAAATAGCTTTCCTCTACACCAATGACAGACTCACTGAGAGAGAACTAGGGCAAATAATTCCTTTCACAATAGCATCCAAAAAACTGAAATACCTAGGAATCATCCTAACAAAAGAAATCAAAGACCTCTTCTCTGAAAACTATAGCACTCTGAAAAGAGAGATTGAAGATGATATCAGAAAATAAACAAACATCCCCTGCTCCTGGGTAGGAAGGATTAATATAGTGAAAATATCCGTACTTCCAAAACTGCTATATAGATTTAATACAATTCCAATTGAGATCCCAGCAGCATACTTCATGGACCTTGAGAAAACAATCCAAAAATTCATTTGGAGCAGGAATAGACCCAGAATAGCAAAAGCAATTCTAGGTAATAGAGACATGGCAGGGGTATCACAATCCCCAACCTGCAACTCTACTACAAAGCTACTGTGATAAAAACAGCATGGTACTGGCAAAGAAACAGGCCTGAGGATGAGTAGAACTGATTAGAGGATGCAGAAACAACACCAGACACATTCAGCCATCTCATCTTTGACAAAGGAGCCAAACACCCTCACTGGAGGAAAGATAGCCTCTTTAATAAATGGTGCTGGAAAAATTGAGCTTCAACTTGCCAAAGATTAAAACTAGACCTATGTCTCTTGCCATGCACTAAACTAAAGTCAAAATGGATTAAATATCTAAATATTAAAATAGAAACTCTGAATCAGTTGTAACAGAGGTTAAGTAGAACTCTTGAAGATATCAGTGTAGGAAAAGATTTTATGAACAAAACCTCAGTTGTCCGTGAACTAGCACAAACCATCAGTAGTGGGATCTCTTCTTATTAAAAGGCTTCTGCACAGCAAGAGAAGCCACCAGCAGTGTAAAGAGACAACCTACAATGTGGGAAAAAATCTTCACCTGCTCTTCCTCAGACAGAGGTCTCCTATCTTGAATCTATAAAGAATTTAAAAAGATCAGACCTCCCAAATTTAAAGACCCAATCCGAAAATGGGCATCTGAAATGAACAGACATTTCTCAGACAAAGAAGTAGAAATAGCAAATAAATACATGGAAAAATGTTCAACATCAATGGTCATTCGAGAGATGCAAATGAAAACAATGCTGAGATTCCACCTCACTCCAGAAAGAATGGCTGCTATCATGAAATCCACCAATAACAAATTCTGGTGGGGCTGTGGGGAAAGAGGAACCCTGCTCCACTGCTGGTGGGAGTGTAGACTGGTGCATCCACTGTGGAAATAAGTATGGAGATACCTCAAAGAACTAGGACTGGAGGTCCCATTTGACCCCACTATTCCACTGCTGGATATCTTCCCCAAAGAGTTAAAAGAATCATACCACAGTGATATATGTGCACTCATGTTCACAGCAGCATAGTTTGTGATAGCTAAATCTTGGAAACAGCCCAAATGCCCATCATCTGGACACTGGATAAAGAAAATGTGGGGTTTTTTTAATAAAATGGAGTACTACTCAGCCATAAAAAATGAGAAATTAGAGACATTTATAGCTAAGTGGATGCACATTGAGGCAATACTCTTAAGTGAAATAAATAGGACACACATGTATAAATATTGAATAGTTTCTCTGGTGTGAGAAACTGAAAGTGTAAATAAGGACTAAAATGTATAATAGGTAATGTGAAATAGGAAGAAAAGGGGCAAAGGGGAAGGAAGTGGGAGGGCTAGGAGAAAGGATAGAAGGGAATGGGATTAATATGAGAAAATGGAAAAATAGGAACAAAATCTTTGTAAATTGGGAGGAATGGAGGGGTTGAAGGGAGGGCTGGGCAGGGGTGAAAAATAAGAACCAAGAGAGACTATGTAAAGGTGCAAATTTCCAATAATGAATGTCATTATATTGTATACCTAAAATGTACCAGTGATTAGAATGAATAATTGATAATGCAAAATAGGAAGAAAAGGTCCAAATGGGTAGGGGTAGTGGGAGGGGCAGGGGAAAGGAAAGAAGGGAAATGAAAAATGCTGAGAAATGAAAAAAATGGAAATAAAGTCTTTGTAAATAGGGAAGGGTGGAGAGGGTGAAGGGAGGGCTAGGAAGGGGGAAAAAATAAGAACCAAGATGCATTAGGTAAAGGTACAATTCCCAATGAGAAATGTAATCGTGTTGTGTACCTAAAATGTACCAATAAAAGAATTTAATAAAAAAAAAGAAATTTATATTCATTAGTATTTGTTTTATATAGTTGCATGCATTAGTGTTTGGTGTATAAATATTTATGATTTTCATCTTTTCCTCTTGGATTGTTCCCATTACAAAGATTTAGTGGCCTTCTTTGTCTGTTTTAATTAGTGTTGGTCTGAAATCATTTGATCTCCAAATAGTATTGCTAATTCTGCTTTTTTGGGGTTCCTGTTACATGGAGTGTTGATTTCCACCCTTTAACTTTCAGTCTGAGTTTCTTTTTGAATTAAGTGTGTTTTGTGTATGCAGCATATTGTTGGATCTTGCTTCTGTTTGTTTTTTTTTTTTTTTTTTTTTTTGGTGCCAGGGATTGAACTCGGGTCCTTGAGCTTGTGTAGCAGGCGGCAAAACCACTCAGCTAAATCCCCAGCCCTGGATCTTGCTTCTTGGTGCATTCTGCCAATCTATTTCTTTTGATTGGTGAATTGAGACCGGTAACATTATTTGTTATAACTTATATGTATTGACTTATCCTTGTCATGGCTTTTTCTTTTTGTTGGAATCTTCCCCTTTGCATTTAATTTCTGGTTGTGCCCAATGGATTCATTCTGCTAGGCTTCCTGGGGTTGTGATCCTCCTTGTCTTTTCCTAGGATAGTGTTTAAAACTTTTTGGAGTGCTGGTTTGGTATTCATGAAGTTCCTCAGCTGTTCTTTGTCATGAAAGTATCTTATTTCTCCATCAATTTTGAAAGATAGTTTTATAGGGTACATCAATCTGGGTTGGAGGTTGTTTTCTTTTAGGATTTGAAGAACCTCACTCCAGGGTATTCTTGTCTTGAGGGTTTGTGTTGAGAAGTCTGCTGTGATTCTGATGGGCTTTCCTTTGAATGCTGTTTGTTTCTTTTCTCTAACTGCTTGTAGAATTCTGTTCTTCTGTTGGGTTTCTGGAATCATGGAATATTATATGCATAGGTGTAATTTTTTTTTGATCAAGGCTAGTTGGAGTCCTATATGCCTCACTGATCTGTATGTCAAGTTTTTTTCTGCTGCTTGAGAAGTTTTCTGTCATTACTTATGTGAACAGTTTTTTTTATGTTGTTTGCACTCTCTCCTGTTTCTTCATTGATTCCTATCAGTCTTATGTTATTCTTCTTATTAACTAGCAGCTGCTGGATTGATTTCTTGTGTTCCCTTACTATTTTTATGAAATTTTTCTTTTCTGGTCACTAATTGCAATCCTGAAATTCTGTCCTTATATTGGCTTATGCTGGTGTGTAAACTTTCAATGCAGTTTTTAATCTCCTGGATATCTGTTTTCATCTGTTTTATGGATTCCATTTGTCTCCTAGGTTAGGATTCCATCATTTTCCTCACCTCCTCAATTTTTTTTATGTGTCTGCTCTAGAGTTATTAATCATGTCTCTGTTGTTATCTGAGAAATTATTTCTGATTTCATTTTTTCCAGATCCTCTTTTGTTGCCTGTTCAGGAAGTCCAGGTGGTTGAGTATCAGTTTGCTCCTTCTCTTAATCTGATCTGGAAATCTGGTTTTGAGACTTATTTATGTGTCTTCTCATTTCAACAGATGCAGCCTGCTTTGTCTTTGTTGAGGCGACTTTTTCCCCACCCAGTGTTCTTCAGTTCTCAGCAAGCCACTGAGAAGCTTCCTCTCTACTGCTCACCACTGCACCAATTCCATTGTTCAGAATGGTGGCCTTCTGGATCCCTGTGCTGCCCTGTTGTCCAGGCAGGGTTCTGGCTGGGACCTGTGCACACATGGAATGGTATATGGGTGGGCCTCTGGCTGGGGTCTGCCCCCCAAATAACTGTTGTCTGGGAGGGCCTATGACTAGGGGTTGTGCACCCATCACTCATGTCTGAGTGGTCTTCTGGCTGGTGTCTCTATGCAGTTACCAATGGTATCTTTGCGGTCTTCTCGGTGTTGCTTGTGCACCTGTGCAGCTCTTTTCCAGGTAGGCTTTGGGCTGGGGTCTGTGGGCCCAAGCTGCTGTGGTCTGGATGGGACCCTGGCTGGGACCTGCCCACACCCACATATCTCTGCTCCACATTGGCTTCTTACTGGGATATGTGCATCCTTATAGATGGTGTCTTGGCAGGCCTCTGGCTATTGCTTGTGTGTCTAGTATGTCCTTTTTGAAATGTTATCTTATGCCAACCTGATTTTTTTTTCTTTCTAAGAGACTTAATATACTTGTCTGAAAACTTATAGTATTCTCTTTCTTTGAAATCCCATAAATTTACTAGAGAATATGTTGGAATTGAACTGGGATCAGTAGTCAGGTATTAGTGCAAACAAGGATCCTTTCAACATGTAGAGTTAAAGTTGTACTATATGTGTTAGAAAAGTTTAAAGCATATTTTATATATTTTCTTTAATTGTATTTTTTCTTCATTCAAGCATTTAAATTATATATACAATATGTAAATAATAACTTCTTTACTTGACTTCTATATCTATCAATTTCTTTACTTTATAAAACTTTCTTTCATACGATTGTATTCTTTCAATACTTTTATCTTCTCATCCTCTGCTATTTGCTGCTGTTTTGGTCATATCGTTTTTCCTGTGGGCATCCTGTTCATTCCTCAGTTATTTTTGTTCCGATTTCTTTCCTAAGTTTGGCCTACATCTATTTACATTTTTTTGGATTTCTCTTTTTTATTTTCTGACTTTCACTTTGTGATTTATGCTGTTCTTTTATGAGTAATTGCTTGTTCAATTATATTTTCATTTTGAAAAGTCGTGTTACAATGTTCTTCTGCTTCATGCTTTTTCTTCTTCTTGTCTATCTCCTTGGTTACTCTTCAGCAAAATGTTTTGGTAACTATCTTCTGATTTATAGCTATGAGAACTTTTAGTGAGTCCGGGTGTTTTTAGGCTTGTTTGATCATTTCTGTTCATGTTTATTTGTGTTGTAATTTCCTGGCCCAGCAATAACAAAAGAGGAGTTCACATGACTACCCCAGTTCCTTAAATATATCTTCTAATATTCCTATAAAACAGCTTCTTTAATAAATCTTTTTGTTCTTGTTATTGTAATTTTTTGGGTTTGGTCTTATTTTGTTTCAGTAGGATCTTTTATCTTTATTCATCTTCTTTTCCTTTTCTCATCACCATCAACATTTAGGGCTGTCTCCTCTTTCCAAGATGCCTACCTATCCCAGAATATATCCCATTCTGTAATAATTGTCTATTGTTTCATAATCACCCTAAAATGTAGTGGCTAAGTATAGTACTTTATTTGATCATGATTTTGTATTAGGTAGGGAACTTGCCTCTGGTTCTAATGGTATCCTGAATCCATTCACACAGTCCAGTGTAGGCTGTGGAACTCAAGATGGTTTTGGTCCTTTGCCTGAGGTGGTTGGAATACCACAGTTTCTTTCTCTTTGTAGGAGTTTGTCCTTCAAGTATTCTCTCCTTTCATGATCTTCCAGTTGCAGGTCCTTTTAATCTTCATGTGGTCTCCAAAGAGGTAGCTGATTTTTCGTGCATGGTGACTCAGAGCTCTGATAATGCACATATGCTAGCTGAAGAATTCCTTAACCCTAGTCCAGAAGTGGCAAGTCTCACTTCCATCATGTTCTGTTGCTTAAAGCAAGTCACAATGCAAACTCAGATGAAAGGCTCTGCCTCTTAATGTGAGGAAAGTCAAGGTCATATTAAGATAAAAGGTATGAGGCATAAGAGAAATGTTATGGCCATCCCTGGAAACAATCTATCACGTTTCTTAAACATGCTGCCTCTGGTTCCATCCACCTTCTCAAGTCTTTCTTTTAGTTGCTTTAATAACCATTGCTCAGGCCTATCAGGGCTTAAATTTACTTCCAGTCTTCCCTAACTTGAGATGGACTTTGAGATGTGAACTCTAATTGATGTCATCAGCATCCCACTTTCCTTAGTTACTTTTCTCTTTGGTGAGACAAAATACTCAATACCCAAAATAACAGATGAAAGATTTATTTCAGTTCACAGTTTATAGAGGCTTCAATATGTAATTGGGTGGGTCCAAGGCAAGGAGGCATGGAAGAGGTGAATGGCAAAGGAGAAACAGTCCATTGCAAAGCAGGCAGAAAGCAACAGCAGTGAAACAGCAAACAGCCCTCCCTTTCCCTTTTATCTTATCCAGGCTACAAGCCTTTTGGGTGGTATCACCCACACCCAGGGTGGGGCTTCTCATTACCCACACCCAGAACTATGATAAATCAATTAGTAGACCATCCAGTACTACACACCCTTCATCCTAGTATCACACCCTTAAATCCCATTCACACAACCTAGATCCACCCACCTCCAAGAAGCCCTACCAATGCCTACACAAGGATTTGAAGTGATATCCAGATACAAGCCATAACATCACTACTACTACCACTTTTCACCTGTGTTCTCCTCTCTTCTGTGACACTTCTGCTCAACTATTTTTAGCCCCATATCCAACTGTGATAATTCTAGATAATTTTTCTTCTCTTAAGAGTAAAGTGAAATTTAAATATCTTGTTTCCAAGATATATCTCATGTGGCCTACTTATGTAGCAATAGCTGATTTTCCCCAGTGAAAGATATCTCACTTTAAGATAAAGATAGACACATGAAAAGATTCAAATTTAGGCAGATGTCATTATCTTATGTAATCTTAATGTGAAATTATCATAGAAACAAATCTGAGATAGAAGCATTATAATTCTACATGCCATTAAAACATGTTTCATATTTTATATTCAAATGCTACCTTAAACTTCTTGTATATTGAAATTTATTTAAAATATCATATTAAGAACTATACAAACATACATGCAGAATTTCTATTATGCTTTTATATCTTTGATTTAGATGCTTTGTGTGTGTGTTTGTGTGTGTGTGAAAAAATTAAAATAAAAGAGCTATAGAGATTTGCACTGAAAGTTGTCCAGGTTTTTGTTGTGTATTAATATATTATCCCATTTCACTGAGTAACACAAAATGCTTTCCAAGCCTTGGTTAGTCATTAACATGGCAATGGTAAGGAAAAGATTATACACTAAGGATATTCCTGGGAAATGTGATTTGTCAGGATGCCCTGCCTAAAAAGAACATGATCATCAAACTATTTTAATACTCAATTAAATTTTTTAAAAATTAGTTCTATTTTTTTCCAAGATTAAAATTAAGAAATATAAAATACCTAGTAGGTATTACTGAATACTTCAATATCTTTGCTCTGGAGTTATAAAAATCCTAATTAGAAATAGAAGAAAGTTAATCAATATTTCTTCAACAAAAAGTGCAATTCCTTAAACAAAAATAATACAAAATGCCTCAGACCCCAGATACAGAATCATACTATGTTAGAGGGTCTATCATAAAGCATTATGATTTTCATTTTCTAGTCTATAAAATAGGAATAAAAGCCTACTTCTCCCTGTTAATGGGAGAATCAGACTACATTTGTGTTTTGTTTTGGTTTTGGTTTTGGTACTAGGGATCCAACTTGGGACCTTGTGCTTGCAAGGCAGGTGGTGGAACCACTGAGCTAAATCCCTGGCCCTGAGTATGTGTATTTTTATATCATCAAACAAAAAGCATAGCATATAATAAACATTTAATAAATGACAGCTATAATCATGAGGATAACTATTATATCAATGAACTAGATTAATAGCTCTTATCCCAATTCCACTTGAGCACACCCCTTTTAATATTGCATAACAAAAACAGTAGAATGGAGCCTACGAAAGTGGACAGTGTTTAAATTTTTCTATCCATTTGAGTACTGAAGCTGTTTGCTCAGTGACTTCCAGGAGTCTCTTAAAACTTTTTTCTGCCTCTTTATTGATACCATCCTTTAAGTGATCATGAACAGCTACCAGCTCAGGAAATCCTGTGGTCACATCTCAGGTTTCATCTAACGCAAGTTTTTGTAATCATTCAATAAAGCTGGCATTTTCTCTGACACACTTTCTTGAGTGTTTGTGATGTCACTTGTTTCCTTGCTTCTCCCTCCATGTAATTTGCTGCTCCTTTTTCTACTTTTCAGTTACAGCCTTTTCTCTTCTTGTCCTCTTGAGGCTGGAGTGCTCCTGGAGTAGGCCCTACTGCCTTTGTCTTCTCTACATACATTGATTCCTTATTGATTATAGATACCTCCAAATATATATCTCTACCCCTGGCCTCTCCCTGAGCTACAGATTCATCTCACATACCATAGCCAATTTACTTTCCTGTTTTTAGAGCTACTGAAACAAATCTCCACAAAGTTGGTGGCTTATAGCAATAGAATTTTATTTCTCACAGTTCTGGGGATAAGAAATCTGAAACCAAGGTGTTGCAAGGATATGCACTCTCCAAATGCCTTCAGAGAAAATCCCCTTTATCTCTTCCTGCTTCTGGTACTTCCAGGCACTTCTTGACTTTTGCTGTATTAATCGCTCCAATCTCTGCCTTTATATTCACCTGAATTTTTTATAACTATATCTTTCCTCTTCCACTTCTTAAAAGGAATTTAATCACTAGAGTGGATTTGGGGCCCTTTTGAATAATCTAGGATAATCTCATCTAGAGCATTTTAATTTAATGGCATCTGCAATGATCCTTTTTCCAAATAAGGTCACATTTACAGGCTTCAGGTGCTGATAGGATACATTTTTTAGGGGCCATCATTCATCCTAGGGTAGCAATGAAGGTGTATAACTTGAGAGCATACTTTTCTTCATGAATTTATTAATTTTATTTTGAAGTTACAAAAAAGATGAAATAGGAAATTTCCCCTTACATTTTTTCCTTCCTTCCTTCCTTCTTTCCTCCTTTCCTTCCTTCCTCACTCTCTTTTGCTCTAGGTAGGATAATATATCTTAGACATTTGGTGTTGATATTCTCAATGACAGTAAAGGGAAAACAAGGTAAATATCTAATTCAAAATAAAGAAATATTTCTCTTTCAATTACCTGAATATTTCACCAATGTTTGAGGAGGTTTAAAATATTTTAGTAATGACAGCAATAATTTCAATTGCTTCATAAAGACTACATTAGAAAAGAGGAAATTTATTCATTAGCAAGTTTTTTCACTTAACTCTCCCTTTTTACATGTCTTTTATTGGCTTCCTTTCACACCCAGGACTCAGACATTACAAAATAGAAACTCCTTTCTGTTTGGAAAAATTATATTTTTATTCCCACAAACAGTGGAAATTTTAAAATTATAAAATTAATCCATTAGAATTTTTCCTTTCCCTTCTTTTCTTTCCCCTTCCCCTCCCTCTTTCCTTACCCCTTTGGACCTTTTCTTCCTATTTCAAATTATAAAAGGAAAAATTATGAGAAAAGAAAAAAGTGGAAACAAAATCTATGTAAATAGGGAAGGGTGGAGGGGGTGAAGGCTGCACAGGTAATGGGGAAAAAATAAGAACCAAGATACATCATGTACAGGTACAAGCACTTAATGATAAATGTAAACATATTGTATACCTAAAATGTACCAATATAAGCAAAAAAAATTAATCCATTAGAAATCAAGTTAACACAGGGATATAGTCAGCCTAGTGTTTCATCTGGCCACTGAACCATGCTTGTAGCAAAATCTTATCTTTACTTTCCCTGCTCATGGCAATTAGTCTGTAACAGAGCTACCAGTGGTCTGATCATAGGTGAATCAAAACTTTCTCAGCTCTGTAGTGGTATTTTCATTTAGGTCTGTGAGGGACAGCTAAAAAGGAGTCCTGAGCCAAGATAAGGCTGGAATATCTGAGGGAACTGCTCCACTGATCCTACACCCAATAAGGTAGTTTGTGTCTGGAAGAACAGTACGGTCCTCTCCAATAGTTTCCTCTGTAGATTTTTTCTTCCCTGGTGATTAAAAAGTTTAAGCTTTTATAAGAATCATTTACATAAATGTTAAGGATAGGATTCAGATTTCAAATATGTCATGCACCTGTTATAGGTTTCAGACAGGTCAGACCCTGTATGCAGCTTTACTGTCCTCTGTGTGAAGAAGAGTTTCCATGAAGATGTTTCAATAACAATGAATGGTAGCCATGTGTTCCAGAAGCTTTGGTCCAGAGGGCAATGTCTATCAAAATTCCAGTTTGAACGGTCATTTATTCCAAAGCTTTGAGTCAAGGGTTTTTTTCCCCCATTAAGTTTATTGGTACATTTTAGGTATAAAATACAGTTATAGTCATCATTGGGATCTTGTACCTTTGCAAGATGTATCTTGGTTCTTATTTTTTCCCCTTCCCCTGCCCTCCCTTTACTCTCTTCACCCTTCCCTATTTGCAAAGACTTTGTTTCCATTTTTTTCCTTTTCTCATATTTTTTCTTTTCCCTTCTTTCCCTTCCCCTACTCCTCCCACTTCCCCTGCTACTTTAGACCTTTTCATCCTATTACACAATATCAATTATACATTTTTAAAATTACAATATCAAGATCTAGGAGACATTACCACAGATTTTACAGAATTTAAAAGGATATAGAAAGCATATGACAAAAATCTTTTTGAAATAAACTTGACAAGTTCTAAGAAGTACCTTGGAAGACAAATTAATGAAACTGACTCTGGAGGAAATATAAAATTTGAATAGCACCTATTAAAGAAAGTATATTCCTAGCTTGAAAAGCTACCTATATGACAACAACAGGCTCATATACATTTTAACTGATAAATTATATCAAACATTTAAAGCAGAAAATAGAAGGAACACTTCCCTCAATTTAGGAAATCAACATTGTGCTAATCCTAAAACTGGATAAAGATAGTAAGAGAAAAAAGTATGAACATAGATAGAAATTTGTTTAACAGAACAAACTATTAGAAGTCAGATCAGGCAGTATGTAGAGAGTGGTTTTATTATAGGGATGGCAGTGTTGGTTTAGCATTGGAAGATCCACCTCCAAAAGTCATCATTTTAACAGAAGAAAGGAAAAAGCCATATAATCCTGTCACTAGTTGGAGAAAAAGTATTGGACTAAATTCTACAGCTGTTCATGGTAAAAGCTATCAAGAGACTAGAAGTAGAACAGAACCTTCTCAACAGATCAAAGACATATATTCCATACTTCCACCAAAAACATCCTATATGAATGGAAAAGATGCAATGCTTTCTCCCTAAGGTGGGGAACAAGGGCAGATATGCCTACTCTTCATCTGTCCATTAAACTTTGAAACATAGGCATAAACCAAAATAGTCTGGCAATAAAATAACACAATTAGGATAGGATTGGCAAGGTAAAAGTAAAATCTTTATATGTAGATGAAGTGATCATCTGTGGAGAAAATACTAAGAAATCTCTAGAAGCCCATAGAACTTGTATTTGAATTTAGGGGGATTAGAAAACACAGGGTATATGTAAAAATTCAGGTCCATGTATACTTGCTATTAATGAAGAATTGGATATTGAAATTTAAAAGTTGTGTAGGAGTACAAAGGACCTAGAAAAGTAAAAAGAAAAAGAAAAAAAAAGTGTTGGAAGACATTTAGTACCTAATTTTAAGACTTCCTCTCAAGCTACAGTAATCAAGGCAGTTTTGGTATAAGGAAAGACATAGAGTCAAGGTTTGAAGAAAATTATAAAATGTAGTCCAGTTCTAAAACTAAGTAGCACCTGGAATCAGAATATGCAACCATTGACAAGAAGCAATAGACAGAGATAGGCATTTTAGACCTGGGAGATATGGTCTAGAGATTCTGTTATGGTTTGTAAAGTTCTCCCCAAAGAGTCACGTACTAAATACTTGGTCCTCAGACAATGGTTCTAAAGGTGGTGAGACCTTTAGCAGGCAGGGTCTAGTGGGAGGAAGTTAGGTCATTGAGGTCATGCTGTTGAGGAGATATTAGGACACCCTCTCTTTGCTTCTGGCCTGCCATGGGATGAACAGAGCTCCTTTGCCACCCAATCCTGCCAGGATACTGTGCTACCACAGGTCCAAAACAACAAGGCTGACAATAACTGAAACTTCTGAAAAAATGAGCAAATTAAACTTTTGTTCCTTCAGGTTGATTTTCTCAGATATTTTATACTAGTTATGGAAAGCTGTCCAACACAAATTCTTAAATGGTGTTCCTTTAAAATTCCAGTTTTCAATACACTGGACAAAGGGATTTAAGTTTAATTTTGGAGACTGGCATTTCCTTCAACATGAAAAAAATTCAAACAGAGCATGAAATATTTAGAATTTTAAACTTTTTCCTATCTTTTTTGGATAAACTTTTAGTCATACTATCATTTCTTCATCCACTCTTGTTACCCTATCTAATTGAATTGATGCATTAAATTGCTTTTAGTAGTTGTGATTATTTCTATAATGCAGTTCTTTCTGTTCATAAATTTACTATCCATTTTGTTTAGTGAAATTTAATAAATCAGTACTGCAAAAAACTATACTGACTTTCTGAAACTAACACCTGAACAAATTTGATGACAACTTAACCAGTCCACTCACCTTCCATTAAGATTAAAATTAGATATTACACAGAACAAAAATTACAGAAAACATGATAAGACTAGGACTTGGGTCTTGCACCTCATTATACTATGTTCCTTTGCACTTGATATTTTTGTGTACTACACAGATTTTATTTCTTAGGATAAGTGTAATACTTATGATGCATTATTACATTTAAAATGGAAAACAGGACAACATACATACATGTATGCATACATTTGTCCCTAGAAACTGTGATTTTTTTCTAGAGAATTTACAGGTCAAACAAACAAATAAACACAGTATAGATCAGATAGCTCACTAATAAATTTCAAAATAAATAAAGTGTTCCCATCCATGTTTATTAGAAGAATATCCAATTTGTTGCTATATAACTGTTCATAATAGTCCCTGATAATTTTGTGTATATCTGTGGTATCAGTTATAATGCCTTTTTTCAACTCTGATTTTATTTGAGTCTTTCTCTTAGTCTAGCTAAAGTTTTGTCCATTTTATCTTTTTAAAAAACTGTTCATTTTGTTGATGTTTGGTGACTTTTTAGTCTCTATTTCATTCATTTTTGTTCTGATCTTTATTATCTCTTTCCACTAATTTTGGGTTTGATTGTATTCATTTTTCTAGTTCTTTGAAGTACAATTTTAGATTGTTTATTTGGGACCTTTCTAATTTTTGACATAGGTGTTTACTGCTATAAACCTCTCTTAGAATAGCTTTTGCTGCATCCTATGGGTTGTTGTATGTTGTGTTCCATTTTCATTTGAAAAGACAAAAATTTTAATTCCCTTTTTAATTTCATTGACCCATTAGTTTTGCATGAGATGTTATATACTACTGAATGTAGTTCCATGTATTTGTATTCTCCTATTATTCATTTCCAGTACTAAATAATTATGGTCAGAGAAACTACTCAAGATAATTTCGTTCTTTTAAGATATGTTATGACTTGCTTTGTGACCTACCATATGACCTATTCTGGAGAATGTTCCATATGCTGCTGAGAAGAATGTGTATTCTGCAGCTGTTGGATTAAATGTTCTCTGTGTGTTTGTTAGGTTCATTTAATCTTGAATGGAATTTAAATCAATTTTTTTGTCAATTTTCTGTCTGGATGCTGAATGATCTGTTTATTGCTGAAAATGAGATTTTGAAATCTCTGCTATTACAGTCTATTTGTCTATCTCTGTATTACAGTCTATTTGGTTTATATACTTGGGTGTTCCAGTTATTGAGTACATATATATGAGAGCAAAAGATATTATGTTAAGTGAAGATCCAGGTACAAATAGAAAACCACCATATGATCTCACTCGTTGTGAGGGATTTACAATAGTTGATCTCATAAAAGTAGAAATTAGAATACTGATTACTAGAGGCTGGGAAAGTTCAGGATAGAAGGAGCTAAGGGGAGCCTGAATTACAGATACAAAGTTACAAACAGGAATAACTTCAAGTATTCTATTTCATGGTAAGGTGACTATATTTAACAGTAATATATTGTACATTCAAAATAGCTTGAGGAGAGAAATGACAAATGAGGTGATAAGCATCTTAATTACTAAAATTTGATCATTACGTATTTGTATACATGCATTAAATATTCTACTGTGCCTCATGACTATGTACAATTATTATACGTCAGTTAAAATTTTTTAATTGTTTATGATAAATGAATCTCATTCCTAAAAGTCTAATCAAGGTTAATACTATATTCTCAAGGTACTTGAAGCAATAAGAAAAAGAACAGTGAGAAATTAACTTGATGCTTTCTTCTGCTCAGTGAGAGAAATTTAACTACTGTGATTATATAATCTGATTTTCTCACATGGGGGATTCAGGTTTGATAAAATTCTGATTAACAATTCAGAATGTTTGAGAATCCAAAAACATAATGCTAAAATGAAGTCAATCAAACCCTAGTTTTCTTGAGTTATCGCAGGAACAATTAATTTCTATTGAGACTAAAGACCAAAGGGAAGTAGCTGGCACATTATCAATTCATTTTTTAGTTTGGCTTAAAAATCTTTTTTATTTATTGCTTAAAGACATGAAAACATTTAGTGAAAGTACTTTTAAAGCAATATTTTATTTCTGTTTAGTTCAGCTTTTATACTAACACCACCAATAATTATATGTTCCTATTGCTCTCTCCATCTTATCTGAGAAGACATTAGAATGTGTTCCATAAAAGTAGAAAGTGTTCATTTTAGTAATATTTTTCAAAATATATTGAATATAAATAATATATAGGATTTTTGTCAAAAATAAAATGTTAACACAGTGTTATACAAGTTGGTAAGGTATAATTTATAGAGCATTATGCAAATGATATTAATAAATAAAAATAAAAGAAAAACTAATATGTAAAAGAGGATGGGAAAAATATGCAAGCAAGTTAAGAATATGATAATTTTCTAAAAGCCAGAGAGATAAGAATTCCTAGATGTCCAGCAAAGATCTTGGAGAATACTAGCACTTCAATAGCAGAATATATGCTGGACATTATAGACAGAAAATTGAAGTGTACACGAATTCTTCATTCTTTTTCAATTATTCAAGGAGGACTTCTAGTGCTGGGAGCATCTGAACACATCATAATTTCACTCAATAAGGAATCCAACTTGTTGTTCTTCTAAGTAAGACTTTCAGCACCAGAATAGCCTTATCAGAAAGTAAACAATTTAGTTTGGGGCCCTAAATACACAGATCTTTGGTCCCAGATTTTAAGTGATGATGTTGCAGATGTCAACATCTAGAGACATGGGAGAAACTGATATTATATGTTTGGCCCCTTCCACTGGCAGTGGGAGCTCAGAGGCCCTGGCTGATCTACTTTTACATCACCTGTGTCTTTACCCAGGGAATCCCATTTGACTCAACATATCACAAACCCACACATAAGCTTCCTTCTTGATTTTTTCTGTAATCCAAGTCTTATATTTACAAACTTTAGTGATCAAAAGAACATCCAGATAGATTTGCCTAAATGAAAACATGTTTATTGGACTTGGTATTATGCTCCCCCATGACATACCTGAAAATATTACCAGCAGGAAGACATTAATGCACAAGAACTGCACTGGATACCGTTGAAGCATTCCTCAATACCATCTCTTCAAGGATGAGACAACTGGAAATCAGAACACATATTAACTTACTCAGGTTATATCACCAGTGATGCAGCTGGAATCTGAACCAAATCCATAAATCTTAAAAGCCCAAATTTTTTTGATTTTAAAATTTCCTAGGCAGACAGATATTGGCCAGGGAGAAGTAGCTTCAAAAGTGGCAAGGAAATGAGACCTGCTTGGAGATAGGCAGTTTTTGGTAGATGGTGTATAACAAATGATATATAAGTATTAAACTGCACCACCTCAAAAATTGCCTAAGGTAAATCCATTATTAAATATCTTCTGTGACACCTGTGGAACAAAATTTGTTCTAGAAGGTTTTTCATGTATGAAATATTGCTGTACTTTCAGTGTGTCCCTCAGAGTTCATGTGTTAGGGATTTAATCCCCAAATGTATATGTTCAAAGTATTTGAGGTGGGGTCTTCAGGAGGTAGTTAAGATTAGCCAAGGTAATGATAGTGGAGCCCCAGCATGGAATTAGTGGTTTTATAAGAAGAGGAAGACCCAGGCTATCACACTTGCTCTGTTCTGCCATGTAATGCCCTTTATTTGTTATAACGCAGCAAGAATGCTCTGAACAGATGGCAGCACTATGCTTATGGACTTTCCAATCTCTAGATCTGTGAGCTAGATAAACCTCTCATCTTTGTAAATTACCCAGTTTGTGATATTCAGTTATAGCAACAGAAAACAGACTAAGCCAAAGATGGATATATAGAATCACTCCACCCATTAAATTTCTCATACAGTACAATTAGACAAACTAATTTAATAATAATGCAATTTTTTTCTCAGTTTTTTAGTTGGTCAGAAAAGAGTTTTGTGTTTTTCTTAAATTACAGTCATAATTATAATGGTAATAAGTAGATATTAGCAGTTGCTTTTTCAAAGTATTCCAATTTAAGGGAAAACATTTCACATCAGAAAAATCTTTATCTAAAAACATTAAACTTTAATTTCAAAATTCCATACTACAGAGTTCAAAGATAAATCTTAAAAAGGAAAGATAAATTTATGACTCTTCCACAAATATAAACTTAAGATAAGCCAAAGACTCTGCTTTACTCATTAATTCAAGAAAGAATAAGACTAATGTTGCAGTTTGTTCAAAGGAGCAATCAAAGAATCATTCACTTATGTGGAGTAAGGTAAAATTGTAATGAGTTTACAAATATACTTGTGTGGATTTTTTATACCAGCTAAAATTTGTGTGAATGCCTGTGAGTGAGAATTACTTGGGAACTGGGAGTATAGCTCAGCAATAGAGCATGGACAGTATTGCAAGGCCCTGGGTTTTAACCTCAGCACCATAGAAAATATTATTATTTGTACTGCTTTCAGGTATCTAAAATTTAAGGCAATGGAAAACACAGAGCCCTCATATTAGCTTTCTATTGCTGTGACAAAATACCTGACACAAAGAGCTTAAAAGAAGGAAAGATATATTTTGGCTCATGATTTCGGAGCTATAGTTTCAGTCTACAGTTGCCTGGCTCCTTTTTCTATTTTTTCGACCCTGTGGTAAGGGCCAAACATCATGATGGAAAGAGGTGGTAGAGGAAAGTTGCTCATCTCCTTCCAGCAAGGAAACAGAGAGAAAAGGAAAGAATCAGAGAAACAAGAAAGAGATAGAGACAAGATACACCCTTCAGTGGCACACTTCAGGGTCATACCTACTAATAGCTCATTCAGCTATGAACTAATCAATTAAGTAATCCTTTGATGAAGTTAGCATCCTGATGATCCAATTACCTTTCAAAAGCCCCAATCCATGGTCAGGTCCTCAATACATGACCCATTGGAGGACACTTCATATTTAAAGTATAACATTCTGCCCCATGCCCTCATGTTCATCTCATAATTCAAAATACATTTAGTCTGTCCCTGAGAGTCTCCAAAGTCTTAAGTTTAAACATGGCTCAAAACTCTAAGTCTCTTCTGAGAGTCAAAGCAGCTCTTAACTGTGAGTACCTATAAAATTCAAAAAGCAAATTACATAATTCCAGTATGGTACACAGTAAACATACCCTTTCCAAAATAGAAGAATAAAGGAACAGAAAGAAATTTGACCAAAGCAAAACTAAATGTTGTATCTCTGCATCCAGTGCATGGGACACACACTAGCATGATATGAATTCCAGACGACTTGGGTAGCCCTTCCCCTGTGGCCATGCTCATTGTAGCCCACATGGTCTCCCACATGAGCTGGCTGTGTTCACTCTCTGTGGATTTCCTTGGCAGATGTTCCATGTTCCTGGCATCTCTTCCTGGGGTTTTTATTGCAGCTTCACTCTCACAGTTTCTTGCTTCATATGTTCAGAAGTTGCCAACAGGGACTCCATTTCTGTCACACATTACATGGCCTCCTATCTTCCTTTGAAATCTTGGTGGAAGCCTCCATGACCCCATAACTCTTGCAGTCTGTATGTCTGCAAAACTAGCATCATATGGAAATGCCAAGGTCTGTTGCAAGTTTGAGCAGTACAAGCAGACCTGCTTGTACCATGACTTCTGTGGCTTCTATGTGCCTGGATGGCTGCTCACAATGAACCAAATCCCAGAGAACCAATTCCCTTGTCATCCCTGACTGGGCCCCAGGGCCTCTTTTCTCAAATGAAAGGTTTTTGTTTATAGTTTTACATCTTTGAGCCTGTGATGCACCGGGTATTGCTGATTTGTAAAATGCCCTCAAGCCATCTTTCTTCTTTTCCCATCCCAAAGTCCTTGGATTCTTTTTAATGCACTAATCTTTTCAGCAATCAAACTTTTGGCCTCAACGTTACATGTGCTTCTTTCCTGGTGAAACTGTAAGTTTTTCAAATCTTTCTACTCTGCTTTTTTCTCTTGTTTCTCACTATAGACCAGGATAATGGTATGCTGCAATACCAATTCCACTGCATGAACATTGCACTACCTTTGAATATCTTCTGCCAGACTAATTAGCCCATCATCTCTAAACTGAGCTTCACACAAAGTCTTACAGCATGGACAAAATGTAGATAAATTCATTACCAGAATATAACATGAATATCGTCCAGTCAAATTCCCAATAGAGTTCTTATTTCCACCTAAAATCTTATTAGCACAGTATTTACCGTTCACATTTCTAAGAGCATTTTGGTTTTCTATGCTTTCACCAAAATTTTCCAGTAAGCTCCTCTTACAGTATTCTAAAGCTTCTCTATCCTGAATCTCCAAGTTTTTCCAAACTTCTACAAACTAATTCCACAGGCCTCTGAACCACATGACCGAGTATATTAAATATACTTGACAATGGCAATATTCTTTGTACTAATTTTTTCTTTAGTTTTTCCTTACTGTGACAAAATACATGACACAAACAAGAAGAAAAGGTTTATTTTGGCTCTTGATTTCAGAAGATTCAGCTCATGGTCAACTGGCTCCATTGCTTTTAACACTGTAGAAAGGCAAAATCATCATAACAGAAAGACATGGCAGAGGAAAGCCACTTACTTTATGGAATCTAGGAAGCAGGGAGAGAAGTAGGAGCGGGAAATTGAGGAAGGGCCCAGGAACAAAGAATATTATTCAAAAGCACACATCAAGTGACCTTCCAATGGGACCCCCACCTTCTAATAGCCCATTCAAAAACGAACTCATCAACAAACTTACCCATTGATGAAGATAGCACCTTCATGATCAATTACTTCCCTAAGCCATAGGTCTGACAATTGCTACATTGGGGAACAAGCCCTCAGCACATAAGTCATTGAGAGTACTTCATATTTAAGCCATCAAAGCCCCTTATATAATCAGATAAATCTACAGGGGGCTCCAGAATTCTGCTGAAAAGACATGTAAGTAGTCTTTTTAGTTTATTTCAAGATCTCAGATATTTTCTTTTAAAAGCTACCTAGTAATTGCTACAAACTCTATTTTCCAAAATGACATTTAAAAAAAACTGAGAACAATTTTACTGAAAGTAATGTATTTATGACCAACCATGTTGTGTTGCTTATTTTCCTCTAGCAATTGAAAAATATGCTAAATAATTAGAAAATGTTCGTGAAGAATACTTGTTTAGACTATTGTCAACATTTCTGTTGTCAGAACCATTTGTGTTGTTGCACAGAAACTCATGAGAAGCCCCATGAAGGCCATGTATGGAGCCAATAGGCAATTTTGGGTTTAGAGTCCCCAGTAGTAGCTCAGACTTTTGGTGGTGAAAGAAGACAAGCTTCAAAGTCTGTACCTGGGACTTAATTTCACTGGAACTATGCAGTTTAAGAGTTAAGTAAGCAACCAGAAAACAGTGATGTTTCCCAAAGAGTTGTTGGATATCATCTACGTTTTATAGTGGATGAGATGATTACTGGTCTACAAACATGCATAGCCTAAAACCATTGACTCACATAGTGGTTAATATTTTTATTCTCTTCAACTGTCTTTTAATCTATTTAATGTCTTGTGGTGGAAAGTTCAGTTTCATGCTGACAAGGGCTTAACATTTGTATAATGTTTTCTAACTTTCCTTTTTACAATGATAATAAATTAGACCTGGGATTCATATCTTTGGCATCACTAAGGCAATTTACCTATAAGTAATTGTTTTAATGTACTTCTACTCAATTACCTTCCATTTGGAAACAGATGCTAGGAATCAGAGGAGAGCAGAATTTTGTTCAACTTTGAACACTTGCCTATGTGATCCAATTCAATGTCTTTCACATCTTCAAAACTGTTTTCTTATGTTTAAAATGTGATTAAAAACCTCTGTCCTGCCTCTTTCACTGCAATCCCAGAATAAAATGAGAAAATACATCAGAAGGTATTTTGGAAAGCCCTAGAGAACTAAATAGGCCAGAGAGAACAGACAGAACAGAATTTTCTGTTTTCACATGGGGAGTCATCTTGAGGGGTAGATTGTTAAATTCAATTATTTATCACTCAGATAGCCTGAGTGACAAAAAGTAGCATCTCAAGGACGGCTACTGAAGAAGACAAGTTCTTTGCCTTCTATTTTGGACTTGTGCTTTTCTTAGCATTGAAAATAAGAACTGGTAGGAAGTTTGCAAAAGGGCAGGTGCTACAGTGTTCCCACCTGAAAATTACAGTCTTTTGAAAAGGACATAGGGTCCCAACTCAATTCTTAAACTGTATTTAAAAAAATAGATTGATGTCATATTTCAGAATGGTGATCTCATGGGGTAAAGAGCCTACATTTGATCAGAACAGCACTGAAAGTATAGAAATCTTGGTCTTAGAGTATTGAGGTCAATAAATTTCAAGACTCAGTGGAGTAAATGAAAAGGAAATCTCTACAAATACAACGACATTAGATTTCCTGATAGAAAATTTAAAATGACAAATTATAGGCTTGCCATTGAAGTTCCAATAGGTTTTTTTGTTTTGTTTTGTTTTTTGTACAGAAATCATATTCAGGACCTTGCACTTGGCAGGCAGATGCAGTGCCACTGAACTAAATCCCCAGCCCTCAAATAGGTTTGATTAGATGAGTTTTAGAGTTAGATGACAGGTAGTGTGTGTGGGGATGGGTGTGTGTGTGTATGTGTGTGTGTAGAAGGGTTGGTGTATGTATGTGTGATGCGTATGTTTTTGTGCACATATATGAAAGAAAGGGAGGGAAAGAGCAATACAGAGCTTACTGATGTAATTCTATGGCTTGGGTAATTATCTATGATAGAAGAAAAAAATCTACTTATTTTGGAAAGTTGTCTTATCTTCCCCTGAATACACATGATACACCAACAGAGCCTATCAGCCAACTAGAACAGGTAGGGCATACAAGAAAGTCAGAAACATTAAACTACCATTACAAGAAAGTCAGAAACTTTAAACTACCATACTTATAGGCTTATTTTCATAGAAGTTTCAAAACACAAAACAAATAATATTTCAAAATGACCTAATAGTTCTATTTTGTCATTTGGTTTTTTTGCTTCACAATAACTTTCTTTTTTATGGTTTATGCCTTTGAGTATTTCTTTTCTACACAATCTGTGTAAATAGCATAATTTTGAATTCATTTTTCTTTCTTAAGATCTATCAGCAGCATTGGCATTGTGTATACAAGTACCCAACAAAATGCAGTTCCTATTCAAATGTCTTTCTGTTCTTAGTTGTTTCTACAAGTGCAATAGACTTATTGCATTTTCATTTATCTGAAGTAATAAGTGATTGGCATTGAATTTTTCCAAAATGTTTATTTTAAGGTACCAGAAATTTAAAGAATAATCACATGGACAGGTGAAATAAACCTAAACTGTACAGTGTATTTAGACTTTCCAAATTTTGATATTTTTCTAGTTAAGACCTTCTTTAATAAGCAGAATTAGAATTTTTTTTCAATTTTATTATAAATTTTAATGAGAAAATTCCATTTCATAAGATATCAATTCAATTTACAAAAAAGAAATGTTTATTTTCTGGAAAATAAACATTTCATTCTGGAAATGATTGCTTATAGTACATTGAATTTATCATCATACCTATTTTTCAATTGTACATCATAATATTTATATTAAGATGCTGGTAGTCAAAAATTTATCTCGCCCACAGACCATGTTTCTTTTTTTTCCTATTAAGTTTATTGGTACATTTTTGGTATAAAATACAGTTACATTCATCATTGGGATCTTGTACCTTTGCAAAATGTATCTGGTTCTTATTTTTTCCCCTTCCCCTGCCCTCCCTTTACTCTCTTCACCCTTCCCTATTTGCAAAGACTTTGTTTCCATTTTTTTCCTTTTCTCATATTTTTTCTTTTCCTTTCTTTCCTTTCCCCTACCCCTCCTACTTCCCCTGCACCTTTAGACCTTTTCTTCCTATTACACAATATCAATTATACATTTTTAAAATTACAATATCAAGATCTAGAAGACATTACCATAGATTTTACAGAATTTAAAAGGATATAGAAAGCATATTATAAAAATCTTTTGGGAAGTAAATTTGACAAGTTCTAAGAAGTACCTTGGAAGACAATGAAACTAACTATGGAGGAACTACAAAATTGGTATAGCACCTATTAAGGAAAGTATATTCCTAGCTTGAAAACCTACCTATATGACAACAACAGGCTCATATACATTTTAACTGATAAATTATATCAAACATTTAAAGCAGAAAAAAAGAAGGAACACATTTTCCCTCATTTTAGGAAATCAACATTGTGCTAATCCTAAAACTGGATAAAGATAATAGAAGAAAAAAGCATGAACATAGATAAAAATATGTTTAACAAAACGAACTACTAGAAGTCAGATCTGGCAGTATGTAGAAATTGGTTTTATTATAAGGATGGCAGTGTTGGTTCAGCATTGGAAGATCCTCCCACATAAGCCATCATTTTAACAGAGAAAAGAAAAAAGCCATATGATGCTGTCACTAGTTGGAGAAAAAGTATAGGACTAAATTCTACAGTTGTTCATGGTAAAAGCTATCAGGAGACTAGAAGTAGAACAACCTTCTCAACAGATCAAAGACATGTACTCCCTACTTCCAACAAAAATGCCTTATATGAATGGAAAAGAAACAATGCTTTCTCCCTAAGGTGGGGAACAAGGGCAGATATGCCTATTCTTCATCTGTCCATTGAACTTTGAAACATAGGACTAACCCAACATAAGCTAGCAATAAAATGACACAATTGTCCTAGGATTGCCACAGTAGAAGTAAAAACTGTTTTATGTAAATGAAGTGATCATCTACAGAGAAAATACTAAGAAATCTCTAGAAGCCCCTAGAACTTGTATTTGAATTTAGCAGGATTAGAAAACACAAGGTATATATAAAAATATAAAAATTCAGGTCTATGTATACTTGCTCTAAATGAAGAATTGGATATTGAAATTTAAAAGTTATGCAGGAGCACAAAGGACCTAGAAAAGTAAAAAAAATAAAAACAGTATTGTAAGATGTTTAGTACCTAATTTTAAGACTTCTTCTAAAGCTACAGTAATCATGGCAGTGGTTGGTGTAAGGAAAGACATATAGATCATTGGAATAAAACAGAGAATCTAGAAATAGAAGCACAAAATATATGGTCCACTGGGTTTTGGAAGGTTATTTAACATTAAAATTTTATAGAACATAAACTCAATTTAAGAGCAGAGGAAAATATAGTGTTTTCAGCAAATGGTACTAGAACACTTGCTATCTGTATGTTAAAAATTAACTTCACCACTTCATTTCCATACATAAAGATAACTTGAAATGATCTATTAACCTAAATATGAAAGACTAAAACTATAAAACTTTAAGAAGAAATTATAAGGAAAAATGTTCATGAATTTAGGGTAGACAAGAATTTCCTAGGATACAAAAAACATGTGTAAAAGAAAAAAAATTGATAAATGAGATTCCCTCAAAATTTAGAACTTTAAATGACATCGTTAAGAAACTGAAAAGTAGTCCTTAAACAGACCATATTTATAATAAATATAACCTATGACCAGGATATATAAAGAACACTCACAGCTCATTAATAGACACCCCAATTAAAAAGTAGACACAAGAAGATGATAAATAGACAGTACAGCACAAGGAAAGGTGTGCAACACTAGAATCAGAAAAATACTAATCAGTACAATAACAAGATTGAATTATACACTTATTAGGGAAATGAAGTTAAAAGTTTTAAAAGAACAAATGTCAGCTTAGGTGTGAATCAGTTAGAACTGTCTAATACTGCTAATTTGCATGTAAAATGACAAAACCATTTTGGAAAACAATGTAGAAATTTCTTGTATTACTGTTAAGAACCAACAGTTCTGTTCTTAAGTTTTTACTTAAGAGGAATGAAAATACATGTTCACAATAGATTTGTACATACAAGTTGACTATCCCTTATCTGAAATTCTTGGGACAAGAAGTATTTCCAATTTGGGGTTGAAATCCACTTGATCTGCAAAAAGGATCGCTACTCCTGCTTATTGAGGGGGTTCCTATCACACAGAGTATTGTTTTCTACCCAGTCTATGAGTTTCTTTTTGAATTAAGTGTGCTTCTTATAGTCAACATATTGTTGGATCTTGCTTCTTGACCCATTCTGCTAGTCTATTTCTTTTGATTGGTGAATTGAGACCATTAACATTGATGGTTATAACTGATACGTATTGAGTTATCCTTGTCATGACTTTTTCATTTTGTTGGAGTCTCCTCCTTTGCATTTAATTTCTTATTGTGTCCTATGGATTCATTCTGCTGCACTTCCTGGGGTTGTGATCTTTGTTGTCTTTTCCTAGGATATTGTCTAAAATTTTTTGGTTTGGTATTCATGAAGTTCCTAAGGTGCTCTTTGTCATGAAAGTATCTTATATCTTCATCAATTTTGAAAGATAGTTTTGCAGGTTACATCAATCTGGATTCTAGGCTGTCTTCTTTAGGGTTTGAAATACATCACCCCAAGATCATCTTACCTTGAGGGTTTGTGTTGAGAAGTCTGCTGTGATTCTGATGGGCTTTCCTTTGTATGTGATTTGTTTCTTTTCTCTAACCACTTGTATAATTTTGTTCTTCTGTTGGATTTCTGGAATCTTACCTATTATATGCCTATGTGTAGTTTTTTTTATCAAGATTAGTTGGAGTCCTATATGGCTCACTTATCTGTATGTCAAGTTCTTTTCCCCTGCTTGGGAAGTTTTCTGCCATCACTTCCATGAATAGTTTTTTTCTGTCGTCTGCACTCTCTCCTGTTTCTTTATTGACTCCAATCAGTCTTATGTTATTCTTCTTTGCATCATCTAGTAGCTGTTGGATTGACTTCTCATGGTCCTTTAAAATTTTAAAGCAATTTTTCTTTTCCTGGTCACTAATTGCAATTGTATCTTCTATAAATGAAATTCTTTCCTTACATTGGCTCATTCTGCTGCATAGATTTTCAATGGAGTTTTTAATCTCCTAGAAGTCTGTGTCTGTTTTATGGATTACATTTGTTTCTTTTCTTGGGCTTCCATCATGTTCCTCAGTTCCTCTATTTTTTTATCTGTGTCCTCTCTAGATTTATTAATCATGTCTTGCACTATGCACACAATCTCTGCTGTTATGTGAGAAATTATTTCTGATTTTATTTTTTCCAGATCCTCTTTTGTTGCCAGTTCAGGGAGTCCAGGTGGTTGAGTATTAGAGTGTTCCACCTCATTTCTCTTTCGGGTTGCTTTAAGTGATCTGGAAGTCTGGTTGTGAGACTTGCTTCTCATTTTGATGGGGTAGTGAGGGGCTTGCTGTTGTTGACTGCATGGCTCACCCCTTCTGCGCTGGGTGAGGAGGTGGTATGGTGGCCCAGAAGCCTCCTCCTTGGTGCTGCTAGTGGCTTACCTCCTCTATACTGGGGTTGGTGTTATGACAGCTCAGAAGACTCCTCCTTGGTTCTGGGAGCAGCTCACCTCCTCTGTGCTGGGGGAGGGGGTATGGTGGCTTGGAAGCCTCCTCCTTGGCACTGGGAACAGCTAACCTCCTCTCCCCAGGGGAGTGGGGTATGGCAGCCCAGAAGCCTCCTTCTTGGTGCTGGGAGTATCTCACTTCCTCTGCACTGGGGGGTGGGGTAGTATGGGGGCCTGGAAGCCTCCTCCTGGGTGCTGGGAGCAGCTTACCTCCTCTGCACTGGGGGCGGTGGTATGGCAACCTGGAAGCCTCCTCCTGGTGACTGCAGCATTAGAATTTTTTAAATCATGAACTCTTATCTAAGAAATAAAAAAACAAATGGAACAAATGAGCACTTTTCTAAAGGTGGTTCTATAAACAGCAGTATTTATCAGTTTCATCTGGAGGTCATTTACATCAAGACTTTGCATAAATGGTTTAGAATTAAAATATAATAACACCATGATGTCTGTAGGCTTGAAGAAAATGTTAAGTCCTAAGAAAATAAAGTCAAAGAAGCAAGCATCCAAATAGGAAGACCATGAATCTTAGTGAATATCCATAAAAGGAGGTATCTGGATGTTAAAGAATTAACAAATAATTCCTTGGTTGAGACATTATTTTAAAATGCTAGCAATGTAGAACATTGGGAGATAGATGTCTTTACTCAGTTAATTCTACAGCAACTATGACTATCTCAGCTGCAATTTCATCTTAATAAGTAGAACTGTTTAACAGAATATTTTTTATATTCAGGTTACATGCAGAATTTTTGTTGTGCAGGGGTTTATACTGTGGTATCTGTGATTTTCTCTGAGAGGAGAAACTGGAAAAAGATGCCCATTTCTAAAAGATTAGGTAAATAAAATCTTTAGAAGATTCATATTTAAAAATGAAAGGGAAACTGTATAGGTCTTGTTTGTTTAAATGAACACATTACATATAGTAGCTCAAGTATGCTCTAAGTGATAGCACCCTGAAGAAAATAGAAATAGAGAAAGAAAACACCGAGAGGTCAAATGGTAGAAAAATATGAAGGAAATACAAAAGATTACCAACCCTCATCTATTGCTTGTTACCACCATGTCAAAAGTAAGAGATATAGTAGAGACGTTTTTTAATTATTTAGAATAAAGTAAAAATAAGGATCCACAATATCTTTTGCTGTCATATTTGCCCAAACCAACGAAATTGGAGGGAGTTTTGTGGATATTAGGAAATATCATTTCCCAAAGCCATAGATTCCCTGACTACAACCAAGTCAGCAGAAGCCTCTTAGAGGCCCTATCTCTCCTCAGGTCTCTCCTGGTAATATGAGCCCCTCTTCCTAACTCTCTTCTCCCAAAGGAAGGCTTCCATGGACTGACTTTCCTGTAATTTCCATGGTATTAGTCTGTGGTCATGTCTTGTAATCACTAGAAAAACTTAGAACATCAGAAAAAAAAAAAACACATTATGCCCTTCGTTTACTTATAACAGCGGTAGAGAAAGTTTCCCTTATCTGCCATAGTGTGGCCTATTTTGAAGTTGCTCCTAATCTTTTTCTATTATCATCCAGAAGAATGAGCTATTTTTTTTCCTTTTTACTTCTCTGTCCACTCCATTTCATATTGATTCTCTGCTCCTGTCATGTGTCAAAGAGGTTTATTTCCTGAGGGTTTGCCTTGGGCATTTTTGTGTGTCAGAATCCACTCAGGAAAGGAGGATTTTCTCTGTTTAACATAAGCAAAAGGGCTTATTACAGGACATTAAACTACAGTATCTACAAAGCTACTGCAAAAGTTCACAAAATAAACTCAAGGTTGACCTTTCAGGAACATCTCTAACGATACAAAAAGAGATTGCCAGAGTCAGAAAGCTAACAATATAAATGATCAGGAAAGGAAGGGACCATGTGCAAAAGATTCTATTTCCAGATGGCACTTGAAACAGAAATAATATGTGAACAGCAGAATTACCCCCACTTGACTTTCATTTCCCAAATCTTATATAAGGGCATTCAATTAGTAGATCCTAAATCATATCCAGATTCCCAGCTGAAAGAGAGTATGGGAAATGTAGTTTTTTCATTCCAGCCTCTGAGGAAAAGTCAACATATTAGACTGAGTTTGCTTACTTAATACCTAAGCACCTCTTTCTACCCACATGCATGTAAGCATTTCCCAAAACAATAAACTCCCACCCAAGGTGATGAAACTATGCCTCACATACATGGAAAAAAGCTCATTCTCCATCACAAAGGACAGACCTGTCATTACTGCACCTACCCTGGGGGGTGACATTCAATTCCTTTCTAGTTCTATCACAGTGCTATTTTGACACTATAGCTATAGACAGAAGCACAAACTTGGTAATCACCGGCATACCATATATTAAAGAGGAAAGAAAAAAAAAGACGACAAAGGGAAAGTATATACAGTTGCAGATCACTTACACGAGGGCTATGTTCTGAGAAATACAATGCTAGGTAATTTCATCATTGTGTGATCACCACAGAGTTTATGTACATTAATCTAGATGGCTTAGGTTGTCACTGGATGAGGCCTTTTTATGCAACCAGCAGAGGCCATAAACAGAAGATACAGGAAGCTGCTGCCAGTGTAACAAGGCACACTGATTTACAGTACTCTTTTTAATAAGTAAAAGGAATCTTTTAAAATACCAATAAGTAGTAGAAAGTACATAAACCAGTAACATAGCTATGTATTATCATTATCAAGTACTATGTATTGTACAAAGTTATGTGTGCTGTACTTTTTTATACAATTGCCAGTAATAAATTGTTGTGCTACCTTTATGATGACTACAAAGTCACTAGGTGATGGGAACATTTCAGCTCCAGTACATTTTACGAAGCCACCATCACATGTACAGTCCATCATTGTCTGAAAGATCATCATGTGGCACACAACTGTACAAAATGTATACTTTCTATAAATACATTAGTGTATATTAAAATAATACATAAAACACATGAGTAATGACCATAGGGCTCATTTCTGCAACTGTTCATATAGTGGTAGCTGATATTTACAACTTTCTCACTACTATAAGCAAGAAGCTCACTTCCATGATGGAGGAGTAGTGCATTCAGGATGCTACCACAAAGTCTTAACTCTCCCACCCTCACCAGGGTCCTCAGTAGCAGCAGCTGCTGGAGCACAACCTCCACCTCACTTTCATCTTCTAAATCTTGCAGAAATTTATCTTCTTTGAGAAATTACATCTCAAACTGCAGCTTTGAAGGAGAAAATGTAGTTTCTAGTTTCTGCAAAACTTGATGGAGAATGTGATGACTTCTGAGTGACAGCTCACTCCACCCATCACATCCATCAGGGATAGTACCTGCTCTTCAGATTTCGTCTAGGGTCACAAGCCTTAGAGGAAAGATGGCTTAGAATTTAGTTAGTTTTAGAAATCTAAAACATCTGCACTTATTGTATGTTACTAACACAGTAAGATTTGTGCAGCAGCCAATAGCTGAAGAAACTGAAATGTACTCATAATCATATAATTGGGATAAAGATTATAAACAGCTTCAATCAACTTGTATCAGAGTTTGCTTCAAATGTACTTGCATGAAACTGAAAAAAAAATACTTTGGGTTTTCAGAGCTTTGGGATTTGGAATTGTGAAGGGTGAATTTTAGATCTCTACCAACTCATGTTGATGATTACCAAATTTTCATTTTTAACCCTGGGTTCCAGATCCATGGATGTTTACCTCCAGTTTTATCCCCCACCCACATATGTAAAATAAATATTTTTCAAACTGTATTCAAAACCCAATCTTCATCATCATGATAACTTTCAGTCAATAAAATGTATCAACATCAACATCTGTGGGAGGTAGTCTTATTGATTATGCCCAAAGCAGGCTATAAGTAGTGCAGACTGTAAAGAGCTAACAATTGGCTTGTTTTGAGAGAGCTTTGAGAATGACTTACCCAAATTCTGTTCCTACAATTAAAACCTTCTTAACTAGAAGGACAAGGTCATTTGCTAATCAAAATCCTATTTTGTGTGTTCTGTTCCTAATTCAAGAATACTTTGTCTTTTCCTTTACACACCTTGCTTGCATCAGTAATGTGACCATAGCAACTGCACATCCCCTCATGGACCCTCTTTACCCCAATCTGACCATGATGTCATTGAAAAATAGCAGTGGCTTAGACTGGCTGGGGCCTTTGCTGGTTGCTCAGCACCGACTGTCCTGGCTTCCCACTTTTTTCTTTAATTCTGTCTTTGCATCTTTCTTCAACCCTCATTGTACACTGGGCAGAAGACTGGAACCCACTGCAGAGTCTCTGATAAATATCTACCTATTTACGGAGCTGAAATCTCAACTCACCCAAGGAAATTTCTCTCTCTCTCTCTCTCTCTCTCTCTCTCTCTCTCTCTCTCTCTCTCTCTCTCGAGACTTAGTCAATGAATCCCATCAATCTCACTGCTAAATTCTCCTCTAATATCCTCAATACTCCCAACACCACCACATTTTCAGCTCAACCCATTTTTTCTAGATAATTTAACATAGCTTCCTAGCTCCTTCTTTCTCACACCTGAAATCCTTTCTTAACACAAAAATAGTGATCCTATCCATTTGCCTGCTTGTAGTACTTCCTCTCCCTATCAATAAACTGTTTCCCTCAGGAAGAAAATCCTTACCTTCTAAACACTGTTTACATGATTCTTCTTGGCTTGCTATTCCTCCAGCACAATCTGTGCTCCAGCCACCTGACACTCTTTTCAGAAATCTGAGTTCATCTAGTTTTATCTCAGATCTTTCTTTCTCCTAGGAACAAACTTATTGGCTTAGAAGTCTATCTTACTGACCAGACTTCCTGTCTCCCAGGCCCTGGCTATATATCTTGTCTCTTTTAGGTCAGTTTCTACTATATCCTTTACATTTCCAGTAACTAAAAGCTGTTCCCAAGAATGTGCCCCCTCCCCACCCCACCCCCACTACCTCTGGTTGTACCTTCTGGGACAGCAATGATCACATCTTCCTTGTAATCAGTCCTTATCATATAGCATATACCCATAAATATTTGAATATTGGTTAGGAGAAAAAATGAATACTGCTTCTTTCATATTTTTTTCCTCCACTCAACTGAAAATGCCTCTGTTGTTAAGAAAAAAAAAAGTATTCTATTCCTGACACCAAAATTTAATTTCAAAAATCCAGAGATGGAACATCACAACAAACTATGAGATGAACAAATCAATCAGCAAAGTAGCCACTTAGTCCTCCCTTGGATACACAGGAGCACTGAAATGAAAGCTAACATAAAAGCTGTGACAAGAGGAAGACAGAGTTAGAAACCTAAGTGAACCAGCTGCAGAAAACATGTTCTGAATCTCAAAATAGCCTGTAAAATTCGAAGACAGAGTGGAGGAAACTGCAGGGTGGAAAGAGTACTTTTTGAAGTTATATTACATCAAAAATAGCTTTTGTACAACCAGGAGGAGCTAAGGGCTCCAGGAAAAAGCTAGGAGGCTGAGAACAGCACTGCTTACCATGCTGGGCTGCCACCAACCAGGCTGGTTAGTGATGATGAAAAACACACATGGATGGTTAAAAAGAGATAGAAAATGTCAAAAAGCTGTCTAGATAATTTGCATCTTGAGAAGGTAGAATTTGAGAGAAAAAAATGCTTTCCTAACACTATTTAGAAAAAAAACTCTATATTTTAAAGTTCTAATCAAGCCATGGCTTGATCCCTCACAAGATCTTCCTTTCATACTTATTTAACAACATGTTACAGAAGCACTGAAAGATGAACTAAATGATAATGTTGGGAAAATTAGAGCACTGTTTTTGCATCATTGGTGTCACTTTTTTATTTTTTCAGAACTGAGGCTTAAACCTACAGCCTTCACACTGAGCTGTATCCTCAGCCTTTTTTTTTTCTTTCTTTTTTAGACACAGTATCAGTAAGTAGTTAAGTTGCCAAGGCTGGACTCAAATTTGGAATCCTCCTGCTTTAGCCTCCCAGGGTTCTATGATTATAAGTGTATACCACCACATCTGGCTAAAAGCACTGCTTTTAATTAAGGATTTGTGGAGTAATTTTGTCCTTCATTTCCATTATTTTAAGTCTTTTCAACAAAATAATTATTATTTTTTCTTAAAAGAATAGTAGGTAGCTTTAATTTTTTCCTTCCTAGTGATCTTAGCAAGTTTTGTCTACTGGGTAAAAATAGTTAACTAAATTCAGAGTTAAAATAAAAGTAATAAGAATGAAGATCTCTTGGTAAGGCGCTTTATCCTTGCCACTTCCAAATCACTCATCAAGATGATAGATTATCAGGCAATTACCTATTTCAGTATAGGAAGGTGGCCTTCACTGTTCACGAAGTGCACATACCCCTACATGTCTATTCATACTAATTACTTATATGTTTGCAGGCAACACTGATACTAATTCTTGGAATGAAAAGATTGAGAAATGAAGAAAACATCACTTCTATTCTTCAACCCCAGGGTATAGTGAGAGAAATGAGGAGGGAGAGGAGAAAGAGGAGAAAATGGAGCTAACAGAGGAAGAGGGAGCTAACAATTGCGGGGGTGGGGGGTGTTCTATCAAATTTGGGATAGCCATGTAATGATTTGGGAGCTGGGTCACCAATTCACATAGAATTGCATTTGTAGAGTATATGTGGGAGAGGGTCATCCCATTTCTGCTTTGAGAAGATCAAGGTCACAGGCATCAGTGAGGAGACCATGGTGCAGGAGCAAACTTAGCTCCTAACACAACTGAGAGTTGGAGAAAGACCTGAGTAGAAGGAGAGGTGACTCTGGGAACAAGATGAAGTTCCAGGTACCAGATTAGAAATAAAAAACTAAGGACATCCAGGTAGCTCATTTGTAACTTATGCTTGAGGAAGCCTGGCGATATTCTGCTTATATAAAAATAAACTTTAAAATAATTTTAGATCTTAGGCAGCTGACATTTTTCTCTGAGGGGAATGTTAAAGAAGTTATGATTTCACTTGGTAAATAATTGTATACTGCCAGTTTTCCTTCCAAGTAAGCTAAATCTGATTTTTTTAACCTAATGTAGATGGAAGTTTATCAAAAGAAAAAAAAAAAACAATAAAAAACTATTTGGGTAAAAGCAGCACCAGAGAACAATGACAATTTTTCCAAACTATGGTAGATGGAATAATTTTTCTTACATATTGATTCTTATTTGTCACACATGTGGAATATAAATTTGTGTGTAAGAATATCATGTTCCTTTTAGTTCAAAACATTATTGCATTATTCCTAAATAAAAGAGAAGCAGCTTTGCATTTCAGAAACTAGCACTTATTCTCATCTATACAAAAGCATAACTGTAATATCCACATTTAAAATCTATGATTTTATTTGCTGTCCCAATAGCATCTGTAAACAAAGCCAGAAGTAGTGTAGCATACAAGTCAGAATTTGGGAATAAGAGGCCAGAGTCTTCCATGAACTCAGATTGACCTTTGTGACTTTCGGCGGGTTAGTGAGCTCTGTGTATCTATTTATTTATGCATCTATATAAAATATCAGATGAATTGGATGATTTCTAAAATTCTACCTTGTCTTAAAGTCTAAAGACACAGACTTTGTAATGTGTAGAAAACACTCAGTAAGGGCCGGGGATTTAGCTCAGTGGCACTGCGCCTGCCTTGCAAGCTCAAAGTCCTGAGTTTGATACCTGGTACCAAAAACAAAACAACAACAACAAAAGAAAACACTCAGTGGGTTGACATATCCAGTAATCTACAGAACACCCTTCCCAGCAAGTTGAACATCAGAGGAAACAAAACACCCCAAAACCTTTTGAAAACTTAAGGAAACTTCCAAACTGTACTAAAACATGACTATGAGCCACCCACAAAATTTAGCTTCCTTTTATTTCTGGAATCTCTTGGTGGTTAGACAGGTCCCAGGTGACATGTTGTCATTCCTGGAAAGGGCAAATCTCATTTGTTCTCTTTACTGACCCATTAGGAAAACCCAGAATACAAAGTGTTCTCTACAAAATCTATTCTTCCTCGAATCACCTTGTCTGCAAAATAGTTGTGTTCTAAGTACTCTTTCCCCACCACATCACAGTAGCCATCAAATGTCATCATTTGTATAAACATACTTATGTGAGTATGTAAGTAAAAGTTAATTTTTGAACAATGAATCTGTACCTCTCTGGTGTAGATACAAAATCAGATCCTTCAAAGATGTCCACATCTTAATCTCTGAAGCCTGTGACCATGCCACCTTACATGACAAATGAGATTGTGCAGATGTGGTTAAGAACCTTGAGATGGAAGATTATCCCAGATTATCTGAGTGGGCCTAATGTAATTGTGAGGGTCCTTTTAAGAGAGAAGGACTGTCAGGGTCTGAGAGGAAGGCATGACAACAGAAAGCAGAGGTCAGAAGTAGAGATTTGAACTGATACACTGCTGGCCTTGAAGATAGAGGACAGCTACAAACCAAGGAATCTACATGGCCTCTGGTATCTGGAAAGGTAAAGAAATGGATTTCCCAAACAACTTCCAGAAAGAGCATAGTTTTGCAGACACCTTGATTTTAGCCTCAGAAGACCAATTTTGATTCCTTGAGAGGTTGGTGATCCTACTCTAAATTATATCCTTTAATGTGTACTCTGTGGAGAAATATCTCTTTCTAAATTAATGTTTGAAGGGACATTAAAAGGAGCCCCAGTGAAAAGAAGGGCTATATGAAAACATGCTGTGAGCTAATCTTTTCCTCATGACAATCATTTCTTATAGGCTCATAAAATAAAAGAAGAGTAGGAAGAAAAAATAAATATTTAGAAAATGTGCATTATAGCTCTATAAATAGCATTTGTGATGAATTGGATCTGAAGAGTCTCTTAGATAACCCAACAGAGGAAGAAATTATTATTACAATAATTTCTTTGTACTGCCATGATGCGAGGAAGGTTTACTGATTATGCTTGACCATATGACTAGAATTCTCCATGGGAAAACTATTGCCAGCTAAGTGCTCTACCAGGAGCCTGGGAAGAAGTAGCCTGTTAGATACTGTTTCTTTAGAAGTAGAAATCTGATAAAAGTTTAGATATCAATATTAGTTAAATGTAATTTATTACAAGGGAATATTGAGTGTATCTATATAAAATATTCCATATACTATTTTAAAAGCCTCCGACATTCTACTAACTTTGTTAGATTCAAAGGGTTCTTTTAAGGTCATATTTCCTGTTCTGTTCTTAGATAGGATTATGCTGAATCTCAATACTAAAATTTAAAGGGCACACAAACACACACAGAGAACTTACTTTGGCTTAATTATGGAGAATTTATCATAATGACATAACTTTTAGTCTTAACAAGGCAATAATTAAAAGGATTATTATTTTTCTTCCATAATTTTCATAACTTTCCATTCTGCGGTTACTTGCCTTTTGTCTAACATTCCTTCAACTTATGCACAACTTCATACCAGCTGGATAACTTGAAGCATATCACTTAACCTCAGTTTCCTTATCTGTGAAATGACAATTATAACAGTATTAACTTCATAAGGTTTAGCAAGGATTAAATAGAATCACTATAAGGAAATGTTTGGCCTCACTTGCTTTTGTATTTCATTTAGTCCTAACATCTTATCAGGTAAAAGTCACATTCTTTTAGATAAGAATTTGGAAATGTTGTCTAAGGTCCTAGACAACATTAGCTGGTAAATAATGGACAGAAACTTCAACCTTTGCCTCTTTGATACAAAAACTTCTACTTTTATTATGCAGGTTCTCGGGCTCATAGTAAAATTAAAATATATTTTACTATATGTTAAGATAGTACAGACACTGTTTGAATCCAGCTTTCCTCCTTAAACTGTATCTTTAAAGCTCATGTACTATTATCTAAATAGCATTGCTGAGTTCTCTCATCAGGGGCAGTGCCCTCACAGGAAAGGAGAGTCTTAATGAAGTTCTGTGGTTGGTCCTGATTGTCTTGCCTTGAAGGAATCCAAGGAGATACTGAGAAAACAGAGGAATGAAATCACTCTGTATCATTTTTTGAGCAAGGCTCTCATAATTTGGGCAGCAAAATCTTACATATATTTCTCCCCTTGGATAATTATCACACACAGCCCAACACAAGTGCCTTCCTTTGTTTTACTGCTGCTTACTTGATGTCTCAGAGGGATTGTTTGCCCTTGAGAGGTCCAGAGTACATCTCTGCATGTGAGAAAGAGAGAAAAGGGGAAAAGAGAAATGGGGCTGAGGTGAAGAAGTGTATTAGTCACTTTCCCATCACTAGACACAGTATTTGACACCTACAACTTAAAGAAGAGCATGATGATTTCAGACCATGGCCAGCTGACTCCAAGGCAGAAACAGCGTGGTGGGAAAGTCATGGCAGAGGAAAGCTGCTCATGTCATGGCAGCCAGGAAGCAAAAGAGGAGGGAAGAGCCCAGGAAGGAGATAGACTGTTCTAGGTCATGCCCTCAGTAGCCCACTTGCTCCCACTGGGCCCCAGCTCTCAACAGCACATTCAGCTGTGGATTCATCAATGGATTAATCCACTGACTGTAGTATTCTCATGATCCAATCACCTTCCAAAAGCTCTACCTCTGAAGACATGAAGCTTTTGGGGAACAGTCTAGATTTAAATCATGACAAGATGCTACTACAGGAAAGTAAAAGTAGATTTGGAAGGCCACAAAAGGTGGCAGGACATCATAAAATTCCTCCAGTAGTTGGTACAGGAGGTTGCAGCTGACCAAGTTAGTCCCACACTGACCCATCACACATGTTTTCACTACAGGAAAGAATCCTCTGAGACATGTTCTGCCATAGATTATTGAGACCCTCTGTCTTTCTTTGAAGAGGAGAAACAGTGCATTCTAGGAAAAAGAATTCTAAGGTAGAACAATAAGGTTTTCCTGCAAGTCACTAAATGAGGATTTATTCCTTGAAAATGAAGAGGAGATCTTCATTCTAAAAAGAGATCAAAAAAAGGAAGATCTTAAAACCAAAAGCTGGGTATAGCTATGAGGACACTCCAGAGAGGATACATCCTTTCCCCTAGCTTCTGAGACACATAATATTTATCATCAAATGCTAGGTTATTTTTCCCTTTGTTTCAACTTCTAGTTATTTTTCAGTAGCTACCTATTAAAGTCTGTTTTTTGAGCCAGGCTGATGTTCTTCAGTGGTGTTTTAGAAGTTAATGGAAAAGCAGTGAGTGTTGAGCTGGCTCAAGTGAAAGGTGGTGCTCTGACCCTGCACTGTCCCCTCCAGGACTGAACTAACATGCACAGCAGCAGCACATTGAGCTCTAGGAAAGGAGAAGCTATTGAGTGAGCAGATGCCTGAGAATGACAGGAGCAACGTGACCCCTAACAAAGAGCCTATAGCCTTCTCTTGCTCATGCGCATATTAGAAGCAACTTTTTCCCCAAATAACTGGGGATGGATGACTCTGGAAATAAGTGGACAGATAGGGTTGGAAGGGCCTGGAAGGAGGCTAAGCACACACCCATACAGGGAGAGATGTATGGGTCTTAAGATGTGCTCAGTGTATGAAACATCTCATTCAGATGCAAACAGATTTCCAGGAAATTAAAAACTCCGCTGAAAGTCTATGTAGCAGAATGAGCCAATGTGAGGACAGAATTTCAGATATAGAAGATAAGATTGCAATTACTGACCAGGAAAAGAAAAAATTCTTTAAAATTTTAAGGGACCATAAGAAATCAATCCAGGAGCTGCTAGGTGATGCAAAGAAAAATAACATAGGACTGATTGGAGTCAATGAAGAAACAGGAGAGAGTGCAGATGACAAAAAAACAACAACAACAGAAAAACTTGTTTACAGAAGTTAGGGCACAAAACTTCCCCAAGAGGGGAAAAGAATTTGACATACAGATAAGCAAGGCATATAGGTCTATAACTAGCCTTGATCAAAAAAATCTACACATAGGCATATAATTGTTAATATTCCAGAAACCCAACAGAAGAACAGAATTCTACAAGCAGCTAGAGAAAAGAAACAAATCACATACAAAGGCAAGCCCATCAGAATCACAGCAGGCTTCTCAGTGCAAACACTCAAGGCAAGAAGAGCTTGAAGTGTTGTTTCAAACCCTAAAGGAAAACAACCTCTAACCCAGACTGATGTACCCCATAAAACTATCTTTCAAAATTGATGGTGAAATAAGATACTTTCCTGATAAAGAGCACCTTAGGAACTTCATGAATACCAAACCAGCCCTCCAAAAAATTTTAGACAAGATCCTAGGAAAAGACAATGAGGATCACAACTCCAGGAAGCACAGCAGAATGAATCTATCAGGCACGATAAGAAAGGAAATGCAAAGGGGGAGAATCCAACAAAAAGAAAAAGTCATGACAAGGATAAGTCAATATATATCAATTATAACCATCAATGTTAATGGTCTCAACTCACCAATCAAAAGAAATAGACTGGCAGAATGGGTCAAATAGGTCAAAAAGCAAGATCCAACAATATGTTGTATACAAGAAACACACTTAATTCAAAAAGAAACTCATAGACTGAAAGTTAAAGAGTGGAAAACAATACTCCATGCAACAGGAAGCCCTCAAAAAGCAGGAGTATCTATTCTCTCTGCAGACCAAGTGGATTTCAAACCCACACTGATTAAGAGAGACAAAGAAAGACACTATATCCTTGTAAAGCGAACAATCCAAGAGAAAGAGATGACAATCACAAATATCTATGCACCAAACATTAGTGCACCCAACTATATAAAACAAATACTTATGGACACGAAAAACCATATAAGCAGTAATACAATAGTAGTGGGGAACCTCAATACCCCATTGTCACAAATGGATAGATCAACTAGGCAAAAAACAAGCAATGAAACACTAGAACTCAATCGAACTACTGAAGATATGAACCTTACATGTTTATAGAGTGTTCCACCCCACAAAATCAGAATACACATTCTTTTTGGCTGCACATTGGTCATTCTCCGAAAGAGACCACATACTTGCTCATCGAACATATTTAGGTAAGTGCAAAGGAATTGAAGTTATCCCCTGTATATTATCAGACCATAGTGCAATGAAATTGGAGATCCATAGCAAAAGAAACTGCAAAAACTTCATAAACACATGGAAACTGAATAACACACTTTTTAATAACCAATGGGTCACAGAGGAAATTAAAGAAGAAATCAGACAGTTCCTTCAATTAAGTGACAATGACAATACAACATATAGGAATCTATGGGATACAATAAAAGCAGTATTACGAGGGAAATACATAGCAGTGAATATTCACATTAGGAAAACAGAGCATGCCCAACTGAACAACCTGATGCTGAACCTCAAGCTTCTAGAAAGAGAAGAGCAGGACAAACCCAAAGCTCATATAAGGGAGGAAATTATATAGATCAGGGCAGAAATCAATGCAATGGAGACTAAGAAAACAATACAAAAAAAATCAATGAAGCCGACAGTTGGTTCTTAGAAAGAATCAACAAAATTGACAAACCCTTAGCTAACCTTCTCAGAAAATGGAAAGAAAAGGCCCAAATCCATGCAATTAGGAATGAAAAGGGTGAAATTACAACAGACCCAGCAGAAATCCAGAGAATCATCAATACTCACTTGCAGAAACTATATGCCAACAAGATGTAAAACACAGAAGAAATGGACAGATTCCTAGGTACATATGAATTACTAAAGTTGAATGAAGAAGACCTAAGAATTCTAAAAAACCCAATATCAATCAATGAAATTGAAAACATAATTAAAATCTTACCAACCAAGAAAAGCCTGGGTCCTGATGGCTTCACTGCTGAATTCTATAAGACATTTAGAGGGGAACTGCTGACATTACTGTTTCAACTCTTCAATGAAATTGAAAGGGAAGCAATACTCCCAAAATTATTCCTGGAAGCAAGCATCACCTTGATCCCCAAAGCAGAGAAAGACCAAACTGAAAAAGAGAATTATAGGTCAATCTCACTAATGAACAGAGATGCAAAAATCCTCAATAAGATACTGGCAAACAGAATGCAGAAGATCATCAAGAAAATTCTACACCCTGACCAAGTGGGATTCATCCCAGGGATGCAGGGATGGTTCAACATATGCAAATCAATCAATGTAATACATTATATCAATAGAGCCAGGGACTAGATGCAGAAAAAGCATTTGACAAAATCCAACATGCATTTATGATAAAAACCCTACAAAAAAATCAGAATAGACGGTCTCTACCTCAATCTGATAAAAGTCATCTATGAAAAACCAACAGCCAATGTCATACTAAATGGTCAAAAACTAAAATCCTTCACACTAAAATCAGGAACAAGACAAGGATGTCCACTATCACCACTCCTCTTCAATATAGTTTTGGAAACATTAGCCAGAGCCATTAGACAGGTGAAAGAAACAAAAGGAATAAAGATAGGAAATGAAGAAGTCAAACTGTCATTATTTGCAGATGACATGATACTCTATATAGAAGACCCCAAGAACTCCACCAAAAGTCTTCTAGACTTAATAACCAAATGCAGTCAAGTAGCTGGTTACAAGGTCAACACACAAAAATCAACAGCTTTCCTCTAGACGAACAACAGACTCACTGAGAGAGAAGTAGGGCAAACAATTCCTTTCAAAATAGCATCCAAAAAACTGAAATACCTAGGAATCAGCCTAACAAAAGAAATCAAAGACCTTTTCTCAGAAAATTATAGCACTTTGGAAAAAACATATTGAAGGGGATATGAGAAAATGGAAAGACATCCCTGGCTCCTGGGTAGGATCAACATAGTGAAAATGGCTATACTTCCAAAATTGCTACATAGATTCAATGCAATCCCAATTGAAATCCCAGCAGCATACTTCATAGATTTTGAGAAAACAATCCAAACATTTATTTGGAACAAGAAGAGACCCAGAATAGCAAAAGCAATTCTAGGTAACAGAGACATGGCAGGGGGTATTACATCCCCCAACTTGAAACTATACTACAAAGCTACTGTGATAAAAACAGCATGGTACCAGCTGAGAAACAGACCTGAAGACCAGTGGAACAGATTAGAAGATGCAGAAATAACTCCAGACACACTCAGCCACTTCATCTTTGACAAATGAGCCAAACACCCTCATTGGAGGAAAGATAGTCTCTTTAATAAACGGTGCTGGAGAAATTGGGTTTCAACTTCCCAAAGACTAAAACTATACCTATATCTCTCACCATACACTAATCTAAAATTGAAATGGATTAAAGATCTAAATATTAAAACAGAAACACTGAACTTGCTGGAACAGAGGTTAGCTGGAAACTCTTGAAGATATTGGGGTAGGAAAAGATTTTATGAACAAAACCTCAGTTGCCCATTAACTAGCACAAACAATCAACAAATGGGATCTCTTCTTATTAAGAAGCTTCTCCACAGCAAGAGAAACCACCAGCAGTGTGAAGAGACAACCCACAATGTGGGAAAAGTTTTTCACCAGTGATCCCTCAGACAAAGGTCTACTATCTCGAATCTATAAAGAACTTAAAAAAAACAAACCTCCCAAATTTAAAAACCCAATCCAAAAATGGGCATCTGAAATGAACAGACATTTCTCACACAAAGAAGTAGACATGGCAAATAAACATATGAAAAAATGTTCAACATCACTGGTTAATCAAGAGATGCAAATGAAAACAGTGCTGAGATTCCACCTCACTCCAGAAAGAATGGCTGCTATCATGAAATCAACCAGCAACAAATGTTGGCAGGGCTGTGGGGAAAGAGGAACACTGCTCCACTGCTGGAAGTGTAGATTGATGCAACCACTGTGGAAATCACTATGGAGATACGTCAAAGAACTAGGACTGGAAGTCCCATTTTACACAGCTATTCCTCTGCTGGGTGTCTTCCCCAAAGAATTAAAAGAATCATACCACAGTGATATATGTGCGCCCAGGTTCATAACAGCACAGTTGGTAATAGCTAAAACTTGGAAACAGCCCAAATGCCCATCAACTGGAGACTGGATCAAGAAAATGTGGAGGTTTTTTTTTTATAAAATAGAGTACTACTCAGCCATCATAAACGAGAAATTAGAGACATTTATTGCTAAATAGATGCACACTGAGACAATACTCTTAAGTGAAATAAATAGGACACACATGTGTAAATACCGAACAGTTTCTCTAGTGTGAGAAATTGGAAGTGTAAATAAGGACTAAGAGGTATAATAGATAATGTGAAACAGAAACAAAAGGGGTAAATGGGAGGGGGAAGTGGGAGGGGTAGGGGAAAGGAAAGAGGGGAATGGAATTAATATGAGAAAATGAAAAAATGGAAGCAACGTCTTTGTAAATAGGGAGGGATGGAGGGGTTGAAGGGAGGGTAGGGGAAGGGGGAAAAATAAGAACAAAGAGAGTATGTAAAGGTGCATATTTCCAATGATGAATGTCATTATGTTGTACACGTAAAATGTACCAATAAAAGTATATACAAAAAAATGAAATGTTATCTCAAATATTATCCATTATAACTGACTCTAATTCAAAGGCTGTAAGTGACCAGATAACATCTTAAATTCTCTCGACAGGCTGAACAGAGGAGAGTGTGTGATAGCTAACACCTCCTATTGAAATTGAATTAGTATGCCTAATTTTGTAGAATCTCAGCAGTAAGAGATCAACAAAAAAGCAACTTAATTAAAACAAATAGAGTCCTCTCTGGCTCACTGTTGATATATTTGACTTTTATTATTTCAGTTTGTAGAGGCTCCTAGTCTTTAGTCTCTTGCTATTATCCACCTGATAGCCATCATAATAATCACCCTAGTGTTCTGTATCTTCTGGAGAGTCTAAAATGCTCATATGATCTCATTGTGGTTAGAAAACTGAGAACAGAAAAAGAACATAATTTGGAGACATAAATAGTGAATTCCATACAGACTAAACAAGTCCATATGATGGGTAGACAGAGAGGAAGCCTGTAACCAAGGTTTTGTTCAATCTCTCAAAATTGAAGGACTTACTAAAAGAAGGGAGCCATTATATTAAAATTTTGCCTTAAAGGTGCCTTCATACACAGTGAACTGAAACTTAAGCTAGTATGTAAGCAAATGGCAACCCATTTTTAAAATATCTTCTTGTAACACATAGCTGAGTTTCAAGCCAATCATAGCAAATGAGCTTCACTGAATCACAAGTCGCTACTGGTCAGTCCACACACAAGTAGGGCAAATGCTGAGCTGTAACCAATCAAGCTGTTCCTCCTCTTTTCTGTCTATAGGTACTGCTTGCCCATTGTTTGGGGAAAGAGTTTTCTGACCCTCTTCTGATTTGAGGTGCTACCCAATTCATGAATCATTTTTTGCTCCAATAAAATCTGCTAAATTTAATTTGCCTGGAGTTTTTCTTTTAGCAAATAAGGGAGAACCTCTAAATGTCATAGTTAAAGGATGAAATATGATGTTTTTATTTCATATTTCATTCTAGCACTTTCATATCTAGTAATACAAATATTATAAGTCTAAACAATTTATATGCCATCCTTTTGAGCACACACACTTTGTAGAGCAGTTTAAATCCCTCTCCTTCAATACAGAAGCTGAAAGAACTCAGGTAAATTATTTAACATCCTAAAAACAAGTATTCTTATTAAAATAGAGCCCAAGCCATTTAACTTATACAAATGTGATGCACACTAACAGAAAATATTTAGACAGAAATTCCCTCAGTGTCCAATTGGCCCACCCAGAAAAGTGAAAGTGTTTGTAGAATTCCAAATTAGCAATTAAAAAATTTTAATGGTAACTTTTTATTTACCCAACCACCTGTTTCCTCCTCAAAGACCTCCAATTAGCTAGCAGAGTGAAGATAAATTAAGCCCATAACAAGCCCCTAAAGGGCTGAGATTGATTTTAGAGCCTTATTTAAAAGATTCCCCAATAATATTAATCTTATGTTAAAATTTTCAAATACAAGATTTCAATTCAAATTAATAATACTTTTTTATTCTCTGCCATTTTGCCAATGTCAAAGCAGAGAGAGATTTTTGTACACTGAAACAGACTATTAGGAAGTTATACTAAAGCACAATCAGGGTAACAAAAAAATCACAGAAAAAGCACATAACAAAAAAGAAACCCAAAATTTTTACAGAAATGATAAAAATAACTCATCTCTCTACTGGAAAGTTCTGTAGAGGTGTTTAAAAATTTATAATTGTCTTACAGAGCCACAATAAAAGATGCATTCTGTTTATTTGTAGAGGCATTATTTCCCAAAAGTCTACAGTTAACACCTTTCTTTCTTTCGTTCTTCTATCAACTTCTCACTTATCCTTTTTTATTTACTTTATAACCACACCAAAAGAAAAATAAGCTTTCTCAGCATATCTTGTTCTAATGTTCACACTGTTATAATATTTCTTTATTTTGTTACTATTAATTTTATACTGCTATCCCTCACAACCATTCAAATCTAGTCTATTTTTCTTAGTAAAAATGTACAAGCTGTGTGGTCTTTGTTCTTCTCATGTTACCATTTTGAAGTCCAAAATAGATTAAATCCAGTGAAATAATAACTTCATATATCAATGTCTTTTCTCCCCATTTTGTGCTAGCAAAATAAATTCTCAGGAATCAAGGCAGTCACAATTATATGAAAAGAGACATTTCATGAGTATGGCTTTTACCTACTAAAACAACTCACATTTTGTTAAAAGCCTATGGTTAGAGATTTTTTTGAAAGATAAAATAAGTGTATAAAAACAATGATAATCATGTAATAAGCATGTTTTTATTACCCAAAGCTTGAAATAAAAATATAACAAGATGCTAAGCTTGCAGATAAATACACTTAAATTAAATATAGTTTAATATACTAATTCTATTTTAATTTTTTCAGACATTCAAAGGTCCCAATTTATTGACTTATTAACTATGTTAATTAAGTATTTTATGTATAATTCCATCTAGTCTTTTCTTCTGGAATAAATCCTCTTTCTACATTCGGGAAAATGGTTTGCCCTGAGTATCACAGTGTCCTCAACTACTGGTAGATTTTACATTTAAGGCTAACACTGACAAATGAATGTGATGCATGTTGAAAATGAATTTCAAGTCTTTCAAAGAATACAAAAGAGTATACCACTATATAGAAAGTATACAAAAGAGTATACCTACTCACAAAAAAATGTTGTCTCTCAAAAAGGTAAGTTGAAGCTCTAAATTGTCCCCATACCTGTTAAATACTTTGCAGATGTCATCAAATTAAGATGAGGTCATGCTAGATTATATTGCACCCTAATTCAATGACTGGCGTGCTTATAAGAAGAAAAAAAAATGGACACAGAGACACAAAGGAAAGATCATGATGTGATGGAAGCAGAAGTGCTTGTTATGATGCATCAACAAGATACAAAACCACAAGGATTAGTAGAAAACATCAGAAGCTAGAAGAGGCAAGGATGGATTCCTCCTGTAGAGCCTTCAGAAAGAATATGGCCTAACACAGCCTCCAGAACTGTTAGATAATATGTTTCTTCAATTATAAGATACCCAAGTTTTGGTACACTTTTACACCAACTCTAAGAATCTCATATGTCTACTACTTTATTCATTGTTTCAAGCAACATTCATAGAAAAGCTGATCCAGACAGGATTCCAACTACTCACAGATATATAAAAATATTGGGGGGAAAACTTTTAAATAAAATCCAATATATAGCTAAACTCCAAAGAAAGAAAAAAATCCTCAGGTGCAAGGAAAGAATAGGAAATTCAGGACAGAAATAAACCTTGACACAGATCTGAACCTGGAAATTGGAGAACGGGGTCAGGTTTTAATACTAAACATTGCACATGAAATATATAATTGTTATTTTTTTTAATTCAGGGAATAGATGAGAGCAGATTAGACTCAACTACTAAAAGAATTTAGATCTAGACAATAAATCTAAAGTAACTCCATAGAATGCAACATAAATTAAAATACATTGTTCAAATTCTCATCAAGTGATTTTCTTCGAACCATTCTCTATAACATTAAATATATTTACATATACACATTTATATATACATATATACACATACAAATATGTACTTGTATCTGCATGTGTTTGTATATTTGTAGGGTTGTGTGTGTAGCCTATTGGATATATCTGTGTGTAAGTGTGTTTCTAGAATTGAAAAATGCTATAATCTTCTGATTGAAAAAAGCATCTTAAAATAAGAATAAGATACATAATAACCAATCTATGTCCAAACCTATTACATTGAAGTATAATTGTTCCTTTCTTTTTTTGTACTGGGGATTGAACTCAGGTCCTTGCACTTTTGAGGCAAGCAGTGGAACCACTGAACTAAATCCCCATCCCTACATTGAAAGAGCAAAGCACTAATATGACAAGAAGACTTTAAAAACAGCCCCAGAGAAAAACATTTTACCAACAAAAGTCACATTGCTAACAAAAGAATGACAATTCCTGTCAGCAAACTCCCTATCAACAGGAATAGATCTCAAAATACAATGGAATTATATTTAAAGAAAATACATATTAACCTGAATCCTATGTCTGCTTAAACTAAGAACAATGACAGACATATTTTCAAACAAAACCTCAAGGCATTCATCACTCATTCAGTCTCACCAAAATAAAAGATTAAAAAAAAAAAAAAAAGAACAGAAACCAGAAAGAAGTGATACAAGGAGTAGCAGTGACCTGCTACTGCTGAGACATCATTGAGCATATTATTAAACAGAAATGTGCATCTCTTCAAAAACAGTAACAACAATAATGACTCTAATGGTGGAGTATTAAAAACAAGGCAAAATTAAAATGGAAGTATATGAGACAGGGCATTGAAGTAAAAGATTTCTAATGTCCTTGAATTGTTCAAAAGGAAAACATAGATATTCACTAATTTTAGACTTTATTTATATAAGTACACATGTAAAAGAGTTTAAGAATCACTCCTAAAAACTAAAAAGAAAGAATTAAGAACTTCAAAATTAATGGTGGGAAGAGATTTGATGATCTAATGATACACAGGAAAGGAACAGAAAAATACAAAGAATAGAAGTCACAAAGGGGAAAAAGGATAAAATAAGAAGAGAGACACATCTATACTAAAATGCAGGGAAAAGATGAAATATAAAAAGCTATACCAGGCAACTACTAATATGTCAGTGTATTAGTATTACTAATATGTACCATATACATTAAAGCAAAAATCATGTTGTGTTTAAATGGATAGATGCCAACATACCACCCCAAATCCCTGCCTACTAATGTTTACACCTAAGTGTGTCATCCTCTTTCAATGTGAGCAGAGAACTGTGCCTTTCTGTTAGTGAATAGACTATGACAAAAATGATGGGACATCACTTTATGATGATGCTCTAAAGGCACTACCTTGTCATGGACCCTCTCTAGAGCAACCATATTGGGAAAGCCTGAATGGTGGAAGGAACTGTGAGAAGCATTTAAACACTGCAGCCAGCCTCTGGCCAACAGTAACCAGGCAACAGAGTCCTCAGACCTATAAAGGCAAAGGAAAAAATCCTGACAACATCCTGAGTTCCCTACATGGGTCTACACATGAGAGTGTAGGCTGTCTAACTGCAGCCACATGAAGCTGTAAGCAGAGGAATAGCTAAGTGTGTACCAATGCCTGATACCTGAAAACTATGATTTAACAATGTATGTGTGTAGTGTAAATTTGTTTTGCAGCATAGGAATCTAGCACAGAGCTGAATTAGGCCATTACTTCATGATAAAATTAGCAACTGTTTGGAAGTTATAATGATTCTGAGCCAAGATGAACTTAAAAATATACTTTTTAAAATATAAAACACTTTGCTTGCTTTGGTAACATATACTAAAAAATGTAAAACACAAAGTTTAACAGAATTACCATGAGTATGTGACATATCTACAGATACAGTGAAAGATTTTGATTAACTTCTCAGAAATACACAGAGCAAAGGGAAAGAAATTAGTGTTTGATTAACTGCTGACAAGTTTGATTAATGAATATAGTTATAGTCCTGTCCTCCATAGAAAACATTTATTCTTTTCAGACACATGTGGATTATTTCTAAAAATTTACTCTATGCAAAACATACAAAGCACATCTCAACAAATATGAAATAATTTGTTCAATATAGAATATATTTTCTCACAAAAATACAATCAAATTATAAATTAAAGAACACCAAACAGTTCTTAATTGGAAACTAAATAAGTTTTTCAATATAGCATAATGTTTTAGTTACTTTTCTCATTGCTGAGACAAAATACCGAATACCTAAAGTTAAGGGAGGAAAGGTTTATTTCAGCTCACAGTTTGTGAAGGTTTCAGTCCATAATTTCCTGGTTCCATGGTAGGGTAGCATGGTAGAGGGGCATCACAAAGCAGGAATGTGGCTGCAGCAGACAAGCAGCCACACCAAGCGATTGACAACAGCCCTCTTTCTGTCCCTTATATTCCATCCAGGCTACCCATCCACCAGGGTGGAGCACCCTTATTCCCAGCATCCCACCATTAGTCCCAGCATCACACACCCTAGATCCTGCCACCTCTGAAAAGCTGCACCCATGACCATGTGAGGCTTTGGGGGAACATCTAGACACAGGCCATAATACATAAGTAGCATAGGAAACACTGGAAATTGGAAAGTATTTAGAATTGAATAGTAATAAAAGAATTCATAGTACATTTTCCCAGGGAAATGTGTAATTGTAATTGCAAATATTATAAAAGAAAAAAAAATTAAAATAACAGTGTAGGTGATCTACTCAGAAGTCCAGAGAAAGAGTAAAAGAAGAAAGCTAAAGTCATGGAAGTAAATAATAAAAAAACAAGTATTAATAAAATTGAAAAAATATACAACAGGAAGACTAAACCAAACCTAAAATATTTCTTTGGAAACATTAGAAGACAGGTAAAGCCTCTGGTGAAAATAACCAAAAAAAGAGAAGGTACAAATAACAATAAAAATTACTAGGGTGTGTTAGCTTTCTGTTACTAGAACAAATACCTGAGATAAACAACTTAAAAGTAGGAAAGGATTGTTTTGGCTCACAGTTTGGAGATTTCCCTCATAAACATCTGACCACATTCCCTGGGCCTGTGGTGGAGAGTAGTTCATGACAGAAGCATGTGGTGGAGGAAGTCAATTCATCACATGACTGGATGCAAAAGAGAGTGCAATCCCCTTTGAGGGCACACCCTCCAGTGACCCAAAATTTCCCCCTAGGCTCCACTTCTTTTTTTTTTTTGGTACCGGGGATAGAACGTGGGTCCTTGTGCTTGCACAGCAGGCAGTGAAACCACTGAGCTAAATCCCTGGCCCTAGGCTACACTTCTTAAAGGTTACATCACATCATCTTCCTACAGTGCCAAGCTGAGGACCAAGCCTTGAACACATGAGCCCTTGGAGATCACAAACCATAGCAGAGGATAAGAATGTGTGTGAAATTACAAACAGATTTTTAAACTATTACTGAAGATATCTTTATACCAATGCATTAAAAACTAACATAAAATGATTTGTCAAAAATAAAAATTATCAAAGTCACCTTCAAAAGAAATAGAAAGTAAGTAAACTCAAAACTATTGAATTTTAATCAAAAAGCACTCAAAGGACCAGATGACAACAATTTCATACCTAAACTTTTGAGTGTGTTACTGCCAAAAATCCCAACTTCAATATTAAAGGATATTTAATAAAAATAAAAATTTAAAACATACTTAAAGAAATAGTGATATAACACATTAAAAAGAAAGGAAGGAAAGAGGAAGAAGGAAAGAAAGAAAGAAAGGAAGGAAGGAAGGAAGGAAGGGAGAGAGAGAGAGAGAGAGAGAGAGAGAGAGACTGACTCTCGGGCCACCATTCCACTGCTCCCAGGGCAGAGGAGGTGAGCCACGTGGGCACCAGCAGCACCAGCCCCCCCCCACCCGGTGGAAATGAGAAGATACATAAAAAGGCCTCAAAAACAGACTTCAAAATCAACTACAGTAACCCCAAAGGGAAACAAAATGGAACAATCTCATACTCAACACCCGGGACTCCCTGAACGAGCAACAAAAGAGGATCTGGAAAAAAGAATATCAGAAATAACTTCTCAGGTGACAGCAGAGATTGTGCCCATAGTGCAAGACATAATTAATAAATCTAAAGAGGACACAGATAAAAACATAGAGGAGCTGAGGAATATGATGGAATCCCAACATAGGAAACAAATGGAATCCATAAAACAGATACAAACAGATTTCCAGGAGATTAAAAACTCCACTGAAAGTCTACTCAGCAGAATGAACCAATGTGAGGACAGAATTTCAGATATAGAAGATAAGATTGAAATTAGTGACCAGGAAAAGAAAAATTGCTTTAATATTGTAAGGGACTATGAGAAATCAATCCAGCAGCTGCTAAACAATGCAAAGAAGAATAACATCAGAGGGATTGAAGCCAATGAAGAAACAGGAGAGAGTGCAGATGACATAAAAAAAAAAAACTGTTCACAGAAGGGATGGCAGAAAACTTCCCAAGCAGGGGAAAAGAACTTGGCATGCAGATAAGTGAGGCATATAGGACTCCAACTAGCCTTGATCAAAAAAAGGCTACATATAGGCATATCACTGTTAGGATTCCAGAAACCCAACAGAAGAACAAAATTCTACAAGCAGTTAGAGAAAAGAAACAAATCACATACAAAGGAAAGTCCATCAGAATAACAGCAGACTTCTCAACACAAACCATCAAGAAGAGCTTGGAGTGATGTATTCCAAGCCCTAAAAGAAAACAGCCTCCAACCCAGACTGAGGTACCCTGCAAAACTATCTTTCAAAATGGATGGAGAAATAAGATACTTTCATGATAAAGAGCACCTTAGGAATTTCATTAATACCACACCAGCACTCCAAAAAATTTTAGACAATATCCTAGGAAATCACCATGAAGATCACAACCACAGGAAGCCCAGCAGAATGAATCCATTGGGTCTGACAAATTAAATGCAAAGGGGAAGAACTCAACAAAAAGAAAAAGTCATCACAAGGCTTTTAAAACTTTTAACTTCATCTCTCTAATGATTGTATAATTCAATCTTGTTATTGCACTGATTACTATTTTTCTGACTCTAGAGTTCCACACCTTTCCTTGTGCTGTACTGGCTATTCATCATCTTCTTGTATCTACTTTTTAATTGTGTTGTCTATTAGTGAGCTGTAAGAGTTCTTCATCTCATTTATCAATTTTTTTCTTTTACACATCATGTCTTTTGTATCCTAGGAAATTCTTGTCTACCCTAAATTCATGAACATTTTCCCTTATAATTTCTTCTTAAAGTTTTATACTTTTAAACTTTCATATTTAGGTTCATAGATCCCTTCAAGTTATTTTTATGTATGGAAATAAAGGGTTGAGGTTAACTTTTTTATATATTGATACCAGGTGTTCTAGTGCCATTTGCTGAAAACACTATCTTTCCTGCTGCTCTTGAATTGCATTTATGTTCTATAAAATGTTAATGTTAAATAATCTTTCAAAACTCAGTGGACCATATATGTGTGGTTTTATTTCTAGATTCTCTATTTTATTCCAATGATCTATATGTCTTTCCTTACACCAACACTGCCTTGCTTACTGTAGCTTGAGAGGAAGTCTTAAAATTAGGTACTAAATGTCTTCCAACACTGTTTTTTTTTCTTTTTACTTTTCTAGGTCCTTTATACTCCTACATAACTTTTAAATTTCAATATTCAATTCCTCATTGATTGCAAGTATACATGGACCTGAATTTTTATATATACCTTCTGTTTTTTAATCCTGCTAAATTTAAATACAAGTTCTAGGGGTTCCTAGAGATTTCTTAGTATTTTCTCTGTAGATAATAATTTAATCTACATATAAAGATTTTGCTTCTATCTTGCCAATCCTATCCTAATTGTGTCATTTTATTGCCAGAAAATTTTGGGTTAGGCCTGTGTTTCAAAGTTTAATGGACAGATGAAGAGTAGGCATATCTGCCCTTGTTCCCCACCTTAGGGAGAAAGTATTGTATCTTCTATAAGGTGTTTTCGCTGGAAGTATGGAGTACATGTCTTTGATCTGTTGAGAGGGTTCTGTTCTACTTCTAGTCTCCTGGTAGCTTTTACCATGAACAGCTGTAGAATTTAGTCCAATACTTTTTCTCCAACTACTGACAAGATCATATGGCTTTTTCCTTTCCTCTGTTAAAACGATGACTTTTGGAGGTGGCTCTTCCAATGCTGAACCAACACTTCCATCCCTATAACAAAACCCCTCTCTACATACTGCCTGATCTGACTTCTGATAGTTTGTTTTGTTAAATAAATTTCTATCTATGTTCATATTTTTTTCTTCTATTATCTTTATCCAGTTTTAGGATTAGCACAATGTTGATTGCCTTAAATGAGGGGAGCATTGTTTCTTCTTTTTTCTGTTTTAAATGTTTGATATAATTTATCAGTTAAAATATATATGAGCCTGTCATTGTCATATAGGTAGGTTTTCAAGCTAGGAATATACTTTCTTTAATAGGTGCTATTCAAATTTTATATTTCCTCCAGAGTTAGTTTCATTAATTTGTCTTCCAAGTTACTTCTTAGAAGTTATCAAGTTTATTTCAAAAAGATTTTTGTAATATGCTTTCTATATCCTTTTAAATTCCGTAAAATCTATGGTAATGTCTCCTAGATCTTGATATTGTAATTTAGAAAATGTATAATTGATACTGTGTAATAGGAAGGAATGGTCTAAGGGAGTAGGTGAAGTGCGAGGGGTAGGGGAAAGGAAAGAAGGGAAAAGAAAAAATATGAGAAAAGGAAAAAAATTCAAACAGTCTTTGCAAATAGGGAAGGGTGGAGGAGGTGAAGGGAGGGCAGAGGAAGGGAAAAAAATAAGAACCAAGATACATCATGTAAAGGTACAAGATGCCAATGATGTATGTAACTGTATTTTATACCTAAAATATACCGATAAACAATGGGAAGAAAGAAAGAAAGAAAGAAAGAAAGAAAGAAAGAAAGAAAGAAAGAAAGAAAGAAAGAGAGAGAAAGGAAGGAAGTTATGAAAGCTGTTCAGAGAGTGAGCATATCCTCCAATAGTCTCTTCATATATGGTCATAAAGAAGAAGAAGGATCTCCCAAAGGGAAAGCCAGTGCAAGTGGAACAACCAACTAGCAAGCTAATCCCAAGGAGAAAAAGAGAGGATTAATGCAGATAGGCAAATCTTGACAATTTCTCCCAGCAATATTTCAGAACTGCCATGAAACCAATGCTCTGTGCCTCTTTTTCTTCTGCTTTCCAAATGAATTTTGTTAGTATAACGTTGTTGTTTAATGCTACTGTTGTATATGAGAGTTCTATTATTTGTGTTTTTTTAAATTCATGCGTCTCATCTAGACTCAGAATGTGAACATTTATTTTGATGTCCTGATTGGATAAGACTTTTGTGTTTTCTTCCTTGGACAGATTTTATTGCTTATATCTAGATTTTCCCCCCAAAAGGCTCATGAGCTCATAGTGGGACTTTTTGGAGCTGTATGGATCTAGGGTGTGTGATATTGGAATTAAGGCTATGTGGTACTAAATTTGTCCAATGATTGGTTTAGCATAGTTTTGAGTGTAGATAATGGGAATGCTTACTCTGGGGGTGGGTGGCACCACTCAAAAGACTTGAAGGCTAGATGGGATAACAGGGAAAGGAAAGCTTCCAGCTACTGCTTTGGTGCTCACTGCTTGCTGCCTCCTGCCATGTCTGCCCTGGACTGTTTCTTTTCTGCCATGTCTCTCTGTCATGCCACCCTGCCTTGGAGCAAGCCAACTAGGGACTGAAACCTCTGCTAAATGTGAAGTAAAAATAAACCATTCCTTCTTTAATTTGTGGGCATCATGTATTCTGTCCCAGCATTGAAAAAAGTAACTAAGATAGATTTTGGTACCAAGTGGAGGTATTGTTCTGACTGTACCTAACCATTAGGTTCAGGAGCCTTTTGAACCAGTTTGTAGGAAGAATTGGGAAAGGCTTAGAGATGCCAGCTGAAGAAGCATCTCTGGAATGACGAAAGTTGTACTTCATGGAAGATACTGGTCAGAGCTCAGAGACCAGAATGCTGATAGAAATGCATCTGGTAAAGACCAAGCTTAGAATGTTTCAGTTAATAACTAGAACTGCATTTGTTGTTGGACTCCAGAACATGTGCATTATGCTTTGGCAGAAATTTTGTCATCATTTTGCTCATGTCCAGAATTTTTGTAGGAGATTGAGATTAAGTGTGGTGTACTAATTAATCCGGTGGAAGAAATTTAAAGGCAGTCTTATATTGAAGTGGTGGCATGGCTACTGTTGGGGGCTTTTAGCCAGATCTATGTTGAGAATCATGAGCAAAGATCCCAGCAAAATGATTCAAAACATTTTTGGTTTGGCCAGAAAGGAAGCTCTGGTAAACTGTGGACCACAAAGATGGAGTAGAGGAGAACATTGTTGCTGAAAAGGAACAAAACAACAGGGAAGTATATTTTGCCTAAGGAAAGAAGAGAAGTGAATGTTTGTGACCAAAGCATAGGTTGAGGTAGACTACATCATTGTTCTGAAATATACACACTTCACTAGATTCTCATGTGTGGCATATATTGTCTTATTTTTTGGGTATTGGTATGGACCACCAGACTCACTTGGGCTTACAGAATGGGATTTGAGGATTAAATGCAGTTGGGAGATTCAACTCAGAATTTCTGGCATTTCTCTGAAATGAAGGATGTCCCATAGGGGAACTGTTCCTACAAGCTGCCTGACAGAATTAGAAAACATCTGAAACAGATCCCATAGTCTCCTCATTGCCTCACCTCAGTTGTGAGCTGAATGGTCATTATTGTACTCCTTACATTTAATGGAAACCTGAAAAAGTATTTTGTAGGTTTAATCCAGTGAGATTTAGAAATTATTATTAAGCCAGAATAGCCTACCAGCACTGAGTAATACAGTCAGTTGTGAAACCTATTTGACAACATGTGATAAATTTGAATATTACATATCTTATTATCCTCCAATCCCTAGAGCAGTGATGGCAAATCTTTTAGAGGCCATGTACTCAAAGCACAACCCCAAACCCACTTATATATTTCAAAGTGCCAACACTGCAATTAAACATGAATACTGAGGTTTATTTTGTCAAAAAACAACACAAGACTTCATTGCAGAGAGGGCCCTGCATGATTGCTCCACCACAGGTGCCATAAGTTCACCACCACTGTCCTAGACTATAGTTAAATACTCTAGAAAAACTCATACATGGGCACAAAGCAATAAACACAAGGGTATATTAAAATTTTGTTTTCAAAAGATGGAAACTGTAAGGATTGTGAATGCTCTTCAAAATTGAGATGGATCCATATATTTTTATACATGAGACTCTCTATAAAACTTAAAAGGAATATTTTAAATGAATCCATATTTACATTACTATAAATTGTTAAAACATGTGTGAAAAATGTTGCTAAAGTCAAGGCATGATACCACTTATGATACAGTTTTAAACATACAACAGTTCCAACTTACATATAAGTGTGTATAATTTATATGTATTCTATATAAACATATATATTGTATATGCATTATATATCTTATTATATATAATATATACATATTTATATATGCATTATATATACATGTATTATATATATATATATGTGCATATATTTGTTAAGGGTTAAATCCAAAATGACTTCCAAATGCCTCATATGTTTAGAAGTGGAGCTTTTAGAAGGTGATTAGATCATGGGGGTTATATATTCATCAGTAGGCTAACCCACTGATGAGTGCATACCATGTAATATTCAGAGATGGGGGCCTGGTCAGAAGAGAAATGTCACTGGGAGCATGATGTGAAAGGTTATATTCTTGTCTTAGCATCCTTCCTTCTATCTCTCTCTGCTCCCTGGCTGCCATAGAGTGAATAGGTGTCTTCCACCATGTCCTTTCACCATGCTGTTTCTACCATGAAGCAAGCCAACTGCTGACTGAACTTTCTGAAACCATAAGCCCAAATAAACCTTTCCTCTTTTACATTCAGAGTGTTGAGTATTTTTCCCAGCCATAGGAAAGTAACTAATACTATATTATATAAACTGTATAAACAGATAACAGCTGCTCCTTTGAGAGAAAGGGAAATAAGAAAAGATTCAAAAAGGATCCCAATTATATCAATGTTTTATTTCAAAAATTTGAAATCTCAGCTGGCAAAATGTTAATATTTGTTAAAGTCAAGGTCTTTGCTAATCTATTATTTTCTAATTATTTCTATATATTTCATCATAAAAATCATTCTTAGACCTGATTCCAATTTTATATATCCTTTTGAAATATTTCTTTCCAAAATATTTCTTCAACTGTTTGTATATTTATTCAGCTTTCTCTCTGCTATGAACATCAGACACAAAATCTGTTCTTTATAGTGTGCCATCAGGCAACGTGGTGTGATACAAATATTCTGTAGTCTGGAATCAGGGCAGCCTAAGTCACACTGTTGGTTCTAATGCACTGTAATTATCTAAACTTTCTGTAGTTTGGTTATTATCCAACATCCTGATAATTAGGGAAGAGAAAATGCTTGCCATATCAAAAGCAATTAATAAATAAAAATTACTAAATAAAAATAATGGGTATGGAATGTATCCTTTATGTTGGATAGTCTTTCAAGTACTTAAAATGTATTATTAATGCCTTTCTATGCAATATTTATTCCCATTTTACGGATGAGGAAACCAAAAAATAAATAATTCATATATATGATTTCTGAAACTTTATATGACTGATTGTTGTTTTATTTCTTGGAGTACTTTATCTAGTCCTCAAACAATTAGAAATATATAGGCTTTTCAGCAAAATATATATTATAAAAATGAGCCAACTTGTGCACTTATTTTAGTACTTGAGAATACAGAAGACATTGATCCAAAGATGCCTTTGGCATAATCTTATCCGCTCGTTCTCATGTGTCTGCTAAGACAATTTACAGAGCCCTATACACATTAGTATTGGGTAAAAATGAGCCAACAGATTGAATATACAATAACAGAGGATAAAAGATGAAATTAATATTGGCTAACAATATGTAATTGAGAAAAATTAGACAAGACCAAATTTCCTCAAGTTAAGAAAATGATCACCAGGCTTATTGTTTTCTCTTCTCTTTAGGTTTAATCTTATTTATATATCATGGAAGTGATAAAAGTCCACCAAAGTATTGTTTTCTCAAGTCTCAAAATTCTAAGATATTCACTTTAATTTGTTTGAGTTATTTTATATCCCACTTTTGTTTTTCTTGTCACACTATGTTTATCTATCTTTGTTACATTCATCCTTCATGGAATGTTCAATTGCAGTATAATGGCTCAATTATATTAGCCTTTCATTCTTTCAATAAAAATTATATTTTGAAGACAAAATGTTTTAGTATCTTCCCAGAGTTTGAAGTTTAACATTATCTTGTTTTAACAGGGCTGAGAGCCTTTCAAATAACCTGTCCTCTCCAAAGTGATAAAGACATAATCACTAAACAAATTAGCCCCTAAAACCTTATATTAATTAGTAAATTTTTAAATCATTTCAAGCTTGACGGCAGTGTCTTAATATCACTCTAGTCCAGACTAAGCTGTAGGGTGAATAATTTTGAAGGCATAAGCTTACTTGTTTTGTGCAAGAAAAAATAAATGTATTTTCACAGTTGCTTAGCATTATTAGCATTTTTACATGAAATAAAAGTTTACCATCTATTAAAATATTCAATTTCCTATGTGAATTTTTGCAGCATAATCATTTGAAGTTTTTGTTTAGAAAATGTACAAAAGTTAAAAACTTTCTCTATTAAGTCATTTAATTAAAATGAGTTCATTTTCCCCCATACTGAATAATTGGACACATTGTCAGTACCAGCAGGAAAATTGAACCTGGTGACATAGAACTTAAAATATTTCAGAAACAGACTGAAAATTAAAAGGTGAAAACTTGTTATTTGTTTCCTAAGTAAAGAAATCATTAGTCTATTTGGATCCACAAAGAAAGTGCTAAGAGCCAATATAAACTTTATCAAAGATTACATTTCTCAGTTTAAGTATTTTATAGTCATTGATAAAAGAAAAAAACTAGTCTAAGGCCTAGTCACAGGATCAGGCTACAGTGATTGGCTTCATATTCAATCAATTCTGATGATACCTTGAGTCCCAATTCTGTACTTCCTGCCCTTATGAAGTCCTAAACCATACCAGGGAAGATGTTTCAGGAGTAACCATGAACAGGTTCACGTTTATAATTTATCATGCTCTCAACAGAAAGAATACCAGCTGTGTCAGCCATGATCGTGTTCCTTTCTGATTTAAGCACAAGCAAGACACACCCTAATATCCACAAATACTTCATTGAACCCAAGGGCAGGGGGCACAGAAGCTTTAAGAGTGAACCAAGTGCTAGAATAGGTGCTTTGAACCAAGGAATTGACCATCTGAGGAGGATTCCGGGGAACAGAGTTTTAAATTTCTCTCCCCCCCCCATCCCAGCTCAGGTGCTTTATTATTTCCATGAACATACCGGAGAGTATTAAGAGTCTGAGGTAACTATCTCTCCATTTCAATTTCAAATTCACTAGAGACAAAGAACTAAGACAGTAATAAGGGCTGATCCCTAAACCAAAGTGTATTCTTGTTTTAATAGTATAGATCACTGGCAAGTATCAATATTCATGTGATTTATATACCTATATATCTAAATCTGTCAATTGATTGGTCTATGTATATATGATTTATAGTAGATATATGTCCTATCTATCTAGTGTAGATCACATAATTACCTTTTCCAGGATTCAGAGAAATCTTGGCAGTAATCTAGTGACTACCATCCTAAGGGAAAAGTGCACCAATTTTACCTGCAAAGATTAACAAATAGTAGTGCCCAGACACACTCAAACACTTGACACAACATGGAGACTGGCCCCACATTGTCCATTCAGGTAGCATGCTTGCCTTGCTTGATTCTTATCATAGGGATCTATAGCTCAAAGTAGTAGAACAGGGATTACTTCTTTTTTTTCCCATTAAGTTTATTGGTACATTTTAGGTATAAAATACACTTACATTCAATCTTGGGAACTTGTACCATTACATGAGTATCTTGGTTCTTATTTTTTTCACCTTCCCTTGCCCTCCCTTCACCCCCTCCATTCTTCCCTATTTGCAAGGACTTTGTTTCCATTTTTTTCCTTTTCTCATATTTTTTCTTTTCCCTTCTTTCCTTTCCTCTACCCCTCCCACTTCCCCTGCTCCTTTAGTCCTTTACTTCCTATTAAACAATATCAATTATACATTTTTTAAATTACAATATCAAGATCTAGAAGACATCACCACAGATTTTACAGAATTTAAAAGGATATAGAAAGCATAGTACAAAAATCTGTTTTGAAATAAATTTGACTTCTAGGAAGTACCTTGGAAGACGAATTAATGAAACTGACTCTGAGGGATATATAAAACTTGAATAGCACCAATTAAACAAAATGTATTCCTAGCTTGAAAACCTACCTATATGACAATGACAGGCTCATGTACATTTTAACTGATAAATTATATCAAACATTTAAAACAGAAAAAAGAAGGAACACTTCTCCCCTCATTTTAGGAAATCAGCATTGTGCTAATCCTAAAACTGGATAAAGATAATAGAAGAAAAAAGTATGAACATAGATAGAAATTTGTTTAATAAAACAAACTATTAGAAGTCAGATCAGGCAGTATGTAGAGAGGGGTTTTGTTATAGGGATGGCAGTGTTGGTTCAGCATTGGAAGATCCACCTCCAAAAGTCATCGTTTTAACAGAGGAAAGGAAAAAGCCATATGATCCTGTCAGTAGTTGGAGAAAAAGTATTGGACTAAATTCTACAGCTGTTCATGGTAAAAGCTATTAGGACACTAGAAGTAGAGCAGAACCTTCTCAACAGATCAAAGACATGTACTCCATACTTCTAGCAAAAATGCCTTATATGAATGGAGAAGACACAACGCTTTCTCCCTAAAGTGGGGAACAAGGACAGATATGCCTACTCTTCATCTGTCCATTAAATTTTGAAACATAGGCCCAAATCAAAATAGTAGGGCAATAAAATGACACAATTAGCCTAGGATTGCCAAAGTAGAAGTAAAAACTGTTTTATGTAGATGAAATGGTCATCTACAGAGAAAATACTAAGAAATCTCTAGGAGCCCCTAGAACATGTATTTGAATTTAACAGGATTAGAAAACACAAAGTATATATAAAAATTCAGGCCTATGTATACTTCCTATCAATGAAGAATTGGATATTGAAATTTGAAAGTTATGTAGGAGTACAAAGGACCTAGAAAAGTGAAAAAAATGGTGTTGGAAGATGTTTAGTACCTAATTTTAAGACTTCCTCTAAAGCTACAGTATTCAAGGCAGTGGTTGGTGTAAGGAAAGACATATAGATCATTGGAATAAAACAGAGAATCTAGAAACAGAACTGCACAATATATGGTCCACTGAGTTTTGAAAGATTATTTGATATTAACATTTTATAGAACATAAACAGAATTCAAGAGCAGAGGAAAAGATAATGTTTTTAGCAAATGGCACTAGAACACCTGGTATCCATATATAAAAAGTTAACCTCAAGCCTTTATTTCCATACATAAAGATAACTTGAAAGGATCTATGCACCTAAATATGAAAGACTAAAACTATAAAACTTTAAGAAGAATTTATAAGGAAAATGTTCATGAATTTAGAGTAGCCAAGAATTTCCTAGGATACAAAAAACATGATGTGTAAAAGAAAAAAATTGATAAATGAGATTCCTGTTGGAAGCAATGCTACATAATTTTAGGGAAAAATCATTTGGTTAGCCTAGTTCTCCTGCCTACAACCCAGTTATGGAATTCCAAGACATAACTGCATTTTGGCCTCCAGTCACAACTGACCTCAATGATCCGGTGATGCTTTCTGTGATTCTCCAGGACAAGAAACATCCTGGGAGCTGAAAACATCCTGGGGGGAACAAATATCTATCTACTCAGTTCCTCCTTGTTCTTGAACTGTTACATCTTATTTACCCAGGATGTACTGAACTCTCTGCAAGTCATTCTGTTACACTTTGTTTCTCCCGATGTACTGAATAAAAGGTGTGGTAAGCTGCGGGCTTTCGTCTTTGCCGCCCAGAGCAGCACTGATCAGATCCAAAGCTCAGCTTCTTCTCAGTCTCATTTTTCTACCTTTCCTGTAATTTGCCATGTGCTGCCATGGCTTGCAGGAGACTAGGACTTACTGCAGAGGTTCTGGTAACGTTCCCGTCCCCTGTTCCCTACATTTGGTGCCTAATGTGGTTGTGAATTGGATCCACAAGTGAACTCGCCTGTGAGACAAACTTGGAGTAAAAGAGACAACACACAGATCTCCCAGACGATTTCCAGACGAGGGACACTGGTGGTAAGAATGTACAGCTGGGGGTAATTTTCTATCTTTGCTGAGTTACAACTATGGGTCAGTCTCTGTCAACAGAGCAGCGGAGCTTTGCCAAATTACTTAAGTTGCTGTTAAAGCAAGCTATGTATCCAGTACTTAAGGATGCTGTGATAGATTTGTTAAAAGACATACAAATGTACATCCCATCTTTTCCCCAGGAAGGGATAACTAACTTAATAGCATGAGAACATGTAGGTACCATTCTCCGTGAGGCCCGTCGAAGGGGTGATTGTCTCTCCCCCTGAACGCTACCCACTTGGGCCTTAGTCTGCTCTGCTCAGAGGTTAGAGTTGCTAGCCACTTTATTTGTGGTTGAAAACTTCCCTCCCCAACCTCTTAATATTTTAAGTGATTCCTCTTATGCAGTTTGGTTGACTCAAAGACTGGAAGGAGCTGTGGTCTGCTCTACCTTAGAGCCTAAATTATTAAACTTGTTTTTAAGATTGCAAAAGGCCATATGTCAAAAAATTGCTTCTGTCTTAATAACTTGGGGGAGAGGTTTTGCCTGCGTCCTAACAGATAATGATGAAATCTTGTGGCTGCCCTCCCGGAATGCGAGACCGTGGGTCACACTGGTGGAACCGCCAACATCTTGGAGAATGGGTAGGATAGCACCCCGGCTGAGAGCGATAAGCTAGCTGCACCTGAGTGATCCACCTCACCAGCGATGACCAACAAATCCACAGCAAGGTCCAGGACTGAAATGATGCCCCCAGAGGAAAAATAATTATAGATTTATGGTAAAAAAATTTAAAAGGGGGGAACAACTTAAAAATGTTCTTTTTATATTTACAGGTATAAAAGCACTTGCATTCCTTCTGATTCTAATCTCAAGAGATCTCTGTTACCTGACTACAAAAGTTTTTGACCAGTCTTATATACAATTATAAACCTAAAAACCATAAAAGGGATATTACAATTCAATTTGGGCAAATATATTTGAGTGCACTCTAATTTTATAAATTGTCTTATATGTTTGTCTGTTGTCTGTCTGTTTGTACAGTTGAGCTCAATTTTTTTCTTTTCTCTTTTCCTTTTCACCTTTTGAAAAAAAGTTTTTCTTAAAAAATATTCAACTATTATCAAATTGGCTTACAGATAAATGTTATTAAATTAAAGGCATGTCCTCCTTCCCAGGTTGCTAATTGATCAAAGTGCCACTGAGATTTATTTTATAAAAGTAATGTGTATTGTCACCTATATGCAATAATCAAATTGCAATAAGCAGTTGTAAAATAAGAAGATATATATATTCTTATTATTTGTTTGTCTAAGTAAATAGAGACTGTGGGTACTCCCTTTGGTGAATAAAGAAGTGGCCACACAGAAAATAATTCTTCTGATCTTAATTCACTAAAGGGACCCCCTAGTAATTTTCATAATCTTATGGGAGACACACCACAACAAATATTGTCTCAAATGTTATTATAAATTGATTACATTTGTTATCATTGATGTTTAAGCGCTAAATATGTTATTATAAAATGTTTACGTTGGTTAAGTTCTGAATATGTTATTGTAATATGTCTGCATTGGTCATATTTAAAAGCTTCATTTCTGGGGCATAAACAAGAGAGTGTTATTAGAAAGATGGCTTTGGAACCAAACTACATTGAAGAACATAAGGTTTTATGTAACTGTGATATTTATTACTGCTCCTTTTCTGGTGTACAAAATGTATTCATGCCCCCTAATTGTATGGGTCTTCCAACATATTGTTTATGGTAATAACCTTTTGATTCAGGTATTTGCCTTTCTCTGAAGCTCCAGCCACCTATGATAATAGGCACACTTGTAGGCTCATTTATTTTCCTTAGATGACATCCTATAAAAAGATAGCTACTTAGGGATCCAACCACAAGAGCAACCATAATTGGCAATAATAACAGTTTAACTATATTTTTATTCCAAAGTGCTTAGTATCCAGGTAAAATTATAATAGTTGAGTTCACTACTCCTCTTACAATGCTAATGTTACTGATCTTCTCTTCTGGGTGTTCAACAACCAAAGTTTAGAGACCAAAACTAAAGAGGTATCTGGGCTAAGAAGGCAGCCAATATTTTGGCCCTGGCCCTCCAAGGTCAACAACAATAGCAAAAAGATCCAGGTCATGAGGGAATCATCTCCAAGATCCTGTATTTTTGGTGAGTCACCCAACCTCCTGAACAGGGAGGTTGCTGAACACCAAAACAGTAAAGAGCCAACAAAAAGTGTGCCAAAGGAATATCACCTGGAGGAAAAAAATCTCCCATGCTTTTGCAGAAGGCAACATGGTCAAGAAAGGCCATGACATATCCTGATGGCTGACACTGAAAGAGGAGCTAAGAGGCTCTATGCATGGTTCCAAGACAGTGCCTGAGGAGATTCAATTGACCTTGTTGGAGAGCAAGAGGTTGATTTTATTTAGTATAGGTCTCACTGTAACTTGGTCTTAAACACCCAGTAGAAAGGTATAACTAAAGACAATAGTTATTTGAGTTCAACAAAAGTTTTTAAGTTTTTTAGCCAACAATGCTTAATAAAAAATTATTTAGATTTTTAATCCTTTTACAGCCCCAATGGAGAGAAATTATGCTTACTATAGACAGCTAAGCCAGTCAAACACACTGTAGATCCTCACAATACATAGGGACAAGCCATTGTTGGATGTGCCTGCTTTTCCTAAAAACACTTTCACATAAAACAAAAAGAAAGGGAGATATGTTGGGAGCAATGCTACATAATTTTAGGGGAAAATCATTTGGTTAGCCTAGTTCTCCTGCCTACAACCCAGTTATGGAATTCCAAGACATAACTGCATTTTGGCCTCCAGTCACAACTGACCTCAATGATCCGGTGATGCTTTCTGTGATTCTCCAGGACAAGAAACATCCTGGGAGCTGAAAACATCCTGGGGGGAACAAATATCTATCTACTCAGTTCCTCCTTGTTCTTGGACTGTTACATCTTATTTATGCAGGATGTACTGAACTCTCTGCAAGTCATTTGTTACACTTCATTTCTCCCGATGTACTGAATAAAAGGTGCGGTAAGCTGGGGGCTTTCATCTTTGCTGCCCAGAGCAGCACTGATCAGACCCAAAGCTCAGCTTCTTCTCAGTCTTATTTTTCTACCTTTCCTGTAATTCACCATGTGCTGCCATGGTTTGCAGGAGACTAGAACTTACTGCAGAGGTCTGGTAATGTCCCCTTCCCCTGTTCCCTACAGATTCCATCAAAATTTAGAACTTTAAATGACATCATTAAGAAATGGAAAAGTAGTCCTCAAACAGATCATATTTATAATGCATACAACCTATGACCAGAATACATAAAGAACTCTTACAGGTCATTAATAGACAACCCAATTAAAAAGCAGACACAAGAAAATGATAAATAGCCAGTACAGCACAAGGAAAGGTGTGCAACACTAGAATCAGAAAAATACTAATCAGTACAATAACAAGATTGAATTATACACTCATTAGAGAGATGAAGTTAAAAGTTTTAAAAGAACAAATGTCAGCTTAGGTGTGAACCAGTTAGAAATTTCTAATACTGCTAATGTGAATGTAAAATGACAAAACTATTTTGGAAAACAATATAGAAATTTCTTGTATTACTGGTAAGAACCAACATTCCTATTCTTAAGTTTTTACTTGAGAGGAATGAAAACACATGTTCACAATAGATTTGTACATACAAGTTGACTATCCCTTTTCTGAAATTCACGGGACCACAGTGTTTCAGATTTTTTGTTTGAAATCCACTTGGTCTGCAAAGCGGATAGCTATTCCTGCTTTTTTTTCAGGTTCCTGTCACATGGAGTTTTGTTTTCCACCCTTTAACTTTCAGACTATAAGTTTCTTTTTAATTAAATGTGTTTTTTGTATGCAGCATGTTGTTGGATTTTGCTTCTTGACCCATTCTGCCAGTCCATTTCTTTTGATTAGTGAATTGATAACATTAACATTGATGGTTATAACTCATACTATTGACTTATTATTGTCATGACTTTTTCTTTTTGTTGGATTACACCCCTTTTTGATTAATTTCTTGTTGTGCCCAAAGGATTAATTCTGCTGGGCTTCCTGGGGTTGTGATCTTCATTGTCTTTTCCTAGGATATTGTCTAAAATTTTTTGGAGTGCTGGTTTGGTATTCTTGAAGTTCCTAAGTGCTCTTTGTCATGAAAGTATCTTATTCATCAATTTTTAAAGATACTTTTGCAAGGTACATCAATCTGGGTTGGAGGCTGTTTTCTTTTAGGGTTTGAAATACATCACTCCAAGCTCTTCTTGCCTTGAGGGTTTGCATTGAGAAGTCTGCTGTGATTCTGATGGGCTTTCCTTTGTATGTGATTTGTTTCTTTTCTCTCATTGCTTGTAGAATTTTGTTCTTCTGTTGGGTTTCTGGAATCCTAACTATTATATGCCTATGTGCACATTTTTTTTTATCAACACTAGCTGAAGTCCTATACACCTCACTTATCTGTATGTCAAGATCTTTTCCCCTGCTTGGGAAGTTTTCTGCCATCACTTTTGTGAACAGTTTTTTTTTTATGTCATCTGCACTCTTTCCTCTTTCTTAATTGACTCTGATCAGTCTTATGCTATTCTTCTTCACATTGTCTAGCAGCTTCTGGATTGATTTCTCATGTTCCCTTATAATTTTGAAGCAATTTTTCTTTTCCTCATCATTAATTGCAATCTTATCTTCTATATCTGAAATTATGTCCTCACATTGGCTCATTCTGCTGTGTAGACTTTTAATGGAGTTTTTAATCTCCTGGAAATCTGTTTATATCTCTTGTATGGATTTTGTTTGTTTCCTATGTTGGGATTCCATCATGTTCCTCAGCTCCTCTCTAGATTTATTAATCATGTCTTGCACTATGAGCACAATCTCTGTTGTTATCTGAGAAATTATTTCTGATTTCATTATTTCCAGATCCTCTTTTGTTGCCAGTTCATGGAGTCCATGTGGTTGAGTATCAGAGTGTTCCATCTTACTTCCCTTTGGTGTTGCTTTAGGTGATCTGGAAGTCTGTTTTTGAGATGTGTTTATGTGTCTTCGCATTTCAACGGGGGTGGGGAGTGCTGTTGGCACCCATCCGGCTCACCTCCTCTGTGTTCATGGGGGCAGCATGGTGGCCCATAGGCCTCCTCTTGTGCTCTGCAGGTGGCTCACCTCCTCTGTGCTTGCAGGGGTGGTACAGTGGCCTGGAAGCCTGGAACAGGAATTTTAAGGAATCTTAGACACCACTACATTGAACCAAGTGGATACCCAGCACAGAGAAATACAGTGATTCCTGTATCTGGAGGTTGCATCTAACTTAAGACAAAATTGCTTAAGACACTCTTTTATTAAACTTCAAATCATACCACACATCACATGACCACATCAGAACATCATTTGAGAAAATAGTAACCTAGATGACTCTACTTGAGGGTTTCTTTGAGTAACGCTTGCTAAATGTAATTCTTCAACAAAATATGAAGCAATTATGCAGTCCACATTTTGTCTTTTTTTCATAAAAATGATTTATCAAGGGAAATTTTATAAAATTCTTTGCTCAAGTAGAGATATGCTACATGTCAAAATAAAAGGTAAATAAAAATAAAAATTATATTATATGTCAGCAAAATAAATTCCAAGACAGTTTTTCAAATGTGTTTTAAAGAATTTGCTGTTTACATAATAATTTCCACAAAAATAAGTAAAAGTAAACAATTCAATTTTTAAAAGAATAAAACATTTCACAAAGTTAATTTGATCAATACATTTATAAAAACTTGGTAAAAAGCATTCTAAAATGCATTAAAACCACTATGAGATAATACTAAAATCTGTTACAATTAAAAGTAAAAATTATTGGTGAAGATTTATAGTATATAGCATAAATTAGTATTACTTTAGAAGATTGCTATTATCTACTGAGACTGGACATAGACCAATTCTGGCACCCAATATTCCTCAGCTAAATAAATATCTAACATAAATAATGATATGTCTTCAGCAAAAGATAAGAAGAATGTTTATAGCAGTTTTAAACATATTAGCTCCAAAGTGGAAACTACATAAACACCCATTAACAGTAGAAAGAGTAAGTGTATTATAGTGTATACAGATAATGGAATACTGTAAGCCAAGAGAAAACAAACTACTGTTACAAACAAAGCATAGAGGAAACTCACAGATACTCTGTTGAGCAAAATTGGGCATCAAAAATCATTTATTGTATACAGCAGTTCTGTGCATTCAAGATCCATGCCAATTTCCATAAGGGTTTCACCAATTTACCTTAACACCAACAGTGTGCTAGGTTTCCATTTTCTACTCAGTCTCATTAATATTTTTTATCTTTATCTTTTTAATAGTATCCACCCTAGCAGGTTTATGATGATGTCTTATTATGTTTTGGATTCCATTTGTTTCCTATGTTGGGATTCCATCATGTTCCTCAGCTCCTCTATTTTTTTATCTGTGTCCTCTCTAGATTTATTAATCATGTTTTGCACTATGGGCACAATGTCTGCTGTTATCTGAGAAATTATTTCTGATTTTACTTTTTCCAGATCCTCTTTTGTTGCCAGTTCAGGGAGTCCAGATGGTTGAGTGTCAGATTGTTCCATCTCGTTTCCCTTTGGGGTTGCTGTAGGTGATCTGGAAGTCTGTTTTTGAGGCTTGTTTACCTGTCTTCTCATTTTGATGGGGGGTGGGGTGTTGCTGGTGCCTGTGCAGCTCACCTCCTCTGCCCTGGGAGTGGTGGAATGGCAGCCAGCGAGTGTCCTCCTAGGCACTGGGATTGGCTCTCCTCCTCTTGATGTCTTATTATATTTTGATTTGCATTTCTTTGATAGTAATATTGAGCACCTTTTTATATATCTGTTGGTCATTTGAATGTCTTCTCTGGAAAATATCTATTTGGGTCCTTTGGCCATTTTTAATAAGGTTCTTGTTTTTAAGCTATTTAGTTTTGTGTGCATATTGTATATTTTGGATATTAATGCTTTGTCAGATATATGGTATGCAAATATTTTCTCAACCTATATGTTGCTTTTCATTTTCTTAAATGTTCATTACTGTGCAAGTGTGTATCTTAATTTGATACATATTTTAGCCAATTTCCTTGTCCCTGGGACAAAATATCTGACACTGACAACTTCAAAGGAGGAGAGGTTTATTTTGGTTCACATTTTGGAAGTTTCAGTCCTTGAATGGTTGGACAGCTCTAAGAAGAAGTGGCATTACAGAAGGGATGGAAGGAAGCTTTTCATATCATGACTGCCAGGAAGTAGAGAGCAGGGAGAAGCCTGGAAGAGAGATACTACCTTCTGTGCCATGCCCACAGTGACCTGCCACTTCTGACTAGGCCTCACCTTCCAACAGCAAGTACCTATAATGAACTTATAATCCAATCATTTTCCAAAGGTCCTGCCTATGGTTACTACATCAGGCTTTGGTGGGACATCTGTATATTAACCACAACATTCCACCCCAAACATCAAAGGGCTCATGAACATCTCTATATGCAAACTGCATTTTGTCCATCTCTAAGAGTTGCTAAAATCCTAACAGTTCCAAAACTGCTGAAAAGTCATTGTCCAAAGTCTCCTCTGAGACTTAAGGCAAACTCTTAGTTGTGAGATCCTGTAAAAATCAAAAAGAAGTTAAACACTGCCAACAAGAGCACAGGTAAACATACCCATTCCAAAAGGGAAAAAGAAGATAATAGAAATCAATGATACCAAAGCAAGACAGAAACTAAGCAGGGCAAACATTAAATCCTGTAGCTCCAGGTCTAGCATGCTGGGCAAGATGTGGGGAGATTGAAGCTCCAATGCCCCCTTCATGGTATTGCTCGTGGTTGTAGCCTTTATGGCTTCTTTTGGGGTAGCTTTGCTCACTCCTTGGAGCTTTCCTCAGACACTCCATGTTCCTGGCTTTCTCTAACTTCCTGGCATCTCTACTGCACTTTTGACTTCATTTTCACATTTTTATGCACTCCTCTTCCAGGGGCACACTGCCTAGATTCTAGGCCTTCTTCTGAAATCTTAGTGGAGGCCTCCATGATCCCACAACTCTTACACTCTGTATTCCTGTAAAACCAGTATCACATCAATGTTGTCATTATCTGCCATCAGCTCAAATAGTAGCCAGGCTGCCTTATATCATGACTCTACAGATCTCCAACTGCCTGAATGACTGAGCCCTGTGAATAGAATAGCAGAAAGATAATTTCCTAAACAGCCTTTCTCTAACAGGGTGCCCTGGAGCTTTCTTCTCAAAGCAAAGTCTTTCATTTTTGCAGGGAAAAGAATCAGGTCTTGCTATGTTCCTGAGATGTCTTTCCTTCCTGGAGAAATTAAAAACTTTTCAAATGGCCATTTTCTCCTGATTTTCAGTATAAACCTGGCTAAAAGAAACAAACAACATACATGCTACAGCTGGAATGATAGGCTGCCTTCAAATTTCCTCCATCAGATTAATTAGTCTGCCATCTTTAATGTTAGTCACCCACAAGCCTCAGAAAATAAAATGGAGAAATTTTTGATCAGAGCATAACTCACATGGTCTGGAGTTCAACTGCACATGGAATCCTTCTCAACTGAAACTTCTTGATCCTGATCTTTACTAACTGTCAGAATTCTGGTCTTCTCCAATCAGAATCTCCCATCAAATTCATCTCACAGAATTCCAGGGCTACTTTTCCAGCCAGCATCTCCAAACCTTTCCAAATTACTTCCTTAAAACAGTTCCAAAGGTATCTAAATCACACTCTCAATTAAAGCTACAGTGAGGCCAGTGATTTAGCTCAGTAGTTCCACTGCCTGCCTAGCAAGCCCAAGGACCTGAGTTTGATCCCCAGTACCAAAAAGAAAAAAAAACAAATTAAATTTGTTTTGGTTGAGTTCTACTGTATTTGAATATTATTGCAGGTTTTTTTCCCCTTGCATTGTTCTTCTTTGAATGGTTTTAATTTTTTGTATGTGTGTGTGTTTGATAATAAAGTTATTTAAAATTTTTTAAAAAATAGTGCTATGATGATGACCCCACTTCTTTGGTATAAAAATCTGTCTTAGTCATTTTCTCATCACTGAGACACAATACCTGACAACCACAAATTAAAGGAAAAGAGGTTTATTTTGGCTCACAGTTTTTAAAGGTTTCAGTCCATAGTTGGCTGGCTCCAAGGTAGGACAATCTGGCAGAAAGACATAACAGAGGAGAAGCTGTTCACCTCATGGCATCCAGGAACCAGAGATAAGGGTGGGCCTGGGAAGAGAGATATAACCTTCTGGATCATGCCCACAATGATCTGTCTCTTCCAACCAGGCCCCACCTTCTCACAGCAAGCCATCTATAATGCCCCTGTAATCCAATGACTTTCCAAAGATCCTGCCTATGATTGCATGAGGCTTTAGAGGGATATCTAGATATAAACTATAATGATGCAGTTCCTTTTGTTTATTTTTGTTTTTGTTGCCTGGCCTTACGGTCATATCCATTGCCTTGGAGCTTCTATGATTTCAAGTCTTATGTTTAAGTCTTTAATCCAGTTCTTTTTTGTGTTTGCTTTAAGGGATCCATTTCATTATTTGGCATGTTGATATTCAGCTTTCCCAGCATCATTTATTGAAGAGAATATCCTTTTCTTTTTACATTCTTGGAGCCCTTGTTGAAAAAAGGTTGATTTATTTGTGGGCTCTGTGTTCTGTTATTGGGTGATGAGTTTCTTGTTATGCTAGTTTTGATTATCATAAAAATTTGAAATCAGAGAGCGTGATGACTCCAATTTTCTTCTTTGTCAAGATAATTTGGCTATTTGTGGTCTTTTGTAGTTATGCATGTATTTTATAATTATGTTTTATGTTTCTGTGAAAATGTCTTTGAAATTTTGATAAAGTTTCTGTTGAATCTGTATATTGTCAGTATAGGTCATTTTTATTTTCTTTTTAGTTATTTGCATTTTCTGAAGTATTCCATTAAACATATTTTATTGTGCATTAATAATGCAAATGTTATTTATAATAGCAGAAATAAATTCAATAATTTATCATATGCCCATAAGAAAGGTTTGAAAGTCATTTGGCAATAAACACAATATATCATTTAAATATTAAAGTTTTCATATTTCATAAATTTTACAGCAGAATTATTTGTAGATCATATTGCTACTATAGCCATCATAGACTAGAGATGTTTAGTATTCCTAGATCAACCAGAGAACAACTATAGTATTACATTTTCATCCTGCAAGAACTTACTATCTTAGTGTTTTTCTTTTATGTATCATATATGTTAAAAAGAATGTGTCTGCAAAGATAATAATATTTTTATTAATTAATTTCAAACTCTTGAGTCATACATTCAGATTCTCCATCCATCATTTATAAGCATGATCTTAGGAAAATTACATAATGTCTCTGTTCAGTTTCCTTAGAAATAAAACAAAGAAAATAGCAATAGTTTCATTAAATTTATACATGAAAAATACCCAAAACAGTACCCAGAACATATAATGCTCAATAAATGTTATATATTATTTTCCCTTAGATTTCTGCCTTTACACCCACATCCAGGACATCTTATAGTTCTGTAGATGGAATTTGTCATGCAAAGCCTCATTTTACTGTGAATCAAATCTTCAATTTGAAAGATGGTTCATGTGTTTCACATATTGTCAGCCAACACCAGTAACTGCTCATATTCCACAGTCATCCACCTCATTTTTTGTCAAACTCTCAGTATAATGCCAAGATGTGGTTTTTCATCCTGATAAACATGAGATTTACTTTTTACAACATAATAAAGTTTTATCAATAGCAATACCTAAACTTTCAATTTCAATTAGTAACACAAATTACTGCTTTATCAAGGCTTTCCTTTTAAATGATATTAAAATATGGAATAAGTAGAATCTTGGAGGTCTTTTTATTCACATGTTTAGGGACATTTGTGCATTTAGCCTCTCTTATATGCCAATTAAAATAACAGTCACCAAGAATGAACCAGCAGGCGGACTTCAGAAAATTTGATTGGTAGGAGGAAAATAGAAGCAAACCAACAACTAAATAGAAGGGAAAAGTTTTGTGACAAGAGAAGTGAAGAGGTTATGAGATAATCTAGAGAGCAAACCTTTCTTGGCAACCAGTCCTGCCCTTGGACTCAGATAAGAGGGGCCACTGTCCAGGCTGTGTCACTCAAGATTCAGCATTTTGTAGGGCACAAAGGTAGCATAACACAAAATAACTCTAGCCAGCTCCCAGAGAAATGCTTTTTCATTTCTAACACAATAAGTGACTAAATTATAAGACTGGGAAGTCTTAAAAGTTGTGCTGTAGCCATATTAAGAGACCAATTTTTGTTTTTAAGTGTAAGAAGGATTTGAGAATCACAAGTTCTTTTGTAAGACAGAAGATAGTAATTACCTTCTCAAGTGCTTCCTAAGAACCTGACTAAAAACCATTTTATGTAATGAAGTATGAGTGTAGTACCAAATAACTGCTTTCTTGTTTCCTTTTATGTCTCAAGTCATGGTTTTGGAGGTACACAATAAATTTACACATTATTCATAATAGTTCACATATTGGCTGTGAAATCCTCTGTAAAAATAAATGAATCATTTTACTCTTGAGTTTGTATCACATAGATCTAGACTTAACATAGTGTGAAGAATATTAGTTTTTACATTTAAATGGACATTAGATGGTAATTAAATCAATATTTAACTAAAATTTTAATTATATTAAAATTTTAGCTTTATTTTACAATTTTGACTTGTACTATAGCCACAAATTCAAATTTGTATATTTGCCTTTTATAAATAATTTCTAATACTTTAGAAGACAACTTTTCTAGAAATTCAAACAATTTAAATTTTTCCATTTTTTTAATTCAAATTCTTCATTTTGTTCACTTTGAAAACAATTTTTAAACCTTCTCAATCTTTTAGGTCAGGGGTCAGCAAACAATGCCCACTCAAACAAATCCAGCACACCACCTGTTTTTGTTCAATAGAAGTTTCATTATTATTCATTAGCATAGTATCTGTGGGTGCTTTCCCTCTAAAACGGTGAGATTGGATAGTTTTAACAGAGGCCGTATATCCCACAAAGCTTAAAATATTTACTCTGTCTCTCCAGAAAAGATTTGCCTAAAACTCCTTGAGATCATTTAGAATAAATATGTTACCTTCTATATCTAAAATATTTTAATGACAATTTTATATCATTTCCTATTTCATTTTGAATAAAGTTCTTAAGGCTATTTTTCATGAACCGGACTTTTCTGTTGTCTATAGCACACCATTGATTTTTATTCTGTTTTTTCACTGATTTTGAGTAGCTCACATTTCACTTCCTTCTGATGTTTTATAATCTCTAGTTTTGTACTCTTGTACCTCTTCTTTGAACTATTGTTCACCATGAGATCATGCTTTCCTTATTATCATTGGTAAATTACAGAAAAAAAACTATACCAAAATATTTGAACACTTCTGGTGCTCTTCAAATCATTACTTGTACAATACATATGTGAATATATTCTTTATCTTCATTTTGCTTGTGAGTTTTTCAGTAGCCATCAGTGTGTGTATCACTGACATTTGAGAATAAATGGCTATGCCAAAGATCTCGTATGGGAAGAAATAGAAGTGTGTTATTGGCAGCCACAACTCAAGCTTATTATCTCCAACTCAATCTTAACCAAATTGATTATTTCCTTACCCTAAAACCACATAATCCCAGAGTTTGGAGTTTTAACTATCTGTCATTTACAAAAGATTTCTATGTAATCTTCTATTACCTCCTGTCTGTGTTCTCCAGTTAACCTTCTCCATCTACCTGGCTAGTTAACAGATAATATAAAAAAAAATGCATTCATGTTCCACTCCAGAAATATATCCTTCACTGTTCTCCATTACTAGTTTTGCTGCTTCTAAAATGTTCTCCATATAGCATCCAAACTTGTGTATATAAATTTAAATATGGCATGCTTAGAAGCCTTAGGTAAATTCTTGAAATTCTCAGAAGTTTGATGATCTTCAAGAAATGAGCCAGAAAAAAAATATGGAAAAACAAATTATGAATAATTTTAAATGAGTACAATTACTGTTAAGACTCAGAAAAACATGTGTGGGCATCTAGACAAGAAGGGAAATTAAGAAGGGGCTGAGTGGGACTCAGATTTGTATCAATTTTCTCCATAGTAAATGATGGCAGAGCAATAATTACAGGGTTTTAAAGGAAAGAAGGTGTATTTAACTCAGTCAAAATGTCTTCCAAATACACAGCAGTGGATGTTCCAAAAAATCAGCAATTTTTGGACAAAATCCAGCCAACTATGAGATAAAAATAAAGTAATCATAAATTGAGAAATCACAGTAAGAACTGATGGTATTTGATTGGCTCAATCACAATACTAAGATTACACAAATGTAAGGAGCATCATGACAGGACTAAATGTAAATGTTGCAAGCTTTGAGAATGTAAACATATCCTGTCATTTATAAAACAAGAATTAGAAGAAAATATAAATATATCAATTCCTACAACTTTTATAGCAGTAGTGATCAACATAGCCAAAATTGAGCAGTGTAGTTAAAATAAAGTTACTCAAAATTCAAAGTTTTCTACTAATCATTTTTCCTTCAGAAGAAGGAAAGACCTTACTAATTATAATAATTTGTGGTCAGAAACTATCTAAATTTATCAGATCCTTGAGTTTTATTTCTTTATAAGTAACACAAAATTTAATTTTTTAGAGGAAATGAAACAACATGATTTATTAGTTTTTATTAAGTGAACAAAACTATGTATACATATTTCTATAAGTCTCCTCACTGATGTGTAAAATGGTGGCCACTGAGTGGTACCAAAGGATATATTAAATTGGTTAGATAAGAAGGTAAGAAAAAAAGATATGAAACTGAAAGAAGTACAAAATGCTGCCAAGAAACAAATGACTTAAAATAATAATTTAAAGGTCTTCACCAAATCTAGTTATAAAGAGGTCTCAATGACTTGAATGAGAAAAATACATGCCAGAAGAGAGAAAAATAGAAAATGGGAGGATATGCTCCAAATCCTATAGAGTATGACAGGATTGTAAAGAAACATACTATCTTAAATTTCCAATTTTGTGGGGTAAAAATATATTTGTATTTTTGAACACTTATTTTAATGGTGTTTTATTAAACCTATTCATAAATGGTATTCAATACATAATAGGGTTGTAATACTCAGGAGACTAAGATTCCCTAGGCATTATATTAGGTGAATCTATAGTAGTATTTGTATCCTTAAGATAACTTTATTATAAACAGAAGTAACATTTGCAATATCCTCACCATTAGCTAAAATTTATTTCTGATCCACATGTCTTCATGTACAATTATGGTTTTGCCCTTATTTTCCAATCTAGCAACTCCAAGAAAGATTATTATATTTTTGTTTGTTAATTAACCTGTGTTAATAAGTGAACTGTTTTAGTCATTGTTTCTAGAAGCCATGACAGATATGAAATGATAAACTGTTGAACCTGTGCCATTCTTCTCCATCTTTTTGAAAATAAGAAGAAATCTGACTTCCTTCTCAACTTTTTCATATCTAGCTGAATGAATTTCAAAAGACTTTGTACAATGACTATAACATTAAATCTGGTAGATTCTTTATCAATATAGGCATTCAAGTCGTTATGATGAAGAAAACTAGAGTAAAGTTTAGAAAATTCTCAATTTATTTCCACACATTTGAGAGATCTGCATGTAAATTAGGGGTATTTATATACACACTAACTCTTTAAAAATACATCTTATTTTTTCTGTATGTAAGTTCTTTCTTCTACACTTTCTGTCTCTAAGACTGAAATTTTTTAATTTTCTAAAAAGATAAAAACAGTGCTTTAAGAAATAATCATTTTCACTGAGCATTGGAGAAAAAAGTAGTTTCTATTTCTAAGCTGTTTAAAGTTAGGTTGATTTCCTTCATTATTAACAGATCACACAGATTAGACTTGCAGACAAAAAAGAACTAGATAATTGTTCTACACTGAAAGTAACAAAACAGGCAAGGTAATACAATCACTAAACGGTCTCATGTAAAACATTAGTAACTTCTCTTGTTCAGCATATGAGTGCATAGTGTGGCAAGTCAAAAAGTATACTAACAGAGACGAACTTAATAAAGGAAATTAGGGGCTTACCAAGTCTGTGGAAGAGCAAGTTCTGGGCGGTGATTCCAAGCTTCCAAGAATGATTCCCCAGAGCCACACAGAAATGACTTGCCTGTGGAGCTACAAACTGCCATAGGTGAACAAGTAATAGAAAAATTGAGCTCAAAATTGTATCACCACCACTGTTAACCAGTGATAAAGCAGAATTAGGAAGTCATCATTGCTCCAATGGCAAGTGACACTTAACAATCACAATGCCCTTTTGTGGGCCCTCTAATGCTATGGCTAGAAAACCCACATCTCTCTCTATAACTGTGCTTGCCAGCAGTGAAAGACAAAAAACAGCAGGAAGATGTCTTCCTCCTCCTTTCTACCTGCCAAATTACACTTGAGTACACTTAGTCAGGAAGCTCAGTTTGCATCACAAGCTCTAGATTTTAAAAGACCTGCAAATATTGATTGTAGCTTTTGTACCTCTGTGGCATAGGAAGCCCCCTCTATGGAATCTCATGAGAATATATCCTGAGTCCTCAATGCCATTTCTAAGACACCGTATTGCTACTATGCCCATATATCAGTTGCTTATTTAAGCAAAGCTGGGGGGGGGTCACATGGGCCTCAAAGTATCTTGAGAACCAGCCTTAAACACATCTTTGTAACCTCAACACACACACACACACACACACACACACACACACATTTGGGAGGTCAATAGTGTGATAAGCACAAATGTTTTTATTCCTAACAAATGAAACTACTGTATGTGTGATGTCTTTTCAACTCTAAAGTCATATATTTACAACTATGACTTTAAGAAATTCCCTGATGCAGAAAAGGCATTCAACAAAATCCAAGACCAGTTTATCATAAAAACCCTATAGAAAACTGGACTAGAAGGTCTTTATCTCAACTTGATTAAGGTTATCTATGAAAAACCAACATCCAACATCACACTAAATAGTCAAAAACTGAAAACTTTCATGCTAAAATCAGGAACAAGACAAGGATGCCCACTACCACCACTCCTGTTTAATATTGTTCCCAAAACATTAGCCACAGCAATTAAACAAGAGAAAGAAATAAAAGGAATAAAAATAGGAAAGGAAGAGGTTAAACTGTCATTATTTGCTGATGATATGATACTTTACATAGAAGACCCAAAATACTCTGTCAAATCACTTCTAGAATTAATTGACAGATTCAGTAGAGTAGTTGGATATAAGGTCAACACTCAAAAAACAATAGCCTTTTTATACATAAATAATGGACTCACTGAGAGAGAAATTAGGGAAACAATTTCTCTTACAATAGCATCCAAAAAATGAAATATCTAGGAGTCAATCTAACAAAGGAAGCAAAAGAACTCTACACTGGAAACTACAGCAGTGAAAAAGGAGATTGAGGAGGATATAAGAAAATGGAAAGACATCCCTTGTTCCTGGATAGGAAGAACCAATATAGTGAAAATGGCCATACTTCCAAAATTATTATATAGGTTTAATGCAATGCCAATTGAAATTCCAACAATATATTTCACAGAACTAAAGGAAACAATCCAAAAATTCATTTGAAACAAGAAAAGACCTAGAATAGCAAAAAAACTTTAGGCAACAGAGATATGGCTGTGGGTATCACAATTCCCAACTTGAAACTATACTACAAAGCTATTGTGATAAAAACAGCATGGTACTGGCAAAGAAACAGACCCAAGGATCAGTGGAATAGATTAGAAGATGTAGAAGTTACAGATATGCTCAGCCACCTCATCTTTGACAAAGGAGCCAACCATCCTCATTGGAGGAAAGATAGCCTATTTAATAAATGGTGCTGGAAAAACTGGATTTCAATCTGCCAAAGATTAAAACTAGACCCATACCTATCACCATGCACTAAACTAAGATCAAAGTGGATTAAAGATTTAGATATTAAGACAGAAACACTAAATTTACTGGAAGATAAGTTAGGTAGAACTCCTGAAGACATTGGTATAGGTAAAGAATCAACAACTTGGATCTTATCTTAGTAAAAAGCTTCTGCACTCCAAGAGAGACCACCTAAGAGACAACCTACAATGTGGGAAAAAATTTTCAGCAACTGTACCTTACACAAAGGACTACTATTTAGAATATATAAAGAACTGAAAAAAATCTGACCCCCCAAATTCAAAGACCCAATTCAAAAATGGGCATCTGAAATGAATGGACATTTTTCAGACAAAGTAAAAGCACTAAATAAATATATGAAAAAATGTTCAACATCACTGGTTATTTGAGAGATGTAGATGAGAATAACACTGAGATTCCACCTCACCCCAGAAAGAATGGCTGCTATTAAGAAATCATCCAATAACAAATGCTGGCAAGGGTGTGGGAAGGAACGAACCCTTCTCCATTGTTGGTGGGAGTGCAGACTAGTACAACCACTGTAGAAATCAGTATGGAGATACCTCAAAGAAATAGGTTTAGAGGTCCCATTTGACCCAACTATCCCCATGTTGGGTATCTTCCCAAAAGAATTAAAAGAATCATACTACAGTGATACATGTGCACCCATGTTTATAGCAGCCCAGTTTGTACTAGTGAAAGGGTGGAAACAGCTCAAGTGTCCACCAACTGGAAACTGGATAAAGATGTGATTTTTTAAATAAAATGAAGTACTATTCAGCTATAAAGAATGAGAGACTAGAGACACTTATAGCTAAATGGATACATATTGAAGCCATCCTCTTAAATGAAATAAATAGGACACACATGTGTAAATGCCAAGTAGTTTCTCTAGTGTGAGGAACTGTAAGTGTAATTAAGGATACACAAGGATGAAATTGCCTAATAACATATTTCTTAGATTGTGTTTCTATCATGTGTCATATGACTGTATTGAAATTTAAATTAGGGAGAAGCTTGGGTTATGTGGAGTCTGTTAACTAACTGGGGCTTTTTTTCCAGACCACTATTTGTTCAGTGTTGGTTTGGGGGATCTTTCTGAAACAAATCATATCCTCTGGTGTCTTCTTGGTGCTTGAGATGCTTTTTAAAGTTATATGAAAAAATGTTTAAGTGTTTTGCAGTTTTGTTTTGGTTGAGTTCTACTGTATTTGAATATTTTTACCCATGCATTGTTCTTCTTTGAATGGTTTTAATTTTTGTATGTGTGTGTGTTTGATAATAAAGTTATTTTTAAAAATTGAAGAAAAAGAAATTCCCAATGTAGGAGTGCATGCAGATCCTGGGGAGCAGCTGTGTGGCCCAGACCAGTGTGGCTGTGGGTAGATCCCAGCCAGGGCTCTGCCCTGACCCCATAGGCTCAGGCACACCTGCCCAAGCCAAAGTCCCACCCAGAAAGGGACTGCATGGGAAAATGGGCTTCAGCCAGAGGCTCGTCATACCATCAGCCACAGCCAGGGACCTGCCTGGAGAAAAGCTGTACAGGCACACAAGCAATACCCAGAGGCTCACCCTGATACCATTGATAAGTGCAAGGAGACCCTAGCCAAAGCCTTTGCAGATAACAGAAACTGGGGTGCACAGCCCTGAACCAAAGGCCCTCCCAGACAATAGCTACACAAGGGCCCCAGTGAGAAGCAGGCCTAGATACCATGCCAAGTGTGCTCAGGCCCCAGCCAGAAGCCCACCCAGACTACAGGTCAGCTCAGGGATCTAGAAGACCACCACTTTGAACCCAGGAATTGGCATACTGCTGGGCAACAGAGTAAAGGCTGCTTGGAGGCTTGCTGAGAATTCAAGACCACTGGGTGAGGAAAAAGTCACCTCAACAAAGGCAATAGAATGCATCTGTTGAAATGAGAAGACACATAAATAAGTCCCAAAACCAGACTTCCAGATCACCTAGGGGAATCCCAAAGGGAAACAAGATGGAACAATTTGATACTCAACCACCTGGACTCCTTGAACTGGCAATGAAAAGGGACACAAAAAAATGAAATCAGAAATGATTTATCAGATAACAGCAGAAATTGTCCCCAGAATATAAGATATGATTAATAAATCTAGAGTGGACACAGATAAAAAATAGGGGAGCTGAGGAATATGATGGAATCCCAACATAAGAAACAAATGGAATCCATAAAACAGATACAAACAGATTTCCAGGAGATTAAAAACTCCATTGAAAGTTTATGCAGCAGAATGAGCCAATGTGAGGATAGAATTTAGGAGATAGAAAATAGGATTGCATTTAATGACCAGGAAAAGAAAAATTGCTTTAAAATTGTAAGGGACCACAAGAAGTCAATCCAGCAGCTGCTAGATGATGGAAAGAAGAATAAGATCAGAATGACTGGAGTCAAGGAAGAAACAGGACAGAGTGAAAATGACATAAAAAAAAAAAACTTCACAGAATTAATGGCCGAAAGGTTTCCAAATAGGGGGAAAGAACTTGACATACAGATAAGTGAGGCATTTAGGACTCCAACTAACCTTGATCAAAAAAAATCTGCACATAAGTATATAATAGTTAAGATTCCAGAAACCCAACAGAAGAACAAAATTCTACAAGCAGTTAGAGAAAAGAAACAAATCACATACAATGGAAAGCCCATAAGAATCACAGCAGACTTCTCAACACAAACCCACAAGGCTAAAAGAGTGTGGAGTGACATATTTCAAGCCCTAAATGAAAACAACCTCTAACCCAGATTGATGTACCATGCAAAACTATCTTTCAAAACTAATGGAGAAATGATACTTTCATGATAAAGAGCTCCTTAGGAAATACATGAATACAAAACCAGCACTCCAAAAAATTTTAAACACTATCCTAGGAAAAGACAATGAGGATCACAACTCCAGGAAGCACAGCAGAATGAATCTATCAGGCACGATAAGAAAGGAAATGCAAAGGGGGAGAATCCAACAAAAAGAAAAAGTCATGACAAGGATAAGTCAATATATATCGATTATAACCATCAATGTTAATGGTCTCAATTCACCAAGCAAAAGAAATAGACTGGCAGAATGGGTCAAGAAGCAAAATCCAACAGTATGCTGCACACAAGAAGCACATTTATTTCAAAAAGAAACTCATAGACTGAAAGTTAAAGGGTGGAAAATAATACTCCATGTGACAGGAACCTGAAAAAAAGCAGAAGTAGCTATCCTCTTCCCAGATCAAGTGGATTTCAAACCAATACTGATTAACAGGGACAAAGAAGAACATTACATCCTTGTAAAGGGAACAATCCAACAGGAAGAGATGACAACCATTAATATCTATGCACCAAACACTAGTGCACCCAACTATATACAACAAATACTAATGGACATGAAAAATTATATAAGCACTATTACAGTAGTAGTGGGGCACCTTAATAACCCACTCTAACAAATAGATAAATCAACTAGACAAAAAATAAACAAATACTAGAACTCAATAGAACTCTTGAACAAATGAACTTAACAAATGTTTGCAGAGTATTCCACCCCACAAAATCAGAATACACATTCTTCTCAGCTGCACATGGGTCATTCTCCAAAAGAGACCACATACTCACACATAGAACATTTTTAAGTAAGTGCAAAGGAGTTGAAGTTATCCCCTGTATATTATCAGACCATAGTGCGATGAAATTGGAGATCCATAGCAAAAGAAACTCAAAAAATTTCAAAAACATGTGGAAATTGAACAACACACTTCTGAATAACCAATGGGTCACAGAGGAAATTAAAGAAGGAATCAGACAGTTCCTTCAATTAAATGACAATAACAATACAACATATTGGAATCTATGGGACACAATGCAAGCAGTCTTATGCTGGAAATTCATAGCAGTAAATACTCACATTAGGAAAACAGAATGAGCCAAATTAAACAACCTGATGCTGAACCTCAAGCTTCTAGAAAAAGAAGACCAGGACAACCCCAAATCTCATACAAGGGAGAAAATTATAAAGTTCAGGGCAGAAATCAATGTAATGGAGACTAGGATAACAGTACAAAAAATCAATGAAACCAAGAGTTGATTCTTTGAAAGAATAAACAAAATTGAAAAACTCCTAGCTAATTTTATAAAAAAAAAAAAAAAAAAAAAAAAAGGAAAGAAAAGGCCCAAAACCATGCAATTAGGAATGAAAGGGGTGAAATTACAATGGACCCAGCAGAAATCTAGAGGATCATCAATACCTACTTCCAGAACCTATACACCAATAAGATGGAAAATACAGAAGAAATGGACAGATTCCTAGATACATATCAATTACCAAAGTTGAACAAAGATGACCTAAAAATTCTAAACAACACAATATCAATCAATGAAATTGAAAATGGAATTAAAACTTACAAACTAAGAAAAGCCCAGGTCCTGATGGCTTCACTGCTGAATTCTACAAGACATTTAGAAAGGAACTACTGCCACTACTGTTTAAACTCTTCAATGAAATTGAAAGGGAAGCAATACTCCCAAATTCATTCCTGGAAGCAAGCATCACCTTGATCCCCAAAGCAGAGAAAGACCCAACCAAAAAAGAGAGCTATATTCCAATCTCACTAATGAACATAGATGCAAAAATCCTTAATAAGATACTTGCAAATAGAATGCAAAAGATCATCAAGAAGATCATACACCCTGACCTAGTGGGATTTATCCCAGGGATCCAGGTATGGTTTAAGATATGCAAATGAATAAATGTAATACGCTATATTAATAGAACCAAGGACAAAAAACATATGATCATCTCAATAGATGCAGAAAAAGCATTTGATAAAATCCAAAATATTTATGATAAGACCCTACAAAAATTTGGAATAGATGGTTTCTACCTCAATCTGGTAAAAGCCATCTAGGAAAACCAGCAGCCAATATCATACTAAAAGGTCAAAAACTGAAATCCTTCCCACTAAAATCAGGAACAAGACAAGGATGTCCACTATCACCACTCCTGTTCAACATAGTTTTGAAAACATTAGCCACTGCAATTAGACAAGAAAAACAAATAAAATGAATAAAGACAGGAAACAAAGAAGTCAAATTGTCATTATTTGCAGAAGACATGATACTCTATATAGAAGACCCAAAGAACTCCACCAAAAGTCTTCTAGACTTAATAACCAAATTCAGTAAACAAGCTGGATATAAGGTCAACATACAAAAATCAATAGCTTTCCTCTACACCAATGACAGACTCACTGAGAGAGAAATAGGGCAGACAATTCCTTTCATAATAGCATCCAAAAACTGAAATACCTAGGAATCAACCAAACAAAACAAATCAAAGACCTCTTCTCTGAAAACTATAGCACTCTGAAAAGAGAGATTGAAGATGATATCAGAAAATGGAAAGGCATACCCTGCTCCTGGGTAGGAAGGATCAATATGTTGAAAATGGCTATACTTCCCAAATTGCTATATAAATTCAATGCAATCCCACTTGAAATACCAGCAGCATACTTCACAGACCTTGAGAAAACAATTCAAAAATTCATTTGGAACAAGAAAAGACCTAGAATAACAAAAACAATATAGGCAATAAAGACAAGGTAGGGGGGTATCATAATCCCCAACCTGAAACTATACTACAAAGCTACTGTGATAAAAACAACATGGTACTCCCAAAGAAACAGATCTGAGGACCAGTGGAATAGATTAGAAGATGCCGAAACAACTCCAGACACAGTCATCTCATCTTTGACAAAGGAGCCAAACACCTTCACTGGAGAAAAGATAGCCTCTTTAATAAATAGTGCTGGAAAAATTGGATTTCAATTTGCCAAAGATTAAAACTAGACCCATATATCTCCCCATGCATGAAACTAAAATTGAAATGGATTAAAGATCTAAATATTAGAACAAAAACACTAAACTGGCTGGAAGAGAGGTTAGGAAGAGCTCATGAAAACATTGGTGTAGGAAAAAATTTTATGAACAAAACATCAGTTGCCCATTAACTAGCAGAAACAGCAAACACCTGGGACCTCTTCTTATTAAAATGCTTCTACACAGCAAGAGAAACCACCAACAATGTGAAGAGACAACCCACAATGTGGGAAAAAATTTTCACCAGCTGTCCCTCAGACAAAGGTCTACTATCTCAAATCTATAAAGAACTTAAAAAAATCAGACCTCCCAAATTTAAAGACCAAGTCCAGAAATGGGCATCTGAAATGAACAGACATTTCTCAGACAAAGAAGTAGAAATAGCAAATAAACATATATAAAAGTGTTCAACATCACTGGTCATTCGAGAGATGTAAATGAAAACAACACAGATTTCACCTCACCCCAGAAAGAATGGCTGCCATCATGAAATCAACCAATAACAAATGCTTGCAGGGCTGTGGGAAAAACACAACTCTACTCCACTGCTGGTGGGAGTGTAGACTGGTGCAACCACTGTGGAAATCACTATGGAGATACCTCAAAGTACTAGGAGTGGAAGTCCCACTTGACCCAGCTATTTTCCTGCTGGATATCTTTCCCAAAGAATTAAAAGAATCTTACCACAGTGATATATGCACACCCACGTTCATAGAAGCACAATTTGTAATAAAAAAACTTGGAAGCAGCCCAATTGCCTATCAACTGGAGACTGGATAAAGAAAATGTGGGGTTTTTTTTTTAATAAAATGGAGTATTACTCAGCTATAAAGAACAAGAAACTAGAGACTTTTATCGCTAAAAGGATGCACATTGAGGCGATACTCTTAAGTGAAATAAATAGGACACGTGTAAATACCGAATAGTTTCTCTAGCGTGAGACTGAAAGTATAAATAAGCACTAAAAGGTATAATAGGTAATGTGAAATAGAAAGAAAAGGGGCAAAGGGAAAGGCGAAATGGGAGGGGTAGTGGAAAAGAAAGAAGGGAATGGAATTAGTATGATAAAGAAAAAATGGAAACAAAGTCTTTGTAGATAGAGAGGGATGGAGGGCTTGAAGGGAGGACAGGGGAAGGTGGAAAAATAAGTACTGAGAGATTATGTAGATGTGCAGATTTCCAATGATGGATGTCATTATATTATATACCTTATATGTACCAATATAGTTAATTTAAAAAATTTTCTAAGCCCTCGCCAAAAAGAAATTCCTGATGTAGTGTTATATATTTTCAGTTATTTTTGCTAATGATAACCATATGGAAAATTTAACTTTGTGATTCTCTATGTTGCTTTTACTCTTTCCTTGAACTTAATCTTCCCTGACATTTCACCTCAATTTCTCCTCTACTTGCAAGGTTCTGTTGCATATTAAAATGTTTACTTCAGTGTAAGTTTTCATACTGTTACATAGTAAACCATCTGTGAACATTAATACTGATGGCATAATCAAAGAGTAATTTAGAGAGAAACAGTATTAAGCCCCTAGGTATGCAAACCCAGTGATAGTCTTCTCTAAAATCATGGTGCATTATGCACCTGTCTTTGCCCCGATACAATTCAATATATCAAAGTTTTTTATTGAACTTATTTTACTACATTTGTAGAACATGTTTATAGAGTAAGTGGGAACAGCTGCTGCTTCCTTCTGTTAGCTATCCTGCCTTGCAATGAGCAAAAATTCCCATATTGTATGGTGTTCTATAAATACTTTATTTTCTTCGGTTTGCATTCTTGAGCCTGTGTGTTAATCTTTCTGAAGAGTAAATGAAATGATTTTGAGACTAGAATTATATGGCTTGTTCCCTTTGTCTGTTTCCTCCATTTCATTGAAATTGAATTATCTTTCCCTATTTTCCAGAATTCTACTTTCATGCAGTCTGAAGACATGATTATTTGGTTAGAGAAAAGAAGTAATTTATTCAAGTCTGCCAAGCTACAATTATACCACTACTATAAGTTTTTATATCCACATTTAAAAATAATAGTTTTAATGAGATAAAATGCACATCACATTTACTCTTTTACAGGGTATTCAGTGGTGGGGTTTTTTTTGTTTTTTGTTTTTGGTACCAGGGATTGTGAACTCAGAACTTTGCACTTTCAAGGCAGGCAGCGGAATCACTGAACTAAGTCCCCAGCCCTCAGTGGTTTTTACCATATTCATAGTGGTACAAACATCATTGTTATCTAGTTCAGTGCAATCCCATAACTCTAAAAAGGAATGCTATACCCATTAAAAATCGCTTCCCATATTTCTGTCTTCCCATCCCTGGCAAGCACTGATGTTTCTGTCTCTATAGATCAGGCCATTCTGAACACATCATATGTATAGAATCATAGAATTAGTATGTTTTATTAGTCTTCTTTCATTTAGTGTAATATTTTTCAAGGTTCATCCATGTTGTATCATATATTAGCAGTTCATTCCATTTTATTGCTGAATGTTATTTCATTATATGGGTACATCTTTTTTGCCTATCCATTTATTATTTAGATTCATTCCATTTTGGCCATTGCAAATTATAAATAATGTCATCGTGAAAATGAATGTACAGGTTTTTGGATGGACATAAATTTTCAATTCCCTTGAGGACATACATGGGAGTAGAATTTCTGAGGCATATGGTAACTCTACATTTAGCATTTTGAGGAATTGCCACACTTCTTTACAAAGTGCTAGTTGCATCATTTTGCAGTCCCACAGGAAACAGATCCAATCTCTCCACATTCTTGCCAATACTTGTTATTGTCTATCTTTTTTTACATAGTACTCATTGTTTTTGTTTTGTTTTGTTTGTTTTGAGATGGTGTTGCTTTGTAGTGCAGGCCATTTCAGAAAGAAAAAGTCTAAGAAGAACCTCAGATTTAAGGAAAAAATGTATGTGTTGACCTAAATAATAATTATTTTTTCTTTGAAGATACACTGCATGTTATTTTCAGTCTCCAAACATATTCAATCATTTGAAATTACTCGTTGATATGCTCTTCTCCCCAACTAACCTCTTAGCAACTAGAGGAGAAAGACTGTTTTATTGATCCTTATATTTCATAGAGAAATTTCTCCAAAGCAAGTGCTAAGAAATATTGCTGGGAGGAATGGATAATAAACCTTGAGATAGGTTATCTGAACAGGGCTATCAAAGGCGCCAGTGGGAGGAAAGTCAAAGGGGATGGTAAAGATTTTATTGTTATCAAGAGTCATCCTTGTGCCTGAGTAAAGGATTACTCTCATTTTTTGCTTATTTTCTACTCACTCCTTACCTAGACCATATCTCTTTTTCCTTTCCTTTTTAACTTTCTACTTTCCCATTCTTTAATAAACATTTCTGAGCATCTAGTCAGTTCCTGGAACTATGCCAGAGACTAGAGGTGCAAAGATGAAAAAGACACAGATCCAAGACCAGCTGTCATGAAGTTTTTCCTTCTAGAAAGGACTAAGCTAAATAAATAGAAGTTCCCACAGAGTAGGGGCTATGGAAGTTTAGTATTTGCAGGTACCATGGAAGCATGAATGAGGAGTGGTAAGCCAGAGTATGATGATAGAGAACTCACCCTGGCCAGAGTAGCCTTAAAGGTGGGACGTAACCACCACAAGACAAATGGAAAGAGGAAGAGTGCCCATGCAGAGGATGTAGCCTTCAAAAAGCCAGCTGGTAAACTATGGCCAGATGCATTCAAAAGCCTAGAAGGGACTTAGTGTAGCTGGGGTATACAGTTTAAGGAAGGCAGAAAGACAGAAGGTTTAAGAGGAGTGTATTATACAGAATTAAAACCTTGTGTTAATCCCAAGTATCTTAAGGAGTTCTTGAAGTACTTTCCTAGCTTTGAGGTGTTAAAAATTGTGGGGATTCCTACCTCTATCTTTTCCCGTAGCTCCTCCAGGTCCCTCAAGTTAGTTTGCAGGGAGACAAGAGTGATTCATGCCCATAAATGGATCCAATCCTGTGTCTGGCTTATCCTGAGTCCTCTCTCTACCACTTCCTTTACCTTCAGCTGCACTGCATTCCCCAGGGCATTGCTCAGCCTCTAGGAGGGAGTGTTTCCAAATTTACTCTAATTCTACAAGCATAGAACTCAGGCTTTAACCCTAAATAGAGCATGCCACATTCTATGTCCCATGCCATATTTTATTTCCTGAGCATGTTATATCCAAGCCTTTCACATAATGTTCCTAAAAGCCTTCCCTTTCCTCATTCTATCCTGGATTCAGACCAAATATAAAAGGCTGGGTGTAAGACCCTTCTCCAAGTCTACACTATACCATGTTCTCCATGCTTCATGTGTGTTTTGACTTACTCAAGGTTCTTTTGTCTCAAACATTCACCCATATAAATTCATGCTAGCCTACAATTGGTGGATCCAACTGTCCAATAATCTTTCCAATATCTTCTCCATCCTATTTTTTCTGGCTCATTCAGACCCCAAAAAGTCTTTTTCCTCCTGCCCTTTAATCTTCAAAGAGCAGCAAAAATGATTAAAATTAAAACAATAACAAAAATGCTCAAATCATACCCTGCTTAAATACTGCAGTGTTTTTCCATTTCATTTGAATAAGGTCCAAATTCATTACACTGGCATAAAATTCACAATCTGGGATCTGCCTGCTTCTCTAGTTCATCCTGTATCCACCCACACTGATGAAGCATGTTCATACCTCAGTCCCTCCAACCTTGCCATTTCCTCTGCCGAGTCTCTTTTCTTAGGTCAGCATCTGACTGTTTTTTTCTTGCCCTCAAATTCTTTACTCAAATATGCTTACCTTTGCAAGTGACACTTCTCCCATACCATCCCCAGCTCCTCTCTGTATACTCATCACCTCTTCCATTGTTTTATATTTTGCAAGACATGCATCACTTTCTTATATTAAAATCATTTTTCCTATGTTTTTCCCACTGGAAAGGGAGGGGGCTACAGTGGAATTTTTGTCCTTCTGGTCTTAAGAACCCAGAACAGTGATTGGCACATGCCAGTTACTGAATAAATACGTTTATAAATATGTTTTAATTAATAGATGAAATATGGAAGAATTAACAACAGTAGAAACTTGTGTATAGAACATAATTATGCCTTCTAAAAATTCTGATATGCTTGAAAGATCAATTTTTCAACTTCAGAAATGCAGAAATAAAATTACTAGCATTAAATCATAAGTGCAGACACCTCTTATGAATTGCTTATCTCTAGATCCTCAGGCACTTGTTTCTACACAGTCACCACCAGAGGAATTAATGTATCCTGATGGCACCTCACTTCCTGTCTGGGTCCAGAGTCCCTTGATGAAAAAGTATGCACTCGGCTTTCATGCAATCACAAACAGAGCCAAATAGGGTTACTTCCCACTTGGCAAACTTGAACTTATGGAACATGGATGATGGAGAACAGATCGTTCTCCCTTCTTTCCTATGGACAATCTGTCTTGCATAGAGAGTTGCACATGGCTTCTTGGAAGAAGGCCTCTTGGGAAGCATACAGTTGCATTTGATACCAAGCAGGGGGCAGCTCAGTAACACAACCTGTGCTTACATTGTTTCATTGCCTCACTTCCTTTTTCCCCACTCTTGTTTCCCTAATGTTGCCAAGAATTTAGAGCAAACGAAACTCCTGTTTGCCACTAATAAGGTGGAGGGAAATGATACAACCTCTTTCTATAATTTTCTTTTCTCTTTTTCACCTATTTGCCCTATCTCCTACTTTTATGAAAGTCTTGCACAAATATACCCTATAGAAACATTTGAGTCTTTTTTTTTGTATCTGATCTTGTGAAAGTAATGCACTACTGGAATGAGAATTTGAATCCAAGAATCCATGGCCAAAGTCCATTCTCTTAAACTGATATAATACTGCCTGGAATAGCCCAGAAAGAGAATGAAATGGAAAATATAGAAGGAGAATAGCTAGACATCAGAAGGATAGAATAAAATAACAGGGAAAGAAAAGATAGAAGGAGTGAGGGTTTCTCAGAATTGAACAAAAAGATCATCTTTCAAAATCTAAACATATACCAAGTCCTGATAAAAAATAAAAGGTGTATCAATTGTCAATTTATTTCTTCTCAGCTATAAATTCACCTGTCTGTATTTGCTCTGTACCAATAGAATTTCTTTAAACAGTTCTTTAAAGTGAGAATGGTATAAAGCTTTCTCAGTAAGGGCACTGGAGGTCACTGCAGTTGTAAGAATACCCCTGCTGCACCTTTGCACGATGGTGTAGGTCTGAGGATAGCCTGACTGTGCTTTACCAAATTATGTGCCCTTTGGTGATCTTCTGGTCCCAGTCATTCTTAACATTTTAAAAATGTTTTTATTTACTTTTTTAAAAATGCACACATACACAGATACAGTGTTTTGGCTTGTGTCTAGATGCTTTGCCCAAATCCCCATGCACTCATAGATAGGGCTTTTCAGAAGTGGTTGGATCTAGAGCATGTGACTCTGGGATTGTGTGATGCTGGGATCAAGGATGTGAGATTACTAAATTAGTTCACTGATTAGTTTGGCATAATTCTGTGTTTGAGTAATGGGAATGCCCATCCTGGGTGTAAGTGCTTCCTTTCCTAAGGATGTGTAGCCTGGGTGGAATATAAGGGGCAGAAAGAGAGCTGCTGATGTCACTTGCTATTAGTAGCTTGCTTCCTTGCTAGTTCACTGCTTTGCTGCCTTCCTGCCTTCTGCACATCATGAACTATTTCTCCTCTACAATGCACTTCTGCCATGCCACCCTGCCTTGGAGCCAGTCAACTATGAACTGAAACCTCTGCAAACAGTTGGCTAAAGTAAACCTCCCTCCTTTAACTCTGGGCATCATGCATTTTATCTCAGCAACAAGAAAAATAACAGATAGACTTTGATACTAGGACTGGGATATTGCTGTGACTGTACCTGACCATGTAGTTCAGCAGCCCTTGGGGCTGGCTTGTGGGAAGAGTTTGGAAAAGTTTGGAGATACTGGCTGAAGAAGCAGTCCTGGAATATGTTAAGCTGTACTTGATGCGTGATTCTGGTCAGGGCTCAGAAGATCAGAATGCTTGATAGAAATGCTGCTGGTAAACTCTGAACCAGTTGGAACAGAGGTTAGGAAGAACCCTTGAAGGCATCAGTGTAGGAAAAGATTTTATGAACAAAACCTCAGTTGCCCTTGAACTAGCACAAACAATCAACAAGTGGGAATCTCTTCTTATTAAAAGGCTTCTGCACAACAAGAGAAACCACCAGCAGTGTGAAGAGACAACCCACAATGTGGGAAAAAATCTTCACCTGCTCTTCCTCAGACAAAGGTCTACTATCTCAAATCTATAAAGAATTTAAAAAGATCAGACCTCCCAAATTTAAAGACCCAATCAAAAAATGGGCAACGAAGTGGGGAGCGGTGTCAGCCAAAGAAGCTCCATTTTAAGTTTACCTTCCATTGTAAATAGTTAGGAGATTATGTTATGGGGAACCGTGTCCTTGCCAACTCCGATGCTTACCTTCAGAGGTTGCCTTAGAAACAAGATAAATGTTCTGTAACCTCAAGAAACAAAGTAGCCCGTGAGGGTGGGGAATGTTCAAAAAACTAGTAAACAAGGAATCAGGTGTTTTTTGTATAAAGGTCATGATTAATGACCTAACTCACTGAGTGTATAAAAGAGAGGTGTAAATAAACTTGCTTGCTCGATCTTGGGAGCTCTCCCGACTCTGTCTCTTTGTCTTATTTTCTCAGTCCTCCTTTCCCCCATTCAGGAACCTTTTGACTGGTGACAGGTGGTCCGTTGCACATCTGAAATGAACAGACATTTCTCAGACAAAGAAGTAGAAATAGCAAATAAATACATGAAAAAATGTTCAACATCACTGGTCATTTAGAGATGCAAATGAAAACAACACTGAGATTCCACTTCACTCCAGAAAGAATGGCTGCTATCATGAAATCAACCAATAACAAATGCTTATGGGGCTGTGGGGAAAGAGGAACCCTGCTCCACTGCTGGTGGGAATGTAGACTGGTGCAAGCACTGTGGAAATCAGTATGGAGATACCTCAAAGAACTAGGATTGGAAGTCCCATTTGACCCCGCTATTCCACTGCTGGGGATCTTCCCCCAAAGAATTAAAAGAATCATACCACAGTGATACATGTGCACCCATGTTCATAGCAGCACAGTTTGTAATAGCTAAAACTTGGAAACAGCCCAAATGCCCATCAACTGGATACTGGATAAAGAAAATGTGGTTTTTTAAAATAAAATGGAGTACTACTGAGCCATAAAAATGAGAAATTAGAGACATTTATAGCTAAGTGGATGCACATTGAGGCCATACTCTAAAGTGAAATAAATAGGACACACATGTGTAAATACTGAATAGCTTCTCTGGTGTGAGAAACTGGAAGTGTAAATAAGTACTAAATGTATAACAGGTAATGTGAAATAGGAAGAAAAGGGGCAAAGGGGAAGGAAGTGGGAGGGCTAGGGGAAAGGACAAAAGGAAATGGGATTAATATGCGAAAATGGAAAAAGAGGAACAAAATTGTTGTAAATAGGGAGGAATGGAGGGGTTGAAGGGAGGGCTGGGCAAGGGTGAAAATTAAGAACCAAGAGAGACTATGTAAAGGTGCAAATTTCCAATGATGAATGTCATTATATTGTATACCTAAAATGTACCAATGATTAGAATGAAGAATCAATAATGTAAAATAACTAGAAAAGGTCCAAATGGGTAGGGGTAGTGGAAGGGGCAGGGGAAAGGAAAGAAGGGAAAGGAAAAATGATGAGAAATGGAAAAAATGGAAATAAAGTCTTTGTAAATAGGGAAGGGTGGAGGGGGTGAAGGGAGGGCTAGGAATGGGGAAAAAATAAGAACCAAGATGCATTATGTAAAGGTACAATTCCCAATGAGAAATGTAATTGTGTTGTATACCTACAATGTACCAATAAAAGAATTTAATATATATATATAAAAAAAAAGAAATGCTGCTGGTAAAGGCCAGGCTCAGGAGGTTTCTTCTGGGAAGAAGGACTGCATTGGCTGTTGTACTAGAGATGATGTGTATTATGCCTTGGCAGAAAGTTTGTCTGCATTTTGCTAATGTCCAGAGACTTTGTCTGAGACTGAGATTAAGATCAGTGGACTAATATTGCAGAAGAAATTTCAAGATAGTCTAATGTTGAGGAGGTGGCATGCCATGTTAGAGGGCTTTTAGCCAGACCTACATTGCAAATCAAAAGCAGAATGATTTAAAACATTGTGTGTGGCCAGAAAGGAAACTCCAATAAAGCTGCAGACTGTGAGGGTAAAGCAGAGGAGAACTCCGTGGCTGAAAAGGAACAGGACAATGGAAAAGGTGGCCTGAGGACATCTCCAGAAACAGCAGAACTGCAGTCTTTGCAGCCTCAACATTGCAAAGATGAAAAATTTTGTTTTGAGAAGACAAACCCAGAGCACCATGTTCCAGAATGGCAGTACCCTAGAGAATTTGTTCTTCCAGACTGGATTCAGAGTGCTCAGTGATCTAGACACTTAACCTCTACAAAGAAGAGAGAAGGAAGCCTGGTTACTTCTCTAGCTGGCTGCAGACCTTGACGCCATCTGTGTGGTGCTGGTTTTATGTGCATGCAGAACGTGAGAGTTGTGGGGTCAAGAAGGCTTATACCCAGATTTCAGAAGATCTAGGGGGCCAGGAAGTGTGCTACTGTTGAGAAATTTGTGAAGGTTTGAGTGTAAAGCCAATAGTGCAGTGGAGGCCCCAGAAGTTTGGAGAAGCCAGGAACTGAAAGCATCTGAGGAAAGATGAAACAAGTGAGCAAATCTGCCCCAAGATAGAAGCCATGGGAACTACAACGATCTGCCAGTGCCATAGGGGTTGAGCCACCTAAGCCCTTTGGACGTCATATCTTACCAGACTGCCTTGGATGCTGGACATGTAATGACAGAAATTAATGTTTGCCTGCTGGATTTTTGACTTGCTTTGGTCCTATTCCTCTCTGTCCCACTATTTGAAATGAGAATGTTTATCATGCCATTGCATGTTGGAAGTGTTTAACTTTCTTTTCATTTGTACAAGGCCTCACAGCTAAGAGTTTGCCTTAAATCTCTCACACTTGAACTTTTCAGCAATGTTAAGATGTTGGTAACTCTTGGAGATGGACTAAATGTTTTTTGCATAAAAGGATGTGTGTGAGTCCTTGGAGGACCAAGACCAAAATGTTATGGCTTGTATCTAGATGTGCCCCCAAAGCCCCATGCACTCATAGATGGGGCTTTTCAGAAGTGACTTGATCTAGAGCATGTGATGCTGGGATTAAGTGTGTGATGCTGTAATCAAGGGTGTGTGATTATTAAATAAGTCCACTGATTGATTTGGGATAATTCTGGATTTGGATAATAGCAGTGTTCACCCTGGATGTGAGTGCCACCCACCCTAAAGGTATTTAGCCTGGAAAGAATGTAAGGGATACAAAGAGGGTTGCTTTTATTGCTTGTTTCCTTGCTACTTTGCACTTTTACTATTTCATTGCTTTGATGGCTTCTTGCCTTCTGCCCACCATGAACTGTTTCTCCTCTACAATGCCCCTCTGTCATTCCACCCTGCCTTGGAGCCTGTCAACTATGAACTGAAACCACTACAAACTGTGAGCTACACTAAACCTTTCCTCCTTTAAATTTGAGCATTGTGCATTTTGTCTCAGCAACAAGAAAAGTAACTAAGAGAGTATAACATTCCAGGCTAGATTCAAACTTGTAATACTCATGCCTCTGTCTCTGAGAGTGCTTGGATTATAAGCTTGTGCCACCACACCCATTTATGACTACAATAATCTTGATTGAAAAGTTATTTATTTCTTTTAGAATTTGCATCCCTTTCTTTCCTGGCTCACAAGGTTTCTGCTAAGAAGTATGGGTTAGTCTAACAGAGGTGCTGCTAAATGTGGCTTGGCAATTTTCTATGGCTGATGTTCAAATTTCTTTTCTTGAATTTTCAACAGTTTGACTAGACTAGACCATGGTGAAGATCTTTGATCAAATCTATTCTGAATTCTTTGGCCTCCTGTACCAGGATATGCATACTTTTCCCATGATTAGGGAAGCTTTCAGCTATTATTTCATTGAACTGGTTTTTCTATGCTTTTCCCCTTGTCTTCACTTAGGACATTTCATAAGTCTCAGAGAGATGATAATCTTTCTATGGTATTCTTGACATGTAGTCTTGACCTTCTGCTCTTCCAGTGTCCCCACAATTTCTGCATATCTGTGAGCCACACCTCCAGGAAAGCCAATGAATCTCTACCAATGGATATTGCTATCCAGTAAGATGCAATTTTCCCCAAGAATGTCTGAATCTCAGCCCTGGAGGCAGAGTTGCCCTTCCATGTTTGTTCTTATTTGGATATTTTCTGCTATGATCTAAATGTTTGTGTCCTTCCCTAATTCATATATTGAAACTTAAACCTCAATATGATGCATTTAGGTGGTGATACATTTGGGAGGCTATTAGGTCAAGAGGACAGAGCCCTCAGGAATGAGGTGAATGCTGTTACCAGGGTTCTAGAGTGCCATGGACTCTTATAGATTGTTTCCAAGTTCTTGGCCTGAACAAAGGATTAGACAGAAAATGCACAAAAGGTAACAGGGTTTTACATTTATTAAAAATAGGAAAAGAAATATGCTCCACAAAGCGAAAGCAGGCCATTAAAAGAGGTTACTGTAGCTACAAGGTTAATGGCTGCAGCCTTTTGTATCTTCCACTCCTCAGGCTGATATCAGAGCTAGACCATCCTATCAAAAATCTGCTTTATCTCCCACCAGAATTAGAAATACTCCTTTCTGATTGGTTAGAGGTGCAGGGCTTAGAAACTGATTTTCTCCACATCTTTCCCAGAACTCCATTATCGGTAGGTTATCCTCACTTGCCCAGCCAACTAGATTTGCCCTCTTCTTCTGCCTCAGGGCCCTTTCATAGAAGCCTGATAGAAATCCTTCACTCTTCCATCATGTCTCCACTGAACAAGAAGATAGCTATCTATAAACTATGAAGTGGACACTCATAGACATCAATTCTGTCAGAACTTTGATCATGAACAAATCTTCTCAATCTCCAAAACTGTGAGAATTAAAATTCTGTTGTTTATAACCATACAGTCTGTAGTATTTTTTATTATAGTACCTGAACAGACTAGGATAGTCTCCTCTAGACATTGGGTACTGTATGGACTTTATTTTAGATCTTATCATTACTCCTGTTGTAGCTTAATTCTTTATATTAAACATTCTCTGTGCTTAATAGGCTCTGTATCCTAACTGGAAAACAGAGATACAAGAAGGGAAGCAGTATTTGGGAAGTAGAAAAAAGTTATGTTTTGCAGTAAGGGAACAGGGTAAATGAAGCAGTAATAATGAGGAATTTTATTACAAACACTGATTTTTAATGATAAACACTAAAGTATATTTACAGCTAAGAAAAAGAGGAGTAGGGAAGGAGAAACTTGTAATTAAGGCATTAATAAGATAATTACAGCCAGGGATTTAGCTCAGTGGTTTCACCGCCTGCTGTGTAAGTGCAAGGACCTGAGTTCTATCCCCGGTACCAAAAAAGAAAAATAAATAAGATAATTGCAGGAAAGAAGTCCATGAAAGGTGAAAAGGGATAAAGTTACAAGCAGGAATGGAAGCTAAGAAAGTGCTCCATTTCCAAAAGAGGAAAAAATAGATATTAGGATTTATGAATATATACAGATTTAGTGCAACATGGACATCTTCCACACAATATGACTATTTTCCTCAAAGGAATAGCAGGAAGAGCCACTCACTGACAGAGATGTGAAGAGTAGAGGTCACTTATAGGTGAGTGAATAGAAAAGGTGCAATATATTTATCTCATAAAGTAGGACACAGTAAGGAGAGAAGTGTAGTGACATTAAAACATTTTATTGTGTCCTCTTACATTTATAGCCATTTTTGAAAGTTATAAAAAAACCAGAGTTGTGAGATCTTCTCCAAGTGTTTTCAGCTGCTCAAGCCAAACAAAGCAGATACTCAGGTATAGCTTAGGTTGACTTTTTTGTAGAGTAACTGTCTAGTGTCATTTAAAATGAAACCTATAAGAAACAATACTTACCCAGCACCCAGGAAGAGGCTCCCCAGCCACCATTCCACTGCTGCCAGGGCAGAGGAAATGAGGCAAGCAGGTGTCAGCACCATCCCCCCACACCCGTGGAAATGAGAAGATACATAATAAAGCCTCAAAAAAAGACTTCCAGATCACATACAGCAACCCCAAAGGGAAATGAGATGGAACAATCTGATACTCAACACCCTGGACTCCCTGAACAAGCAACAAAAGAGGATATGGAAAAAATGAAATCAGAAATAATTTCTCAGATAACAGCAGAAATTGTGCCCATAGTGCAAGACATAATTAATAAATCTAAAGAGGACACAGATAAAAAAAAATAGAGGAGCTGAGGAATATGATGGAATCCCAACATAGGAAACAAATGAAATCCATAAAACAGATACAAACAGATTTCCAGGAGATTAAAAACTCCATTGAAAGTCTACGCAGCAGAATGAACCAATGTGAGGACAGAATTTCAGATATAGAAGATAAGATTGCAATTAGTGACCAGGAAAAGAAAAAATGCTTTAATATTGTAAGGGACCATGAGAAATCAATCCAGCAGCTGCTAGACAATGCAAAGAAGAATAACATCAGAGGGAGTGGAGTCGATGAAGAAACAGGAGAGAGTGCAGATGACATAAAAAAAAAAAAACTGTTCACAGAAGGGATGGCAGAAAACTTCCCAAGCAGGGGAAAAGAACTTGACATGCAGATAAGTGAGGCATATAGGACTCCAACTAGCCTTGATCAAAAAAAGGCTACATATAGGCATATCACTGTTAGGATTCCAGAAACCCAACAGAAGAACAAAATTCTACAAGCAGTTAGAGAAAAGAAACAAATCACATACAAAGAAAAGTCCATCAGAATAACAGCAGACTTCTCAATACAAACCCTCAAGTCAAGAAGAGCTTGGAGTGATGTACTCCAAGCCCTAAAAGAAAACAGCCTCCAACCCAGATTGAGGTACCCTGCAAAACTATCTTTCAAAATGGATGGAGAAATAAGATACTTTCATGATAAAGAGCACCTCACGAACTTCATGAATACCACACCAGAACTCCAAAAAATTTTAGGCAATATCCTAGGAAAAGAAAATGAGGACCACAACTCCAGGAAGCCCAGCAGAATTAATTTGTTGAGTGTGACAAATGGAATGCAATGGGAGAGAATCCAACAAAAAGAAAAAGTCATGACAAGGCTTTTAAAACTTTTAACTCCATCTCCCTAATGAGCGTATAACTCAATCTCGTTATTGTATTGATCAGTATTTTTCTGATTCTAGTGTTGCACACCTTTCCTTGTGCTATACTGGCTATTCATCATCTTCTTGTGTCTACTTTTTAATTGGGTTGTCTATTAATGAGCTGGAAGAGTTCTTTATATATTCTGGTCATAGGTTATAAACATTGTAAATATGGTTTAAGGACTACTTTTCATTTTAACAATGTCATTTAAAGTTCGAAATTTTGATGAAATCTCATTTATCAATTTTTTTCTTTTATACACCGTATTTTTTGAATCCTAGGAAATTCTTGCCTATCCTAAATTCATGAACATTTTCCCTTATAATTTCTTCTTAAAGTTTTATAGTGTTAGTCTTTCATATTTAGGTTCATAGATCCTTTCAAGTTATCTTTATGTATGGAAGTAAAGGGTTGAGATTAATTTTTTATATACAGATATCAGGTGTTTTAGTGCCATTTGCTGAAAACAATGTCTTTTCCTCTGCTCTTGAATTGAGTTTATGTTCTATAAAATGCTAATGTTAAATAATCTTTCAAAACTCAGTGAACCATACACTGTGTGGTTCTATTTCTAGATTCTCTGTTTTATTCCACTGATCTATATGTCTTTCCTTACACCAACACTTCCTTGATTACTGTAGCTTTAGAGGAAGTCTTAAAATTAGGTACTAAACATCTTCCAACACCTTTTTTTCTTTCTTTTCTTTAACTTTTCTACGTCCTTTGTACTTCTATATAACCTTTAAATTTCAATATTCAATTCTTCACTTATAGCAAGTATACATACACCTGAATTTTTATATATATCTTGTTTTTTCAAATCCTGCTAAATTCAAATACAAGTTCTAGGGGCTCCTAGAGATTTCTTAGTATTTTCTCTGTAGATGATCTTTTCATCTACATATAAAGATTTTGCTTCTGCCTTGCCAATCCTATCCTAATTGTGTCATTTTATTGCCAGGTTATTTTGGATTAAGCCTATGTTTCAAAGTTTAATGGACAGATGAAGAGTAATCATATCTACCCTTGTTCACCACCTTAGGGAGAAAGCATTGTATCTTCTCCATTCATATAAGGCATTTTTGCTGGAAGGATGGAGTACGTATCTTTGATTTGTTGAGAAGTTTCTGTTCTACTTCTAGTTTTCTGATAGCTTTTACCATGAACAGCTGTAGAATTTAGTCCAATACTTTTTCTCCAACTAGTGACAGGATCATATGGTTTTATTCTTTCCTCTGTTAAAATGATGACTTATGCAGGTGGATCTTCCAATGCTTAACCAATCCTGCCATCCCTATAATAAAACCACTTTCTGCATACTGCCTGATCTGACTTCTAGTAGTTTGTTTTGTTAAACAAATCTCTATCTATTTTCATACTTTTTTTTCTATTATCTTTATCCAGTTTTAGGATTAGTACTATGTTGATTTCCTAAAATGAGGGGAGAAGTGTTCCTTCCTTTTTTTTGCTTTAAATGTTTGATATAATTCACCAGTTAAAATGTATATGAGTCTATTGTCATATAGGTAGGTTTTCAAGCTAGGAATATACTTTCTTTAATAGGTGCTATTCAACTTTTATATTTCCTCCAGAGTTAGTTTCATTAATTTGTCTTCCAAGGAATTTCCTAGAAGTTGTCAAATTCATTTCAAAAAATATTTTTGTAATATGCTTTTTGTATCCTTTTAAATTCTGTAAAATCTGTGGTAATGCCTCCTAGATCTTGATATTGTAATTTAAAAAATGTGTAATTGATATTGTGTAATAGGAAGAAAAGATCTAAAGTAGCAGGGGAAGTGGGAGGGGAGGGGAAAGGAAAAACTATGAGAAAAGGAAAAAATGGAAACAAAGTCTTTGCAAATAGGGAAGAGCAGAGGGGATGAAGGGAAGGCAGAGGAAGGGGAAAAAATAAGAATCAAGATACTCATGTAATGGTACAAGATCCCAATGATGAATGTAACTGTATTTTATACCTAAAATGTACCAATAAACTTAATGGGGAAAAAAAGAAACAATACTTTTGAGAGTTGCTCAATTTAATTGAAAGTTTAGATGTCACTATTGGCAAAAATCTCATGTGTTTTGGGACTTTAACCTCATGTATATATTGGGATTGCAAACCCATATTGAAATTACTTTGTATGATGAAGAGAGGAGATGGATGACTGTGAAATGTGAGCAATTACTGAAGTTGTCTACTAGTATTTTAAACACCTAAGAATACATGGGCTACAAAAGAGGATGAGATACTGGTCAAAGAAGGGTATACCTGAAGTCAACACTGGAAGAGGCTCAGCTAAAGATGATGGTAAAGTTTGAAGTGGGCCTGTGAAATTTTTTGGCTGAGATCATAAGGAGTGAGGTGGTGGAAAAACTCAGAGATAGTGTTGACTGAGTCATCCAGGAAATGCTGTTTGCTATCCCCATAAATAATGTCAGTGTAGAAGTGTAGATGAAAATACTAAGCTAGGTTTTAGAAAGCTTTTGGTGAATAAAAAGCTGAAAAAGTCTAACGTATAATAGAAAAGAGGGGAGAAAGTTAGAAGCATAATCTTAGTGAATAAGCTTTAAAGAATGTGGGCTTTCTAATCAGAAAGAGGGATTAATGATTTGGATACAAGCTTTAAGCAAGAACTTAGAAGAATATAGATTCAGAGTAAAATAAAACCCTCTGGAGTGGGAGAGTAGGAGTACACAGAGGTATGAGGAAAATTTTAGGGGGTAATATGCTCATTATCTTTTGCTGATGATTTCAAAGGTGTACACATATACATAAACTGAAAAAAAGAACACTTGAAGCATGTGTAATTTGTTAAGTAGCAATTATATCTCAATGCATCTATGAAAACAACAACTCTACTTCTAAGAATTTCTGGGAAATTTGGGTCCTGGGGTCAAAGCAAGAATTTATTGATAAAAGGGAAATAAATATCCAACAGAAAGGTTGAGGAAATAAGAAAATTTGTTTAAATTCCACAAAACTCCATGGAAAGGTTGGAGGAGGCAAATTGAAAGGAGTGTCACAATGACAGATTATACAAGGCATAATGCTTCAAGGGTCATGTGATGAATAGTGAGCCAGAAGACTTGGACTTGCAATAATAGCTCACCAGGGGTGTGAGACTTGAAGGATTTAGTCTTGATGGCCTCATAAAGAAAACATGTTTACTAAAAGACTTCAAATACCAAGTATGCACTCATTTGTCCTCAGAAAATATTGATCCCCTTTGTTTATTTTTTTATCAGAAATCTGTTTGGGTGTGAAATACTTATTGTTGTTTTGAGGCTGCATGTGTATGTGCCTGGAAGTGTCATATCTGCAGCATTTTCCATCTATTGATTATTTTTCTGCATTTTATATTTTTTAAAAATCCAAAATACACAGTATTTCTGGAGTTTACAGACCATTGTTTGCAGGTAATAATTAACTTAGAACTTTCTCTGCTGAAAAGTGAAGCAGAGAGACATTTAATAATGTCTTTGCTCATACCCACTCTCTCTAATCATGGTACTTGCTCCTTACCCATCATGATGCCAACACTACCTTACAGAAAGATCCAGGTTGTGTAGAAGTGCTAGTCAAGATACTATAAGCTTTAGTAAGTTATTGTTTACAAGTAAGTGTTTTAATGATATATCAAAGACATCAATATAAAAGCACTCCAAAATGTTCAGCGTTTACTTTTCTTTTGTTTCAAATGAGGCAGACTTGAAATGACCAAAAATACAAACTTTTTTCCACTCAGTATAACTCATAATAATGATATTTCTTATTGTCTTCACTTGAGTTCTCCACTCCAGATTGTGGGACAAAAGTTCAAGTGAATTTATAGGATACATAGAACAGCACAAGTGATGCAGGAAAAAGAAAGTAGTAATGAATGATGTGAAATTGAGCCAATCATTGTAGTGTATGACTGAATCTGGATCCCACAGGAAAACCCTTAAAAAGACACACGACACAATATTTCATCAAAGAGGCCAGGAGGCTGAGATATTTATATAACAACTCTTAGAAGCCAGTGATTGAGAGGTGCTGTGGTGAAGACGTCAATTTCCTACTTTTAGTCTATCTCACACATGAGCACAGGGATGAACACACTAGGAAATCGAAGTTATCTGGATCATGCCGATATGAGAGAGTCTCAGGAAGATGAGCAGGATCATCCCCACATCTGCTCCATATGATGATGGATATTGCTTGCCAATGGAAAGATTTTGGAGAAGACAAAGAAGATAATAGATATAAGAGCCTAAGCCTGGGATAGGAGAGAAGGATAAAGGATAGTGAACACTAGTATTACTACTCAATAGCTACTTTGGCCAAAGCTAGACTTGCATCTTTGTGAGTTACCTTTAATCATTATAATACCCTACAATTAATATGACTGTATATTCCACTTTGCTCAAGACAGTCTTCATTATAACTGGTGGCTCAGTTCAATTTATAAGACACCCTTTTGTCTTTCACATGTGGTAAGAGCTGCACAGTGAATTATATGGTCATGTTACAAACAACCTATTTTATTAAAAAGAAGGAAATGAGGACAAGAGATGTTGAGTAATCTGGCTAAATTGATCTAAGCATAAGGGTTAGAGTCAAAATTTAAATCTGAGTCAACATGATTACAAAGCCCTCTCCTTTTTACCACCAGGTTGTGTTGACTCAGATATAAGCCTACTAAAAGTGGCAGCCTTTCCTCAACACCTGGACATTAATCTATACGCTTGATCTTAGTCAAAAGGCTGAGAAGAAATGGTCATTAATGTCTAAATCCCATTTCTACTAAAAGAAACTAAAGTTTCTTGGGTAAATGATTTTGTCTAAGTCAGGGAAGGCATAAGGTGAGTCTGGAAGAGCAAGAAAACTGCAAAAACTAGTAGACTTGCCTAGTTCTGCTGGATAAAGATGAACAGTTTAAGTATGAATGAAAATAAAATTGAAATGCTTTGGCAAATATTGAATGTTTTTCAAAACTAATATAAAAATTTTATAAAGTTGTTTTGTTTTGTTTTTCTTGGTACCAGGGATTGAACTTGGGACCTTGCCCTTGTGGAGGCAGCCAGCAGAAACACTGAGCTAAATCCCTGTCCCTAAAAATTTTAATGTAAAATTTCCACCACTCCCAGCCCAGAGGAAGGGGCTTCCAGGCTGCCAACCCACCACTCCCAGTGCAGAGGATGTGAGCCTTGCTGGCACCAAAAGCACCCACCCATTGAAATGAGAATACACATAAACAAGTCTCAAAACCAGATTTCCAGATCACCTACAGCAACGCCAAAGGGAAAGGATATGGAACACTCTGATACTCAACCACCTGGACTCCATGAACTGGCAAAAAAGAGGATCTGGAAAAAGTAAAATCAGAAATAATTTCTCAGATAGCAGCAGAGATTGTGTTCATAGTGCAAGACATGATTAATAAATCTAGAGAAGAGCTGAGGAACATGATGGAATCCCAACATAGGAAACAAATGGAATCCATAAAACAGATGCAAATAGATTTCCAGGAGATTAAAAACTCCAATGAAAATCTGCACAGCAGAATGAACCAATGTGAGGACAGAATTTCAGGTATAGAAGATAAGATTGCAATTAGTGACCAGGAAAAGAAAAATTGCTTTAATATTGTAAGGGACCATGAGAAATCAATTCAGCAACTGCTAAATGATGCAAATAATAACATCAGAGGGATTGGAGTCAATGAAGAAACAGGAGAGAGTAGAAAATACATTAAAAAAATGTTCAAAGTAATGGAAGAAAACTAACCAAGCAGAGGAAAAGAACTTGACATACAGATAAGTGAGGCATAGAGGACACCAAATAGCCTTCATCAAAAAAAAAAATCTACACATAGGGATATAATAGTTAAGATTCCAGAAACTGAAAAGAAGAACAAAGTTCTACAAGCAGTTAGAGAAAAGAAACAAATCACATACAAAGGAAAGCCCATCAGAATCACAGCAGACTTCTCAACACAAACCATCAAGGTAAGAAGAGCTTGGAGTGACATATTCCAAGCCCTAAAGTAAAACAGCCTCCAACCCAGACTGATGTACCCTGCAAAACTATCTTTCAAAATTGATGGAGAAATAAGATACTTTCATGACAAAGAGCACCTTAGGAACTTCATGAATACCAAACCAGCACTCCAAAAAATTTTAGATAATATCCCAGGAACAGACAATGAGAATCACAATCCCAGGAAGCAAAGCAGAATGAATCCATCTGGAATGACAAGAAATTAAATGTAAAGGGGGAGAACCCAACAAAAAGAAAAAGTCATGACAAAGATAAGTCAATACGTATCAATTAAAACCAACAATGTTAATGGTCTCAATTCACCAATCAAAAGAAATAGACTGGCAGAATGAGTCAAGAAGCAAAATCCAACAATATGCTGCATACAAGAAACACAATTCAAAAAGAATCTCATAGATTTAAAATTAAAGGGTGGAAAACAACACTCCATGCAACAGGAACCTGAAAAAAAAGCAGTAGCTATCTTCTTTTCAGATCAAGTGGATTTCAAACCAACACTGATTAAGAGAGATGAAGAAGGACACTACATCCTTGTACAGGGAATAATCCAACAGAAAGAGATGACAATCATAAATATTTATGCACCAAACACTAGTGCACTCAAATATATAAAACAAATACTAACAGACATGAAAAGTCATATATGCACTAATACAGTAGTAGTGGGGGACCTCAATACCCCACTGTCACAAATAGATAGATCAACTAGACAAAAAATGAGTAATCAAATACTAGAAATCAATCAAACTCTTGAACAAATGAACTTAACAGATGTGTACAGAGGGTTCCAACCCCAAAAATCAAAATATACATTCTTTTCAGCTGCACATGGGTCATTCTCCAAAATAAACCACATACTCACTCATAGAACTTGTTTAAGTGCAAAGCAAATGAAGTTATCCTCTGTATATTATCAGACCATAGTGCAATGAAATTGGAGATCAATAGCAAAAGAAACTGCAAAAATTACACAAACAAATGGAAATTCAACAACACACTTCTGAATAACCAATGGGTCACAGAGAAAATTAAAAAAGAAATCAGACAGTTTCTACAATTAAATGACAATGACAGTACAACATATCAGAATCTATGAGACACAATGAAAGCAGTCTTAAGGGGGAAAATCATAGCAGTGAATACACATATTAGGAAAACAGAACGAGCCCAATTAAACAACCTGATGCTGAACCTCAAGCTTCTAGAAAAAGAAGACCAGGACAAACCCAAAGCTCATACAAGGGAGGAAATTATAAAGATCAGAGGAGAAATCAATGCAATGGAGACTAAGAGAATGATACAAAAAATTAATGAAGGCAAGAGTTGGTTCCTTAAAAGAATCAACAAAATTGACAAACTCTAAACCAACCTTATCAGAAAAAGGAAAGAAAAGGGACAGATCCATGCAATTAGGAATGAAAAGTGTGAAATTATAACAGACCCAGCAGAAATCCAGAGGATCATCAATACCTACTTCCAGAATGTCTACACCAATAAAATGGAAAAGACAGAAGAAATGGACAGATTCCTAGATACATATGAACTGCCAAAGTTGAATGAAGAAGACCTAAAATTTCTAAACAACCCAATATCAACCAATGAAATTGAAAATGGAATTAAAATCTTACGAACTAAGAAAAGCCCAGGTCCTGATGGCTACACTATTGAATTCTACAAGACATTTAGAGAGGAACTACTGCCACTACTGTTTAAACTCTGCAATGAAATTGAAAGAGAAGCAATACTCCCAAATTCATTCCTGGAAGCAAGCATCACCTTGATCCCCAAGGCAGAGAAAGACCCAACTGAAATAGAGAGCTATAGACCAACCTCACTAATGAACATAGATGCAAAAATCACTAATAAGATACTTGCAAATAGAATGCAGAAGATCATCAAGAAGATCATACACCCTGACCAAGTGGGATTCATCCCATGGATGTCAGGGATGGTTTAACAAATGCAAATCAATCAATGTAATACACTATGTCAATAGAGCCAAGGACAAAAACCACATGATTATCTCCATAGATGCAGAAAAAGCATTTGACAAAATTCAACACCTATTCATGATAAAAACCCTACAAAAAATTGGAATAGATGGTCTCTACCTCAATCTGATGAAAGCCATCTAAGAAAAACCAACAGCCAATATCATACTAAATGGTCAAAAACTGAAATCCTTCACACTAAAATCAGGAACAAGACAAGGATGCCCACTATCTCCACTCTTATTCAATATAGTTTTGGAAACATTAGCCATGGCAATTAGACAACAGAAAGAAATAAAAGGAATAAAGATAGGAAATGAAGAAGTAAAATTGTCATTCTTTACATATAACAGGATAATCTATATAGAAGACCCCAAGAACTCCACCAAAAGTCTTCTAGACTGAGTGACCAAATTCATTAGAGTAGCTGGTTACAAGGTCAACACACAAAAATCAATAGCTTTCCTCTACATGAACAACAGGCTCACTGACAGAGAAATAAGGCAAGCAGTTCCTTTCACAATAGCATCCAAAAATGGAAATACCTAGGAAACAACCTAATGAAAGAAATCAAAGTCCTCTTCTCTGAAAACTATAGCACTCTGAAAAGAGAGATTGAAGATGATATCAGAAAATGGACAGACATCCCCTGCTCCTGGGTAGGAAGGATCAATATATTGAAAATGGCCATACTTCCAAAACTGCTATATAGATTCAATGCAATCCCAATTGAAATCCCAGCAGCATACTTCATGGACCTTGAAAAAACTATACAAAAATTCATTTGGAGCAAGAAGAGACCCAGAATACCAAAAGCAATTGAGATAACACAGACATGACAGGGGGTATCACAATCTCCAACTTGAAACTATACTGCAAAGCTACTGTGATAAAATAGCATGGTACTGGCAAAGAAACAGACCTGAGGACCAGTGGAACAGATTAGAAGATGCAGAAATAACTCCAGACACACTCAGCCATCTCATCTTTGATAAAGGAGTGAAATACCCTCACTGGAGGAAAGATAGCCTCTTTAATAAATGGTGCTTTAAAAAATGGGTTTCAACTTGCCAAAGATTAAAAGTAGACCTATATCTCTCACCATGCACTAAACTAAAATCAAAGTGGATTAAAGATCTAAATATTAAAATAGAAACTCTGAACCAGTTGGAACAGAGGTTAGGTAGAACCCTTGAAGACATCAGTGTAGGAAAAGATTTTATGAACAAAACCTCAGTTGCCTGTGAACTAACACAAACAATCAACAAGTGGGATCTCTTCTTATTAAAAGGCTTCTGCACAGCAAGAGAAACCACCAGCAGTGTGAAGAGACAATCCACAATGTGGGAAAAAATCTTCACCTGCTCTTACTCAGACAAAGGTCTACTATCTCGAATCTATAAAGAACTTAAAAAGATCAGACCTTCCAAATTTAAAGACCCAGTGAAAAAATGGGCAGCTGAAATGAACAGACATTTCTCAGATAAAGAAGTAGAAATAGCAAATAAATACACGAAAAAATGTTCATCATCACTGGTCATTCGAGAGATGCAAATGAAAACAATGCTGAGTTTCCACTTCACTCCAGAAAGAATGGCTGCTATCATGAAATCAACCAATAACAAATGCTTATGGGGCTGTGGGGAAAGAGGAACCTGCTCCACTGTTGGTGGGAGTGTAGACTGGTGCAAGCACTGTGGAAATCAGTATGGAGATACCTCAAAGAACTAGGACTGGAAGTCCCATTTGACCCCGCTATTCCACTGCTAGGGATCTTCCCCCAAAGAATTAAAAGAATCATACCACAGTGATATATGTGCACCCATGTTTATAGCAGCGCAGTTTGTAATAGCTAAAACTTGGAAACAGCCCAAATGCCCATCAACTGGAGACTGGATAAAGAAAATGTGGTTTTTTTTATAAAATGAAGTGCTACTCAGCCATAAAAAAATGAGAAATTAGAGACATTTATAGCTAAATGGATGCACATTGCGGCAATACTCTTAAGTGAAATAAATAGGACACACATGTGTAAATACCGAGTAGTTTCTCTAGTGTGAGAAACTGAAAGTGTAAATAAGGACTAAATGTATAATAGGTAATGTTAAATAGGAAGAAAAGGAGCAAAGGGGAAGGAAGTGGGAGGGCTAGGGGAAAGGACAGAAGGGAATGCGATTAATATGAGAAAATGGAAAAATAGGAACAAAATCTTTGTAAGTAGGGAGGAATGGAGGGGTTGAAGGGAGGGCTGGGCAAGGGTGAAAAATAAGAACCAAGAGAGACTATGTAAAGGTGCAAATTTCCAATGATGAATGTCATTATATTGTATACCTAAAATGTACCAATGATTAGAATGAATAATCGATAATGTAAAATAGGAAGAAAAGGTCCAAAGGGGTAGGGGTAGTGGGATGGGCAGAGGAAAGGAAAGAAGGAAAAGGAAAAATGCTGAGAAATGGAAAAAATGTAAATAAAGTCTTTGTAAATAGGGAAGGGTGGGCTAGAAATGGGGAAAAAATAAGAACCAAGATGCATTATGTAAAGGTACAATTCCCAATGTGAAATGTAATTGTGTTGTATACCTACAATATACCAATAAAAGAATTTAATACAAAAAAAGCATCATATCGCAGCAGTATATGCACACACATATTTATAAAGGCACAATTTGTAATAACTAAATCTTGGAAACAGCCCACATGCCCATCAACAGATGAAAGGATAAAGCAAATGTGTTTTTTTAAATGTGGTTTTTATATACAATAGAGCACTATTCTGCCATAAAGAAGGATAAACTTGAGACTTTTCTAGGTAAATGGATGGACCTTGAGACTATACTTTTAAGTGAAATAAGTCAGACACACATAAATAAATACTGCATTGTTTCTCTTATATGAGAAATCAAAAGCACAGATAAGGACCAAAATGGGAGATAGACATTGAGAAGTAGGAAGAAAATGGTCAAATAAGAAGGAGAGGAAGGGAGGGAGGGGAGAGAAGGAAAAAAAAGAATTAAGATGTGTTATGTACATGTACCAACTCCCCATGATGCAATAAGTCATTATGTACCGCATACATGCACTAATATAAACTAAATATTAATAGATGAAATTATATCATGTCTTAAATTTGTTTCAAAATAATTTATAAATGTTGTACATAAGAGTATAACTAAAGCAAGATTATCCATTTATCAGTAACTATTGAAGCTGTGTGGTGGGTACATCAGTTTATTATACTATACTTTCTTCTGTATGTATTTGAAATTTTCCATTCTAAAATTTGATTATCAACAAAAATTCATAATTCAGCAATGGAACTTGGGGACACACTGCATAGTTGACTGTTTTCTTAACGTTGGAGCTTTATGATTCCCAGTTTAAGCTAGCAGCAGAAGAAGTGGCAAAATAGAGAATGTTACTGTGAAAAAAGAACGAGACAGTCAACCAAATAAAATTATTAAAACTGTTAAATGTAATACAGCAAGCAGGACACCAAAACTGGTTACCTCAAGACTGAAGGGAATGTCCAAAGATTGGCAATAAATAAGATTTTGAAAATAGAATTTCTTTCCCTACAATAGTGGTGGCAAACCTGTGGTACAAATGTTGTGGTTCTTTTTCATACAAAAAAATCTTAATGTATGAGTTGTTTTTCCTAAATTAAAACCTTAGTATACAGGTTTACTTACAGTGCTGGCACTTTTTTCACAAATAAATTGGTTTGGGTTGCAGTTTGGCCCTTGGTCCTGGAGGTTTTAGTCCATGGTCATCTGGCTCCATTGCTTTTGGGGCTGTGGTAGATGGTGAAAGCTGCTCACCTTATGGCAGTTAGGAAGCAGAGGAAGAAGGAAAGATCCAGAGAGGGAGAAGTTAGGGGTAGGATATAGTCTTCAAAGTAATGTGCCCTTCAACTAGGCCCCACATCCTGTTTCCATCACCTCCAGATAATGTCATCAAATTAGAATTATGAGCCTTCATAATCTAATCACTTCCAAAAGCCCATTAGCACCCAAGGCTCCAACATAATAAAGTCTTTTGGGTTCATGTTAGATTCCAACTGTAACAATTTCTTATGATGAAAGCTGAAGAATTGGCTCATTTGAATTCTTCTAAGGCTTCTTTCTGTGATTACTGTATGGTAAAAATATACATCCTCATGCTATTTCACTCAATCTCAAATGACTAAGTACTTTTATCATTTTCCATGTACTTTAAAACAGTTTAATTCCATAACCAAACTTCCTTCTTTTCTGTGTTATTATACATATATCTTATGCTATATAAACTATGTTAAATTCACAAGGAATTATTAGTGCAGTTTTAATTCATCAATAGTTTTTGCATTTATGAAAATATCTGCCCTTTCTGTTACTCCTCCCTCTTCCTGAATTTCTGTGGTTCTCTTTTTCCTTCTTCTTAGAGAAATTCTTTGTAAGTCAGATCTGAAATAAATTTTTTTCTTTGTGCTTCAGTTTTGAAAGATATTTTCAAAGAATAGAATTCTAAATTAGCAGCTTTCTGTGCACTTAAGAAAATAATGCATTATATTGTAACTTTATTTTTTTCTGTTCAAAATTCAGCTAATGCTGAATGCTTACTCATTCAGTCAGTCAGCTCATGACTTACTGTTGACCTTTAAGAATCATGTATCATTTTTCTCTTTTGGCTTCAAAGATTTTTCTGTCTTTTGTTTTTAATGGTTATATACTGCAGTATCTACACAATTTTATTCATCTTGGGGTTTGCAAAGCTTCTTTGATCTGTCATTTCATGTTTTATTTATCTTGAAAATTCTAGACCAATTTATCTAAAATATTATTCTTTTCCTTTTCTTCCTCCTAAGAATTTGCCTTTAACCACATGACCCTAGCACTATTTTCTACATGACTCCTGTACTCTTTTCTATCCTTTTTTACACACTAGATTTCTCATATTAGCCTCTCTTCAAGTTTGCTAAACCTCTGATCTGCTCTGTATAATTTCTTAGTGGATCCCACTAATCCTATTATTATATTGAATTATTAATTTCAGTTACTGAAATTCTAATTATGTTATTTCCATTTACTCTTTTTTATAGATGGCAAAGTTTCTATTGAAATTCTTCATTTCTCTATTTCCTTGAGCATGTGAAATTAACAATTTTGACCATGTATGATGACTTCAGTATTTGAATGACTTATGTTTGTTTTCTGTTATCAATTTTGTTTCTATTTTTATAAGTAAACATTGCAATATTTGAATGGATGCTAGATTCAGTATAAAAATATTAAAGTGCACTAGTTGGATTTAGTTTTCTTCTGTTAGGCACAGAGAGAATACAAGCAGATTCCTCTAATCCTGTTGAAGGCTATTTTGCTTTTTTAGGGCAGGTATATTTCAATTGTGCCTACACTTGTTGAATAGTTTCCTCTTCCTCCAAAGGTTGTGTCTACCATGAACCTCAGAATATGATCTCATTTGGAAACTTTAAAAATATAATTAGTTGAGATTAGGCCATACTGAACTAGGGCAAGCTCTAATACAATGATTTGGTCTTTATCAAAGGCCATGTTAAGAAACAGACACACAGGAAGCATACCACATGAGAATACAGAGTCAGAGATTGGAGCGATGGGTCTATAAACCAAGGAACACCAAGCCAGTAACCACTCTAGTGGGAAAAAGGAGAGAGGTATAATTTTCTGAGCGCTCAGAAAGAGCATAGCCTTGTGGATGGTCTATTCAGCCAATGGTAATTCATTTGGCAGCCATAGGAAACTAATACATGCCCTAATTCCTAGGATGTAGCCTTCTGTGAATCAAACAAAAGCTGGAGATTTTTTCCAAGTCGACTCTACCCAGGCTTCTCTCTCCCCAGCACCCGTAGCTGCTGTGCTCTCAGCTCAGGTCTTTAGTCTTCCAGTTATTGGTTCCTCCTGTGATTTCTTGGAATATGCCCTTCTTGTGCACAATTTAGGAGTCGCTAAATGCCTCAAGGAGAAATTGCACACATACAGTTGGGGTTCTATCCTCTCCGGGATTTTGCTCCTCATGTCAGAGTACTTTGACAGCTCTGACCTCCAACCTCTCCCTGCATATTTGATGAGAGCGAAGCTTTCTGTTAGGAATCAATTCCTACACTGATCTCATGTAAAAGCTTTGTTAGAGCTTGATGTAGAATTATAGATTTGTGAGCAGTTTTCCTCAGAATGTTGAAAGCATTTGTCCATTATTTTATAATATCCTAAATTACTGATGTGAAATTTTATGCAGAAAAACATAAAAATTAATTTTACTCATCCATTTTATTCAAGTTCTTACTGTTTTCATTTGGTGTTCTGAAATTTATATAATAATGTCTCAGAACAGTAATTTTTATTCACCCTGTTCAATACTTTATGGACCTTTTCAGAAGAGAAATTTCAAGTCATTTTTTAAATTATATAAATTTTCTTCTATTTTTCTTATTAGTTCCTCAAAATTTTTTTCTATAATGGCTTTAAGATGTTCAGCCTCTTAGATTGATTATCTATGTCGCTTTCGATATGTTTTCATTTTTCCAGCCTGTAGTCTTTTGCTCCTTATTAAAGGATAATTCCTCAAATTTTTTTCGATGACTAGAAGATAGATGATAGATAGGTAGATAGATGGATGGATGATAGCTAGATAGATAGCTGATAGATAGATAGATAGATAGATAGATAGATAGATAGATAGAAGATAGATGATAGATACAGACAAACAGCAAGACAGATAGATGGCCAGACAGAGATAGAGATACATTTTAATTTAAAGTGTCCTATTTTATCAATTTTCAAAACATTCTCATTATCTGATTTTTCCTCATAGAAGCTGTTTATTATACTATTTCTCAAATGTCTCTGAGGCACAGTTCTGTAAGAAAAATAAAGACACTGTAATCCCAGCACTTGAGAGGCCGAGGCAGGAGGATTGCCACAAGTTTGAGGCCAGCCTGGGCTACATAGTGAGTTCAAGGCCAGTCTGAACTACATAGCAAGACCCTGTCTCAAAACAAACAAACAAACAAAGAATAAATAAGACACAAAAGCCCCACCTATTACCACATAAGGCTTTGGGGGTAAATCTAGGCAGGAGCTATAACATTACACCCTTGGCCCCACAAACATTGATGCATATTCCTTTATGCAAAAGCGTTTAGTTATCAAAGTCCTAACAGTTTCACCACTGCCGAAAAGTCCAAGTCCAAAGTCTCAGATTTAAGGCAAACTCTTAGCTGAAAGCCCCTGTATAAATGAAAAGAAAGTTAAACACTTCCAACATTCAGTGGCATAATATAGACATTTCCATTAGAAATCAACTTTTTTTCCCATAGTATCATTTACTCTGAATAAGCAGGGAGAAACAGTAGATTTTCTCAGTTTATTACCTCTTTTTTCTGTTCCATGTCTCATTCCTATCCTTTCTACTTGCAGTCCCCAATTTAACAACCTTTACAAATCTTCACTGGGGAGACAAGCCCCTATATCCACTGTAGCCTTTAGCTGTTTATATTCACAGTGGAGCTCCTCTCTGTTCTTTCCTGACTTCTCAACTGTTCAAAATTTATTTTTTGTGTATGTTCTTTAATTTTACTGTCATTTTTATATTTAATTATCAGAGTAAAATATATCATGCATGTAGAAGAGAATATACAACATTTATGTACAGTTAAAAGTGGTAACTTTTAACTCAAGAATGGACTCTCATAAGTCCATCTACTAAGGAACAGATTATAAATGCCTTGAACTTTATTGGCTTCTTTTCAAAAGCATTCACTATTATCTCCAGGAAATGACCATGAACATGATTATATTTTATTTTCCTTGCTTTCTTATGATTTTATTAACTGTCTAAAAATGTCATCTTAATTTTTTTTCTTTTTTAAGAATAGAAAATATACACTCAACTGTGTAAGGAAATTGCAATATTGCCACTATCTGATAAAAGCTCTCAGGAGAAATAAACTGAAAAATATCTGGGGCAGAATCAAATTTCAACTTCGTTGAAAGTTAATCAGTCCTTTCTGGAGAATTCAGTGTACATTACTTGAGCCCTGGTGTCCTGCTGTTGGGGCATAGGCTCGAACTTTATTATAAACTAGATATTAGAAATCTGGAATGAAGATGATCAGAAAACATAGATTTCTCTCTTTCTTCTTTCTTTTAGACTTACACACCAAATGCCACCTACCAAGAGGTGTTCAGGGTGGAACAGATCTATATAGTGAGTGAATGCTGTTCCTTAGGCTAATCTACACACAGGGACAGGAAGCAGAGAGTTGTAATGTCACCAGCACTGATCTGCACTTGATCTTAGCCAAAAGGCTGAGAAGTGATCCAGCACTGATCTGGGTATGCCTAGGACAGATAAAAACTGGGGTCAAGATCTGCTGACCTATTGTCTCAGCTCTCTAAACACATATAAATAGATAGTGCAATAACCATGGGAATTAATAACAGTGACAGCCCTCAAAAAATTCTTCTCCAGGTCAGACCTCTTTCACAGACTCTGGACTCATACATTTCTTAACATTACCACTGAGATTTCTAATGGATATATGAAGCTCAAATGCTCATGCAGAGCTCCTAACCTCTCCTTTATTCTCCCAAATTGATTCTAAATTCAGCTTTCCCTGTTTCAGGTGATCAAAATCTTATCCTTTCATGTTTTAATGTCAAAATGCTACAGTCATCCTCAACTTTTTTCTCTACATGCCACACCAAATTCATTAGGAAATCCGAATCCTTGTACCAAAACAAATTATTCTCAACAGAACTGTCCTTTAAAAAGGTTAAGTCAAATCATGAGACTCTTCTGCCCAAAGCTTTAAAAAGAAAGTCTTCTAATTTCACATAAAGTAAAAGCTGAACTTTTCCTATTAATCCACAAAGACATCTCTTTTTTCTTTAACATTTCTCAAAATACTTAATGTTACTTCATGCAGACTTACTTCCAAAGCTGGAGCATCTTTGCTTGTTTCTTCTTTCCTGGTTTACTCTCTTATTTAGAGCACATCCTGCTGTAGCTACACATTACAGAGTGTGAGAAAAGTGCACTTTTCCAAAATTTGCATATAGGAAACGCAAATGGATTTTTGTTGCTTCTTGAACATATCAGGATGCTAAATACACTCCATTATAGTTTAGCCCTAAAATGACCCTCTAAGTCTCATCTGTTCAGAGACAGCACTTTCAGAAGGTGATTGGAACATGAAGGCTCTAAACCTCACCAGTGGTATAACCCATTGACAAAATCCTAATTAGATGGTATTATTAGGAAGTAATGAAAACATAGGAGTGAGACCAAGTTAAAGGGACTTGGTCATGAGAGTGTGACCTTGAAGACTATAACTAGTGCCAAGCCTTTCCTCTCTGGCCTGTTCCCTCTGTCTCTGCTTCCTGGCTACCATGAAGTGAGCAACTTTCCTCTGCCACATCCTTCTGCCAAAACGTTTCTACCTTGGAGACAACCATAGGCTGAAACCTCTGAAACTCTGAGCAAAAATAAACCTGTCCTTCTTTAAATTGTTATCAGGTATTTTGTCCCAGCCATGAAAAGATAACTAATATATGCTCCTTCCTTAAGGCACTGTTCTTGCCATTCCTTCAGTTGAGATCACTCTTACCCCAAGTATCTACATGGGCAAATTCTCATCGTTTTCAAGCCATTGCTCCAATTTCTCCTAAATGATTTTTACCCAGACTACCCTACTTAATGTTATGAACTGCTCCTCTTCCCTATCCCTGACACAGTCAAACCCTTTTCACTGCCCTTTTACTTTTTATTTTTCCAGAATGCCAAATGCTTTCTAATGCATCATATGATTTAGCTAGTTGTTTATTGTTTGTTTTCCACTTTCTCACAATAGAACATAAGCCTTATGAGGACACAAACAATTTTGTCTGCTTTATTTGCTGATGCATGCTAAAGGCCTAGAAGTGTGTCTGGCACATAGTAAAGCCCCAGTACATAGCTATTGAGTAAATGAATGAATGTATCCATCTTTTGGGTCACCCTGCTCCAATTAGACTAGGTGTACACTGTGTCTGGTCCATTGCTGTGATCTTCCTGTGATCCTGTGATCTTGTGATCAGGATCTTCCTGGAGATTTTTTTGTCTCTTTCCTAAGCTGGGGCACCTTTTCCTGTTTCCCCTTCCCTGGTTTACTCTCTTATTTAGAAAAAGTACATCCTATGGCTACACACTACAGAGTGTGGAGAAAGTGCATTTTTTGAGAATTTGCATATAGGAAAATGTCATTTTATCTGTGTATTGATATAATAATTTGGCTCATATTACAAACCTGTATTGGAAATAATATCTTTTCTGAATTTTGCCTGCTTACTTCCAGTGTTTCTATTGCTATCGAAGTACTGTGATCCTTGATACTTTGTATGTTACTTGTTTCTTTTTTTAGAAGTTAGTAAAATCTCTTTTTTATTTTTTTATCCTGATTCTTCAGAAATCTTACAGCTATGAGCTTCTGTGTGGATTTACTTTCATCCACTTTCCTGGGATTTCAGTAAACCTTTTAGTCTGGAAAATTGAATCTTTCAGTTAGGAAAGGATTCTTCTCAAATTATTTTGGTAATGATTTCACCCACTGTTTTTTCTATTCTCTCTTTCTTGGACCTCCATTATTCATATTTTAGACTTTCTAGACTGGTTTCTCCTTTTCTTATCTTGTATTCCCAGTTTCCCATGTTTTGACCTTTTTTTGTTTTTTTCTTTAAGATGTCCTCCAACATTTTATTATTTTGTTTTCATGTCTACCATAATGGCTTTATTCCAAGAGCTCTGTTTTGCTCTCTGATTTTTTTCCTTTTATTCTATTCCCTTCTTATTGACTTTTGTATGTGTTTCGTTTGGGTATATTCCATGTTAAAAGTCATCCCAAATTATCTAGTACTCCTTGATCACCAGCTCATGATACAAAATGCACAACCAAAATTATGGTTGAATGTAGACTTGAAGTGTTATCATTGTGATCATTTAGAGAACTTCTGGGGTCTAAATTTCTATGTGAATTTTGCTAAATCTTTTCCTCCTGAGTGAATCAAATTCCTCAGAGGCAAGTCTTTGCTCGCACTCCCAGAGGGTAAGAATATGGCTGACAACTTTTTTTTCAGTAGATATTTATTTATTTATAACAGCCCCAACCTGGAAACTGTCCAAATATCCATCAAATAGTAAACAGATAAAAAAATCAGTCAGTGCCCATTAGACACAGATGTAATATAAAATATATTTAAATATATAAGGATTTAGAAGGTAGCCTTACAATGGCTGCCTGCAGATTCAGGTGTGGAAGTATCCAAAAGGGCTGACTGATGCTGGAGATGCCAAGGATCTAGTTGAAGATCAAAGCCCGGAACTCACTGTAGAGTCCTGCGTGAGTCAGTAGCCAGAGGCTGAAGGGTCTGTGCTGGAAACCGAGAGATAAATATCCAAGGCAAAGGTGAAGACTGGAGTTCCTCTGAAGAAACAGCAGCAAGGCTTCCTTCTTTCTCCTTTTCATTCCATCAAGGATACAAATCTATTGGCTTGTGCCACTCACACCTAGGGTGGGTCTTCTGTCTTCAGCAAATTCATTTAGCCACATCCAGAATTATGGGAATCCAATCAGTTGGGTGTTTCTTACTCAACTTGACACAAGTTAACTATCACAACCCACCCCTTGTCAAATTGAGAACCAGACACATTTCTTTAAACCATACTTAGTCTCCAGATAAAAAGACAAGCTCATAATTATACCTAACATGGTAAAACTATCCTATGTACAAATGGAAGTGCACTAATTCCTTCCCCAGAACAGAAAGCAAGTTTTCCTTGAGGATGCTTACTCCTAACATTTCATAACTTGAACATTATAACATAGGTTTAACAATACTTAAGAAACAACATTAAGCCTGTAAACATTATAATCCATAGAAAACATATTAGGAGAGAAATATTACAATTATAACTCTTGTTTCTGTAACTGATCATGAGGTTGTAGCTGGTAGTTATAATTACTTTCTTCTACTATACATTCTGTATTCCCTTAACTACCAGCATTAGTTCAGAACCAGTATCTAGTAGTTCCCAAAATGTCTGATCATTTCCCTTACCCCAATGTACAGTTACCCTGGCAAAAGGCCTTAAAGTTCCTCTGGGGAAGGATGGGCAACAGCTTAACCATATAAATTTTTGGTGGTCCTCTAGGGTCTTTCCTCAAGGGGATCCAACTACCTCTTCATTCAAGAGGGCTGTAACTTGGCTCAAATTTGGGAACTGGCTGCCAACATTATGGAAGTCCAGTAGTATCTCTGTATTCAGCATCCATTATACAAATTATTTAATTTCTTTTTGTGTGTTTAGTACACTGTCATTCCATTTAGAGATTCTCTTTTTTTACTCTTTCCCCAGAATAAAATTCCAAACTTCTTTGAGGACAGGGGAAAGGGAATTGCTAACAGCACATAGTGAATGAAGGAACTTGGAGATCTAAATGGTTCTTAGAGAAATTCCATGCAGGTTTATTCATTTCAGTTTAGAAACCAGTCTCTAGCTTTAGAAGTACCTAGTCTGACTGCCCCACATTTGTTAAAGATTCTTCTACCATGGTCTAGTTCTCACTTACTCCTATAGTTAGTATGTTTTGGGTTTCTTGGGTCTGCTAATCAATTATTATTTGCATATCTTCTTTTCAACATCTCAATTTTATTTAAATTTTCTCCTTTCTTCTTATCACCTTCTTGTCCATTTATATCTCTTTAAAAATTACACCCTGTAGCTTTAATAAGGTCTTATGAAAGATGAAATTAAAATTAGATACATCTATTCAATTGTCTGTCTTAACATGTAGCCCTTCTTATTCTTCCCTGATATCCTTCAACTGTGGATTTGTGCAGTGGGTGGAATGATGGAATTGTCATGAACTTAATCTGCTGGCTTGACCAACAATCATAAATTAAAATTTTAAATTGCACTAGTAACTTTCTTTTAAGTACTTTAGTTAAAATAAACTTTTAACTTGAGATATAAGTTCTAAGACAATGCTGTGAAAAAAATTGAAATATATGATTACTAAGGACCCCTGAAACATCACCAGAAACCTCTGCAGTAAGTTCTAGTCTCCTGCCAAGCGTACAACACAGGTCTGAGTAAAAAATCTGAAAGACAGAACTGAGAGAGACAGAAAGTGGGGCACCAGGATGACCAATGCCAGTGCAACTGACAAAGGCACTGGCCAGTCCAAGCCACTGGTTTTTATTAGTAATCACTTGGGGTAAAGGCAAGCTACATGCAAGGGCAGAACTACATCAAGGATGTGAAATTATGCAGTTTCTATCGAAATTAATGTAACCAAGGCTTGTAAAGGACAAGGCAAGGCATTCTTGAATTAGGAACAGAATGGACAAAATATATGGCTGTAATTAGAATATTATCCTTCTAGTTAGAAGGCTTTAGTTGTGGGAATGGAATTTGGGTGTGAGTTACTCTGACCTCAGCACATAGGCTTCAGCCAGACTCATTTTTATAAACAAGCCAATTGTGGGATTCACTCTACAGCCTGCACTGCTTATAGCCTGCACTGCTTACAGCCTGCTTTGATATCCTGCACGTGACTATACAACACTGAAGATAATTTCATTAAATAATCATTAGCATGTGGACTCTTTGGGCTAAAGAAAGCTAATCATGATGTTGTCATCCTATTGTAATACCATTTAGAATACATTTCAGGGTTAATGATGAGTCATTTAAAATTGACTAGTGTACTAAGTTTTAAAGTATTCTTAAAGTAATACACTTGTAAAAGTCAGATAAGTTTTTGAAGCCTCTAAAGTCAACTAAAAATAGTAACACAACATTCAATCACAAAATGTTTAACTTATTCATTAGTTGAATAATCAGTAGAGTGTAGCATTGAAAAGCACAGGAACAGTCTCTTAAGTCATTTGTTTAATGGATATTGAGTATTTACTATGCACCTGCTGGCACTGTGGTCATCACTGGGAATACAATGGTGAGCAAAGATAAACATTTACTTCACAGAGTTTCTAGTCTGCATGCAGTCCAAATGGTGCTTTAAGTTCTATTGTTTGGGGTTATTGCCTTTTGATTTAAATTGATGATGTCTTTAATTCTGCTTTGTGCTCTGTAGTTTGATCATAGCATCTGCTGCTCCCTTTATATCATAGATAAATGCTTCCTATCTCTACATTCTTAGCCTAATCCTGTAGGTGTTAAGCTTTGTGGCCTCTGATCTAGTGAGTCAGACCAGTCTGGGCTTAAATCCCAACTCCATTATGCACTCTGAGAAAGTCAATTTACATCAGTTGCCTTCTATCAACAGAATCAGTCTAAAGAGTTATTGAGGGTAAAAATAAGATAACAGAATGCTTTGCAAAAGGACTGGCACATAGACCCCTAGTATTACTATAGGTAATAGATTCCTAGTTCAATAATGAACAGATGTAGTATGTGGTCATTTTAAAATAAAAATAAGCCTTCAAAATTGCATAAATTTTAAGTAATGTCCAAACACAGGGTCTTATTTTTATTGCAATTTTCACGATTATACAGTAAAAGTTTTATCTCAGCTAAAATATTTGGCAATAATCTAGAGAAGTTCAGGAGGAATAATAACGAATATAACATAATATGTGTGCCTATTAACTAAATTTGTTTCATCCAAGGAAACCCAGTAACTACAACTCATGTTCCTTAAGAAAATATGTCACGCTCTAAAATATCTTTTCAACTAATCATGCCTTAAGCAGGTGGAAAGAACTTACATAGTCTCTGGTTTACAATGAGTTTTGTCTAAGAGGGTGAAAAATTGTTTTATTTTACTCTTACATTATTACTTTGAAATAGGAAGTGAGCACTTCAAACTTAATCTATAGGAGACAAATTAGAAGTCATGGAGAAGCTAACTGACTGAATGTACTTGAAGAGTGATAGGAGGAACTTGATCTCCACTACTACTGTATATGCACTGAACTGAGCTATTTCCAGTGAGAGGAAGGAAAATGACTTTGGCTCTGAAATGTAGAGATCAGAGATACAGTTATAACCTAACATGAATTCACTATTCATTCACTGCTTAAATATTTGCTGACATTTTACTATATGTGAGGCATAGTTCAAGATGCTGGGATATAAGGGACAAAAAAGACTAAAAGAAAATAACTCCTTTACTACTCTGGTAGAGCATATAATGTGTTAGTGAAGAGAAGTAAAAATAGACAAGCTTATTAATATTTTCTCCAGTTAATTACAAATAATAAGAAGACTTTTGAAGAAAACAGAACATGGTGTCATAAAATAGTGGCTAGCTGGAGAAAATAAATATTTGATACAGCCAAGAAAAGCTTCCCCACAGAAGTAATATTTGAGCTGCGTGAGATCTGAATGAAGAGCAGAATCCACCAGGGGATGTCTGGATACCAAATGTTCAAAACAAGACCCAAAATTAAAACAGATTTTGGCATGCTCAAAGATTCCAAAAAACAGAAGGAAAAGTCAATGTGACTTTTTTTTCTTCAATTCTTTTATTGGTACATTGTAGGTATACAACACATTTACATTCCTCATTGGGAACTTGTACCTTAACATGATGCATTTTGATTCTTATTTTTCTCCATTCCTAGCCCTCCCTTCACCCCGTCCACTCTTCCCTATTTACGAAGACTTTATTTCCATTTTTTCCATTTCTCAGCATTTTTCCTTTCCCTTCTTTCCTTTCCCTTGCCCCTCCCACTACCTCTACACCTTTGGACATTTTCTTCCTATTTTGCATTATCAATTATTCATTCTAATCATTGGTACATTTTATGTATACAATACAGTGACATTCATCATTGGAAATTTGGACCTTTACATAATCTCTCTTGGTTTTTATTTTTCACCCTTGCCCAGCTCTCCCTTCAACCCCTCCATTTCTCCCTATTTACAAAGATTTTGTTCCTATTTTTCCATTTTCTCATATTAATTTCATTCCCTTCTTTCCTTTCCCCTACCCTTCCCACTTAACCTTCCCCTTTGCCCCTTTTCTTCTTATTTCACATTTCCTATTATACATTTTAGTCCTTATTTACACTTTCAGTTTCTCACACCAGAGAAACTACTTGGTATTTATACATGATACATGTGAGTCCTACTTATTTCACTTAAGAGTATTGCCTCAATGTGCATCCATTTAGCTATAAATGTCTCTAATTTCTCATTTTTTATGGCTGAGTAGTACTCCATTTTATAAAAAAAAAAAACACATTTTCTTTATCCAGTCTACAGTTGATGGGCATTTGGGCTGTTTCCAAGTTTTAGCTATCACAAACTGTGCTGCTATGAACATGGGTGCACATATATTACTGTGGTATGATTCTTCTAATTCTTTGGGGAAGATCCCCAGCAGTGGAATAGCGGGGTCAAAAGGGACTTCCAGTCTTAGTTCTTTGAGGTATCTCCATACTGATTTCCATAGTGCTTGCACCAGTCTACACATCCACCAGCAGTGGAGCAGGCTTCCTCTTTCCCCACAACCCTGCCAGCATTTGTTATTGGTGGATTTCATGATAGCAGCCATTCTTCCTGGAGTGAAGTGGAATCTCACCATTGTTTTCATTAACATCTCTCAAATGACCGGTGATGTTGAACATTTTTTCATGTATTTATTTGCTATTTCTACTTCTTTGTCTAAGAAATGTCTGTACATTTCAGATGCCCATTTTTGGATTGGGTATTTAAATTTGGGAGGTCTGATCTTTTTAAGTTCTTTATAGATTCGAGATAGTAGACCTTTGTCTGAGGAAAATCAGGTGAAGAATTTTTCCCACATTGTGGGTTGTCTCTTCACACTGCTGGTGGTTTCTCTTGCTCTGCAGAAGCTTTTTAATAAGAAGAGATCCCACTTGTTGATTGTGTTAGTTCACGGGCAACTGAGGTTTTGTTCATAAAATCTTTTCCTACACCAATGTCTTCAAGAGTTCTAACTAACCTCTGTTCCAACTGGTTCAGCGTTTCTATTTTAATATTTAGATCTTTAATTCATTTAGATTTTAGTTTAGTGCATGGTGAGAGATATAGGTCTAGTTTTAATCTTTGGCAAGTTGAAGCCCAATTTTTCCAGCACCATTTATTAAAGAGGCTATCTTTCCTCCGGTGAGGATGTTTGGCTCCATTATTGAAGATGAGATGGCTGAGTGTGTCTGGCGTCATTTCTGCATCTTCTAATCTGTTCCACTGGTCCTCAGGTCTGTTTCTTTGCCAGTACCATGCTGTTTTCATCATATTAGCTTTGTAGTATAGTTTCAAGTTGGGGATTATGATACCGCCTGCCATGTCTCTGTTAGCTAGAATTGCTTTTGCTATTCTGGGTCTCTTCTTGTTCTGAATGAATATTTGGATTGTTTTCTCAAGGTCTGTGAAGTATGCTGCTGGGATCTCAATTGGAATTGCATTGAACCTATATAGCAGTTTTGAAAGTATGGCCATTTTCACTATATTAATCCTTCCTACCCAGGATCAGAGGATGTCTGTCCATTTTCTGATATCATCTTCAATCTCTCTTTTCAGAGTGCCATAGTTTTCAGAGAAGAGGTCTTTGATTTCTTTTGTTAGGTTGATTCCTAGGTATTTCAGTTTTTTGGTTGCTATTGTGAAAGGAATTATTTGCCCTATTTCTCTCTCAGTGTGTCTGTCATTTGTGTAGAGGAAAGCTATTGACTTTTGTGTGTTGACCTTGTAACCAGCTACTTGACTGAATTTGGTTATTAAGTCTAGAAGACTTTTGGTGGAGTTCTTGGGTCTTCTATAAAGAGTATCATGTCATCTGCAAATAATGACAATTTGACTTCTTCATTTCCTATCTTTATTCCTTTTATTTCTTTCTCTTGTCTGATTGCCGTGGCTAATGTTTCCAGAACTATATTGAACTAGAGTGGTGATAGTGGACATCCTTGTCTTGTTCCAGATTTTAGTGTGAAGGATTTCAGTTTTTGACCATTTAGTATGATATTGGCTGTTGGTTTTTCATAGATGGCTTTTATCAGTTTAAGGTAGAGACCATCTATTCCAATTTTTTGTAGGGTTTTTATCATAAATGCATGTTGGATTTTGTCAAATGCTTTTTCTGCATCTATGGAGATAATCATATGGTTTTTGCCCTTGGCTGTATTGATATAGTGTATTACATTGATTGATTTGTGTATGTTGAGCCATCCCTGCATCTCTGGGATGAATCCTACATGATTAGGGTGTATGATCCTCTTGATAATCTTCTGCATTCTGTTTGCCAGTATCTTATTAAGGATTTTTGCATCTATATTCATTAATGAGATTGGCCTATAGTTCTCCTTTTCAGTTGGGTCTTTCTCTGCTTTGGGGATCAAGGTAATGTTTGCTTCCAGGAATGAATTTGGGAGTATTGCTTCCCTTTCAATTTCGTTGAAGATTTTAAACAGTAGTGGCCATAGTTATTCTATAAATGTCTTGTAAATTCAGCAGTTAAACCATCAGGACCTGGGATTTTCTTAGAAGGTAAGTTTTTAATTACATTTTTAATTTCATTAATTGATATTGGGTCATTTAGAATTTTTAGGTCTTCTTTGTTCAACTTTGGTAATTCATATGTATTTAGGAATCTGTCCATTTCTTCTATCTTTTCCATCTTATTGGTGTATTGGTTCTGGAAGTAGGTATTGATGATCCTCTGGATTTCTGCTGGTTCTGTTGTAATTTCACCCTTTTCATTCCTAATTGCATGGATTTGGGCCTTTTCTTTCCTTTTTCTGACAAGTTTGGCTAAGGGTTTGTAAATTTTGTTAATTCTTTTGAAGAACCAACTCTTGGCTTCATTGATTTTTTGTATAATTCTCTTAGTCTCCATTGCATTGATTTCTCCTCTGATCTTTATAATTTCTTCCCTTGTATGAGCTTTGGGTTTGTCCTGGTCTTCTTTTTCTAGAATCTTGAGGTTCAGCATCAGGTTGTTTAATTTGGCTCATTCTGTTTTCCTAATGTGAGTATTTACTGCTATGAATTTCCAGCATAAGACTGCTTGCATTGTGTCCCATAGATTCCAATATGCTGTATTGTTATTGTCATTTAATTGAAGGAACTGTCTGATTCCTTCTTTAATTTCCTCTGTGACCCATTGGTTATTCAGAAGTGTGTTGTTCAATTTCCACATGTTTTTGAAATTTTTTGAGTTTCTTTTGCTATGGATCTCCAATTTCATCACACTATGGTCTGATAATATACAGGGGATAACTTCAATTCCTTTGCACTTACTTAAAAATGTTCTATGTGTGAGTATGTGGTCTCTTTTGGAGAATGACCCATGTGCAGCTGAGAAGAATGTGTATTCTGATTTTGTGGGGTGGAAGACTCTGTAAACATCTGTTAAGTTCATTTGTTCAAGAGTTCAATTGAGTTCTAGTATTTCATTACTTATTTTGTCTAGTTGATCTATCTATTTGTGATAGTGGGGTGTTGAGGTCCCCCACTACAATTATATTAGTGTATATATGACTTTTTATGTCCATTAGTATTTGTTTTATATAGTTGGGTGCACTAGTGTTTAGTGCATAGATATTTATGATTGTCATCTCTTCCTCTTGGATTCTTCCCTTTACAAGGATGTAGTGTCCTTCTTCATCTCTTTTAATCAGTGTTGGTTTGAAATCTACTTGATCTGCAAAGAGGATAGCTACTCCTGCTTTTTTTCAGGTTCCCGTTGCATGGAGTATTGTTTTCCACCCTTTAACTTTCAGTCTATGAGTTTCCTTTTGAATTGAATGTTTTTCTTGTATGCAGCATATTGTTGGATTTTGCTTCTTGACCCATTCTGCCAGTCTTTTTCTTTTGATTGTTGAATTGATACTATTAACATTGATGGTTATAACTGAAACATACTGACTTATCATTGCCATGACTTTTTCTTTTTGTTGGGTTCTGCCCCTTTTCATTTAATTTTTTGTTGTGCCAGATGGGTTCATTCTGCTTTGCTTCCTGGGGTTGTGGTCTTCAATGTCTGTTCCTAGGCTATTGTGTAAAATTCTTTGGAGTGCTGGTTTGGTATTCATGAAGTTCCTAAGGTGCTCTTTGTCATGAAAGTATCTTATTTCTCCATCCATTTTGAAAGATAGTTTTGCAGGGTACATCAGTCTGGGTTGGAGGCTGTTTTGCTTTAGGGCTTGGAATATGTCACTCCAAGCTCTTCTTGCCTTGATGGTTTGTGTTGAGAAATCTGCTGTGATTCTGATGGACTTTCCTTTGTATGTGATTTGTTTCTTTTCTTTAACTGCTTGTAGAACTTTGTTCTTCTGTTGAGTTTCTGGAATCTTAACACTTATATGCCTATGTGTAAATTTTTCTTGATCAAAGCTAGTAGGAGTCCTATAATGCCTCACTTATCTGTATGTCAAATTCTTTCCCCCTGCTTGGGAAGTTTACTGCCATTACTTCTGTGAAGAGTTTTTTTTATGTCATCTGCACTCTCTCCTGTTTATTCTTTGACACCAATCAGTCTTATGTTACTCTCCTTTGCATTGTCTAGCAGCTGCTGGATTGATTTCTCATGTTCCCTTATAATTTTGAAGCAATTTTTCTTTTCCTGGTCATTAATTGCAATCTTATCTTCTATATCTGAAACTTTGTCCTCACATTGGCTCATTCTGCTGTGTAGACTTTCAGTGGAGTTTTACATGTCCTGGAAATCTATTTGCATCTGTTTTATGGATTCCATTTGTTTCCTATGTTATGATTCCATTACGTTCCTTAGCTCCTCTCTAGATTTATTAATCATGTCTTGCACTAGGATCACAATCTCTGCTGTTATCTGAGAAATTATTTCTGATTTCATTTTTTCCAGATCCCCTTTTGTTGCCAGTTCAGTGGGTCCAGGTGTTTGAGTATCAGAGTGTTCCATCTCATTTCCCTTTGTGGTTGCTCTAGGTGATCTGGAAGTCTGGTTTTGAGACTTATTTGTCTTCTCATTTCAACTGGGGTGGGGGGGCAAGGGGCATGCTTTTGGCACCCAGGTGGTTCACCTCCTCTGAGCTGGGAGAGGTGGGACAGGGGACAGGAGTGGCAGGAGGAAAGGTGGCCTGGAAGCCCCTTCCTCTGGGCCAGGAGTGGCTGACAGATGGCAGCCCAAAAGCTCTTTGCTCTGGGCAGGGAGTGGTGGGACGAACAACAGCCCCAAATCTCTTTCCTCTCTGCTGGGAGTGGCGGGACAGATGGATGGTGGCCCAAAAGCCCTTTCCTCAATGTGACTTTCTTTTTAACTTCAGTCGAATTAGCCAGGAGCAATGTGAACAAAGAGAATGATAGGCAATGAAGTCAGACAGATAAGTAGTATCACATTGTACAAAGCCCCCTGGTTGTAATGTAGTCTTTAAATCTGGTTTTAATAACAGTGAAAAACTACTGAAAGGGTTTTGACAGAAGGAGCTACATGATCTGATACGAATTTTGAAGGATCATTCTGGTGGCTATGAGAAAGGAAAGGAGGGAGGGTAGAAGAGAAGGAGGGAGAGAGGGAAGGAGGAGAGAAAGAGAGAGAGAAGGCTTTTAGCATGAGGAGTTGGAGAACTAGATAGTAAGAATGAGAGCAGGGTACTATAAAGAGCTATGGCAGGGCCGGGGATTTAGCTCAGTGGTTCCGCTGCCTGCCTCCCAGGAGCAAGGTCCCAAGTTCGATCCCCGGTACCAAAAAATAAATAAATAAATAAACTATTGCAGCATATCAGATACTACCACAGACAGACTGGTAGAAAATCAGCTTGGACAGACTGAGTAGAGAATGTGAAGAGAAGTGGCTATATTCAAGATATGGTTTGGAGTTAGAGTTCACGGGGTATATAGATGGATTTTTTGATAACTGAACGACCATACATTGCCCCTTTACAAGTTGGATTTCTGTTCTTCTCATGCAGAGATGGAGTCTATTTATCTACCTCCTCAAATCAGGATTGGTATCATGAGTTGCTTTGATCAATAGACTGAGGAGGAGGTGCATTTGTAGGAATTTTAAAGATTGGGATTAGATATTGTGATTTCTAGTTTTCCTCTCCTAAAATGTCACCATGAGGCCACTATATCAGAAAATCTAACCAGCTTCCCATGTGATGAGGGATCATATGGAAAAGAACCCAGGCACTGCAGCTCCCAGCCAGCTCCAACTGCCAGACATGGAATGAAGCCTCTTTGGTCCTTCCATCCAGCCAATTTGTCAGCCAAATTAACCACCTGAACAATCCCAGGTTAATTTAGCAGAATAACTTCCCAAACAACTCACCACATTATGAGAAACAATTTTGTTTTTTAAGCCATTTTGTCTTGTAGTTAGTTATGCAACAGAAGATAGCTGAAAAAAATAATATCTGGAGGGACACATAGGGATTAAGAACAGATCTTAAATTCTCAGTTTCAATAACTGAGAAAAAATAGTGTCAATTGCTGAATTTCAAATACAGAGAACAGAAAGATTTGGCAATAGAAAATTGGTATTTTTGTTTTACATGTATTGAGTTTGGAGATGTCTGTTAACCATGCATTTGGAATTAAGAGAAGTCAACAATGGGGTTATAATTTTGGTATCTATTAACATATAAATAGTATTTAAAGCCATGGGAAAATAGGAGAACCTCTTAGAATGGAGTACAGTGTAGAGTAGAACTAGGACTGAACCCTGGGGTGCTTTAACCTTTGAAGTTGGGCAGAAAAGGACAAACCAACAAGAACAAACACAAAGACAGTGGAGAAAGAATTTCCAGAGTGTAGGAATAAATCCAGGATAGAGAATGTGGCTCTATGAGAGCCAAGAAAAAAGGGTGTTTGAAGAAAATGGGCATGAGGGCCAGGGATTTAGCTCAGTGGTTCTGCCACCTGCTTTGCAAGTGCAAGGACCCAAGTTTGATCCCCGCTACCAAAAAAAAAAAAAAAAAAAAACCAAAGAAAATGGGCATGAACAAGTACTTCCAGGAGGCAGTAGAGTGATTACTGGATCTGCCAACATGGCAGCCATTGAGAACCCAGAGCATCTGTTGCAGAGGGAAATCTACTGTAGACAGTGCTCTCTAGAAGCATTACCCTGCAAGGGAGTAGAGAAACAGCAGGAAGAAGAGAGACATTAAGTTAAGTAAGTTTTCTTTATTTTTAAATCATCATAAACTCTAATCATTTCATGGAAATCATTAAGCCAAAAAGTATCTGTATTAGCTTTTCATCACTATAACAAAATACTTGACATAAGCTACTTAAAGAGGAGAGGCGCTCACAGTTTGGAGGTCATAGACAAGATGTAGAGGGACAGTGGAGACAATGGCATTTGCTATGCCTATGATGATGGCAGCACATCATGACAGGAGCATAAGAGGGAGCAAGCAAGTGCTTACATCTCATAGCTTGAATGAGGACCAAAAGGAGAGGAAAGACAGGTACAGGCTTGCTCTCTTAATAGCAATCCTCTTGAAAGCACTCCAGGGTCATCCAAGAGCTACCTCAGGCCACCAGGTGACTTAAAGACTTCCCTATAATCCCCAACTCCCAAAGGTTCCACCGCTTCCAAAAGTACCACCCTGGGAACTGAGTTTTCAGTCACAGTGGACCTTTGGGGGACACTAACTATATTCAAACCATAGCAGTACCACATATTTCAAGTTCACTTTCCTTTCAGTTTACACATTAGTAAGCTGAAGATGCACAAAGAAGTCAAATACCCTGCATACAATTTTACAGTTAGTCATTGGTTGAGTTGTGGTTGATTACACACCAGGTTTTCTAACAATGTTCATTAAATAATCTTTGGTCCTACAAGAGAATGTTCTCTGTAAAGTATAAATTTCTATAATTATCTATAATGCTAGTACATTACACATTTAAGGAAGAACAAAGCTTCCCATTTGCCATATAAAAGGATTCTAATAAATACTTCTCTATGCCTGTCTACCTCTTTTCCCTGAAAGATTGCATAGCAAAAAACATCTACTAAAAGAAACAGGTGGTTCTCTCTAGGGTGGAGATGTTTTTAAAGGAGCTGAGAATCCCATGTAGCAATTTATTATGCCCATCTACTTTTCTTCAAATTTTGTTCTACAAAGAAAAGCATGATTATTTAAGGTAAAATAGGAATTCACTACAATAGAACAGTGTTCCATTCTCTTTGTTCATAGACTTGTCCACAGCAATGACAAAACAATGTGCTTCATGTCACTGTGAGATATATACAACCTAAATATCCAACCAAATGAAACGATAAAACTCTTACAGCACCCTGTACTGACAATAGTTTCAGAAAAGGGCTTCATCTTCAGTGATACACTTGGAACTGCCTTCTAGAATCCTAGAAGCAGCAATGGATACATCCCCAGGGTTTCTGTACTTCAAAGTGCTCTGTTTGTGTTGCACCCAGCAGCTAAACTGACATAGCTACACTTTCAGAGCTAAATGAGGGGGATGTTTAACTATATCCGACACAAAGAATAAACAAGTTGAATTTTCTTTCCAGTCTTCTGTTGTACATTAAATGCATGTGTCCTCCCAAAATTTATGTTGAAGCTTTACCCACCCATGTAACAATATGCAAAATTAAGAAACAATTAAGTTTAAGTGAAGTCATAAGGGTGGGTCCCTGACCCAACTGGGTTAGTACCTTTATAAGAGACACCAAAGAGTTCACTTCTCTCCCCCACACACACATATTTCTTTCCTAGGAAAAACATAGCAATAAGATAGTTGTCTGTAAACCAGAAAGAAAGCCTTTACCAGAAACTGAACAGGCCAAACAGGCCAGTGCCTTGACTTTGGATTTCCCAGCCTCTAAATCTATAAGAAATCTATAAGAAAACACATTTCTGGTATTTAAGCCACCTAGACTGTGGTATGTTATGACAACCTGAGAAGACTGAGCCATTTTCCATGGGAGTTTAAAATATAAGGTTCTGGAAAAGGAGCCAACTTCTAGTATTGGCATAGTTTACTGATTCACTTAATATGTGTTTGCTGAAAATCTAATCTGTAACAGATGCTGAGGAATACAAAAGCAGGTAAATAAATAGGAAACCACCAAAATAGCCCTAAAGTCTTCTGTGCTGTCCACCCACCCCCACTCCTTCAGTGCTTGCTTTCAGTACCATCTTTCTACTCAGCCATGATATGACTGTAATTCCAATAGACTGCATATCTTGCAGTCCTCTTCAGTCACCCATTTATTTTTTTTACTTCTTCTGCACAAAATGCTGTTTTTTTCAAAACACTTCATTTTGAATATTTAACATTTAAAATTTTTGTTTCAAATCATTTACTACAAAGCAAAAAAAATTTTATTTACTTAAAGCATCATTTATTTTTCAGGAGTAAGCACAAATGGAAAGACTACCCACTTTGAAGTCCCATAAACTGTAATGTACTACATTACCTTTTTCTTTCTGACACACCTCAAGCAAGTAATTTAATTTCCCTGAACCTCAATGACTTCTTATGATTAATAGCATCATACCTGTGTTGTGGGATTTTACATAATAAAATTAAATAAATAATATATAAACCCTGCTGTATATCATCAATTTTCAATAAATATTAGATTTATTCCAACCTCTGATGTTTCAGATATGGTACTGTCACAGTCTGGACAGGTAAACACGAGGTACAATAATCATTATATAGCTTAAAATATCCCTTCTTTTAGAAAGGACTTCCAGGGCCTTAGTATTAGAGCTTTACCTTGCACATGGGAGACCCTGGGTTTAATCCTCAACACTGCAAAAAAGGGGGGAGAGGAAGAAAGAGAGACAGAGAGACAAAGACAGAAAGAGAGAAAGGAAGAAATAAAAAGAAAAGAAATTACTTCCAACCTTTATGTGCTGAGAGGGTTGCTCACATTTTCAGCATTATCAGTGGGTCTCTCAGTAGCTGTAGTTCTTGAACTACCATATTGTAGTGTTTGCAGCTATTTTCCTACAGAAGTCCAGAAAAGGCTTCAGATAGTGTCAAAAGGAAAAATTACAATAAAGATAGTTACACATTGAATTGACATTTATTTGCAATTCATGAATCGGGGCAGATTCAATTCTAATTCTACAAAATAAAACGGGAGTTTTTCCTGGGCAAAGGCAGAATATAGTGGGTTTTGTAAAGTGGGAAAAAAGAAACAGGACCATAGAAAAACAGCTAATTGGGTAATATCAGGTTACTTCAGATTAATTTTGGGTATGGAGGGGTAAAGGTTAAAGCAGAGAGAACTTACTTGTTATCCAGACTTGAATAGACTGAGATATCCTGCTTTCTGGAAAGACTGGTCTCTTGTAGAACCTTAATGCTTCCTTACACACTTCAGTTTGGTTGTGTGCCATTTATTATGAGTGACTCCATTTTGGCTCCATCTAGCCTGATCTAGTTTGCTGGGAACTAGTACAGAAACCTCAGTCCGATACAATTATTGCCCATAAATTTTATTTAACAATAGTAATTCTGAGCTGACCATTGGCAATGTGCCTGTGAAAACTAATACATTTGGCCCATCCGTAGTCTCTATGTGCCTAGGTAGGAAGGGAAAAAACTCTTGCTACCAGAAACTTACAATACTTAGGTAAAAGTCTTCAAATCATAAATTAAAGCTTCTAGTCCTTATATCAAACCCTGCATAGAAAAGTAGCTAAACTAAAGCTCTAGCAATAAAGAAAGCTTTATGCATAGTACCCTGGATGAGGCAGGTAGTGCAGAGAGAAACAAATGGGATTGTTTTCAAAGCTGAGTTGAAGTTAAGGCAAAGAACATTGAAATGAAGAGAAGGAAATATAATTCAGATGTAATCATAACAAGGTTTAGCAGCAGATTAGATGGAACTGACCAAGGAACACTGGTGAGATATTTTCTTGATTCAAGAAGTTACTCATTTGTTAGCCCTACCCATCAAGTGGATATAGTTATAGAAAAAAGAAGACCTGGATTCCCTTCTCCTTACATACTTTTTATTTTAATCATGATACATCTAGTATATCTTGTTATGAATTATGTTAGGTGAGTCAAATGTAAAGAAAAACACAGGACTAGAGAGATAAATTAATATCTCCCTAAAGATAGAAAGTGGTTTATTCACCAAAAATATTGCTGAATCCTACTATAAAGGGAAGGGCTAAGGGATAATGATGAAGTCCTCAAGGTACAGGTTGGATACCTTATTCTGGGGCTGCAGTACAAGAGAGCAGAGAATATTGTGCAATCCATGCCAGGGTCAGGAAGCCTTGTTCATGGGGTAATTATGAACGTCTAGTCTCCAACTGGGAGGCAGAATATATTCCATTTGCTTGCCTGTGCTATGTGGAGTCAAACTAGGAAGTGAAAATGGCCTTTTCAGGGCTCTAGCTCTTGTGATGGAACATCAGGTCTTCTTTATTCTAGGTTTCCTTCTGTTTCTGTGTGCATTTCTTTTCTTTTTGAACATGGCTCTATATGATATAAAACAAACTGAAATCTTCAACATAAATACTCTTTCCCCAACCAAAACAAATTTTCAAGAGCTAAGAAAAATTCCACATTGAGGAAATGATTAATTGTTCTTTACCCATGGTAATAAATGACTGGCAGAGTTGATATAACTTGTCTCATCAATCAGTGACAACTTGCTTCAGTGAATTTGCTTCTGAAAGCCAACCAGCCAGTGACCCCTTCGCATTTTTACAATGTGCTAGTCAGCAATTGCTTGACTCTATAGAACGTGCTTCTAAGACTGATATCAACACACTCTTGCCAACACACTGTCTTTCCTCTTGAACTAACATCAGTCCACTCCTGCACCAGACACTACTACTCTCCAAACAAACTCTTCCCCAAAATCCTATACACAATCAGCAATTTTCATAATGAGGCTTTATTTAACCTGTTCACCTCTTCTTTTCTTAAATAAGCAATATATCCAGCCTTGGTTTTCCTTCCAGAATTCCAAAGGTGACGACTCATTCACAATTTTCATTTAAAATGTCTTAATGTTAGATTAAGTTATTGATGAGTCAAATTTTCTAGAATTTCATATGCTAATGATTTGTTGGATTATTCTGGACATAATTTTTTTTAATCCATAGGCATCTTTTCCTTGATCAGTAAAATAATGAGATTAAAACAAGATGACTCAGTTTCCTTTTAGCCTAAAGATTGCATGATTCTGTGTATTCTAAATTCCTTTATGGTTGTTTACTTTTTTGACTCCTGCATGTTTGTTTATAAGGGTTTATTTTTGATATCTTAACATCAATATATAGCAATGATTGATATTGCTTGTGTTTAGCACTTACTATGTGGCAAACATTGTTCTAATTACTTCGTGTGTACTAACTTATTTAGTCATCATAAAAAGCTTAACAAGGAATTATTATCATTCCCACTCTTGGGTTGGAAAAACAGAGGTGTATGTAAATTAAGAAACTTCTTGATACACACATGTAAATCAAAGATTCAAGTCGAGTATTTCAAATTCAGACAGATTTTGGTGAAAACAAGGTTAAGTACAGAAAAAAGAATGGTGCACAAATATTTATGTTCTACAGCAATATCAATTTCTATTTTAGAATTTCTTCCCATTGAGCCTTTTATTTGTGTTTCCAATCAATTTAGTTAATATCCACTTTTATTTTAAAATCATGAGCCTTATTATGTATTTTTTTTAATGTTCTAGTTTTCACTACTAAGTATCTAACTTTTTTTTTGAGACAAGGTCTCACTATGTAGCCCAGGCTGGCCTCAAACTCATTTTGATCTCCCTCCCTCAGCCTTCCAAGTGTTAGGATTGCAGGAATGTGCCACCATCCCCAGCCTAAGTATCTAACTTGATAAATACATTCTTAAATTTGATTACATGTATGTATGAGTGTGTATGTGTATCATGGCCTCTAAATCTAATTGCAAAAAAGCATGAAAAAGTGTTTAGCATTTCTAAATTGCTTTTTCCAAGTCCTCAAACAACAGTGTAACCTATGATGTAATTCATTCCAAAATAGCTTCTCTTTACTTTTCAGTCTTTCTGTAATGCAGGAATTGAAATATAATCACATTGTTTTTAACAAGTAGCACTGATAACACAGGAGAAAAATCAGCTCTTCCCAACATTTCAAGTTATGTTCAGAGTTCAACAACTAGACAGCAACATTTTCAAATCTTGTAGACAGCAACATTTTTCAGTTTCTGTACAAAAACATTTTTCAATCAAAAGCGATTTTTGAAGTGTTTCTAGAAGAACATTGGATGCATTCTATGCCCGCTCCTACCCTAGCTAGATTTATGTTTGGCTTGCTGCTCCCCCTATCTCAGTACAACAATTGAAACTTTATACCTCCTTATAACCCAGAGTTGTCCCAGGCATTTTTCTCCCCTGGTGCTGTAGAAGTACCAACTAAATTAAATATTACTACAAATAAGTAATGAGCATAAGTAAATACAGAACACATATTTGAAAACTGAATAGAAATTATTTTCTGAAGAACTTTGTAAAACTTAAATTTATCATGCTATAGCTGGACAGAATGTGTGTTAAATTATTTCTTTGTCTTAATTAAACATTTTAAAACATTGAGATTGGCATGTAATGAAAAATCAGGTTTGTATAGAACAAAACACCCACTGGGCTTCTGAGTAAAACTCAATCTAAATGAAGCAGATCTCATTGAAACTAAGATACCATAGATTGTGACATTACAACTTCAAAGATGTGACTATATATCTCTCAGTGTATATTAAAATAAATAAAATATGGTATTAAAATTCCAGAAAATGATGTGAAACTCACAGGACTGGGATAAACTGCTATCAAGATACAGTAACTTCTGGATTTATTAGTAAATTATTCCATGGGTCTCTGTATGTAGTAATTATCACTCAGTTTCTTTCAAAATCTCTGCTCATGTTTGAAACATGTGACATGTGGTTGACAATTTTAAACACTTCCTGCAAAACTTTGGTAAGTTCAGATGACATTTGTCAGCTAGCCAGTATTTCTCTGTGGATGGTACAAGGCATAGACTCACGTTCAGAAGTGACCTTTTTGACCCAACTAGTGAAACCAGATAGCTGTCCAGTCATGACAGCCACTCCATCCATGAGTGTACTAATACAAAATGATGAATTCAGTTTTCCTGATTTGTAACCATTCAAAAACTTAACTTGTTCGGCAGAAGTGATGTTGATTGACAATAAAAGTGCCCATAACATATCTTTATAAATATCCTCATGAAAAATATATCACATAAAATCAAGCATTGTTCTGTTGTCAACACCAGTTGATTCATCAACCTGGATTAGATACCACAGTGATTCATTAATCTTCTCTAATTATTGTGCCTCAATATTCTCTGCTATTTTATTAATTCATCTAGTTATCATTCTAGGCAAAAGAGAAACATATACCACGTTTGAACTGCAGCCTCTTCTAAAAGTTCACAACAAATGTCCTTAGTGGCAGATAGGATCAACTATTCATTAGTAATAAAGAGCTTCTTAGTCAACATGGTTATTGACTAAGAATAATGCTCTTGGTGCTGGCAGATTTGATGAAATGGTTGGTCTGATAATTGCTCTGTGTTTTGTGTTTACACTTTTTCCTTTGAACAAGACCAAAGGCTTGCCTTTTAATGCAAGGTGCTTGATCTCTATGAAGCAAAGCAATTTTGAAAGTGTCATGGCTTCATTGGATAGCCAATTACCATACATTATACAAAGCAGGATAGGAGAAGGCAGAATGAGAGTCGTCCTTTGCAATGAACCCATAATTTAAATAGGGCAATTGGTATTTTCCTTTAAATGAAGCTTTTTTGTTGTTGGCAGTCTCAGAGTCTGCCAACTTCTCTCACCCTTGAGTCATTCCCTTTTTCCAAAGAAGCTTTCCAGTGACATTTGTTTTTACTCATTTTGGTAGGGTTAGGTAGTGAGATTACCAAAACTGAGATTAGTGTGAAATGTAGGAAGGAGACATGGACAGAAGTGGTAAATAAAATAATGGGAAGGCCACACATGGACTAAGATAGGTGTTGAACTCTGCCTTAAAATCTGCCACCAGATGCAACTGCACAACTAAAGTATCTCAACTCATTTGCCACTAGAAATCCCACCACCAGATGCAGCTGATTTGTCACTTGCCACTCACTGATATGGTTTTGTCAGAAGTCTGCAGGCAATTGATTTATTAAGGACTCTGCACACTCAAACCTTTCTGGTAGTGTTCATCCATATTTGCAGCTGCTGCACAGCACCACCTCAGCTCCTCCTCAGATTATCAGCCCTTAGATTCTCAGAAGGAGCATACAAGCTGGGTCCCTGGCATGCACAGTTCACAAAAAGGTTCACACTCCTATGAGAATGGAATGCCACTGCCGATCTGACAGGAGGCAGAGCTCAGGTGGTGATTCTAGGGATGCGGAGCAGCTGCGAATACAGATGAAGTTTCACTTGTTTGCCTGCTGTGCACCTCCCACTGTGCAGCACAATTCTCACCTGTTCTTAGCCTAAGGAGCTGGATCCCTGCTACAAGAAGCAGAGAAAAGAGAAGGGGAGAAGAGCTTATACAAAGAAATAATACCCAAAATTCCAAAACTGAAAGGGATAAATGAAATTCAAAGAACGCTAAATAGATTTAATATAAAGAAATCTTCCTTGAGACAAATTATAAAAATTTCTCAAAAGTCAAAGGAGAGAATTGTGAAAACAGCAAGAAAAAACGCAACACATTAGATACAAGGAAATCCCTATACAACTGTCAGATTTCTATACAACTGTCAGAAACCTAGTAACCAAGAACATCATCCAGAAAGACCAACTTTTAGAAATAAAGGAGATATAAAGACTTTCTCAGAGAAAAGCTATGAGAGCTTATCATTAGACTTGCCTTTCTAAAAACATTATAGAAAGTTCTTCAAGCTAGCATGAAGGGACTCCAGGTAATAAATTGAAAAATATAAAAATATAAAATTCACTGTAAAGGTATAAAAAGAGTCAAATTCAAATACTCTAATATTGCAATGATGGTAGTGACAAAAGTATTAAAAGCCAAAGATAAAAATATTTAAAACAACTATAGCTGAAATAATGAAAAAACGATCAATGATCAAAAAATTCATTGCATGTTTAAATTTTTAAAAAATTTTTACAGTAAAAGTCATGTTAATGTTGTTAATGAACACACTATGAAATATGAATATTTATGGGCCAGGGATTTAGCTCAGTGGTGCTGCCACCTGCCTCACAAGTGCAAGGTCCTGAGTTTGATCCCCAGTACCAAAAAATATATATATTTATGATATCAATAGCATAAAATATGGGAAAAGAAACTTTAAAGTATAGACTTTTATAAATTATTAATTTAAAATAGAGTGCTAGAACTGTAATATGTTTTATGTAAACCTCATGTTAACCACAAAGAATAAAAATCATGTAGTAAATACATAAATAAAAAGAAAGAAATCAAAACATACCACTAAATAAACAATGATAATATAACAAAGGAAGGCAGAAAGAGGATGAAAGAAATACAGAAACTACAAAACTGTCAGAATTATTTTTAAATGGCAACAGTTAAGTCCTTATCTATCAATAATTATTTTAATGTAACATAAATAGGTTAAATTCTCCAATCAAAAGATGTGAATGGCTCAATGGATAAAAAGACATATTCAACCATATGCACCTTACAAACTTTTAATTTTAAGACCTGGCATGAAGGGATAGAAAAGATATTTCATGCAAATGATAATCAAAAGAGATCAAGATCAGCTATATTTATATCACACAAAAATAAACTTAAGTTAAAACTTTCATAGAAAAAAGGAAGTCATTATATAAGGATAAAAAAATTCATCAAGATGTAAAAATTATTTATGTCCTCATCATCAGAGTGCAAACATAAAAAGCAAATAGCAACACAACTGAAGGGGGAAATATGTAGTAATATTACATTAGGGAACCTCAGTGCTTTATTTTTAGTAGCATATAGATCATCTAGACAGAAAATCAATAAGGAAACAGCAGACTTAAGCAACATTATAGACCAAATGGACCTCACAGACAATATAGAACATTCCATCCAATACCAGCAGAATATACATTATTTTCAAGCACATATAGAACATTCCTCATAATATGAATATGATTGAAAAATTCATTGTATGCTTAAATTTAAAAAATTAATTTCAGTAAATGTCACATTGTCATTAATCTCCCTCAAACACTGCCCCCCACTTTGAACATACTTATCCCATTATTCTTGTCACTTTCTAAAGCAGTTCTGGAGGTCATCTTTCATGAGTGTCTTTAGTTGCACTGTTGTGGCTGCCTTACTGCCCCAAATCCATTCAAAACATCCACCATTCATGGTCATTTTGACTTTAAGGAAGAGCCGGAAGTCAGACAGTGCCAGATCTGGTGAATAAAGTGGATGAGGAGATACTATAATGTTTTTGACAAGTTGCCATAAATGTTTGATCAATGAGAGGTGTTCAAAAATATGGTGAAGGGCCAGGGATTTAGCTCAGTGCCACCACTTGCCCCACAAGTGCAAGATCCTCAGTTTGATCCCCGGTACCAAAAAACAAAAAACAACAACAAAAAATATGGTGAATGTTTAAATAAAAATGATTTATTACCGTAAATGATACATTGTCATTAATCCTCTCAAAATACTCCCCCTTACTTCAAACACATTTACCCCATCATATTTGTCAATGTTTCTTTTACTCTAATAAGCTTTTGTAAATGTAAACATTCAATTTGTTTTTTAATCACCCCTTATAAATTGAACATTAGGCTACAAAATAAGTCTTAACAAGTTTAAGAAGATTAAAGTCTTATTGAGTATCTTTTCTCAGCACACTGCTATGAAATTAAGAGAAAAATTGGAAAATTTACAAATACATAGAAATTTAATAACACATTCCTGAACAATGAGTCCAAAAAGAAACCAAAATGGAAATTTAAAAAAAAATGAAGACAGCAACACATCATACTAAAACTCATTGGATGCAGCAAAAAACAGTTCTGAAAGGAAAGTATATAGTGATAAAAGTCTACATTAAAATAAAAGCAAGACTTCAAATGAATAACCTAACTTTACACCTCAAGGAATTGGAAAAGAACAAACTAAGGTCAAACTTAGCAGAGGGAAATATTAGAAGCAGAAAGAAAAATTAGAGCAGAAATAAATAAAATAGAAAAACAATGGAATGAATCTATAAAACTGAAAGCTGGTGTTTGAAAGGATAAAATTTACAAATCTCAGCTAAACTAAGAAAAAAGAAATTAAATCAGAAATAAAAAAGGAGGCATTGCAGCTGATATCACAGATATGCAAAGCATCACAAAAGATTACATAAATTATTACAGGTCAATAAATTCAGTAACCTAAAAGAAAGAGGTGATTTCTCCTACTCACACCACCTGGCTTGCTGTTGTGTGAAACAGTCTCTCTTCACATGCACTCTTGCCTTTGTGATGTAGTGACTCAGCCAAGTACCCCTCACTAGTGTAGGCCGTATGCTCTTTGGACTTAGAGCCTCCAACACTCTAAGCTAAATAAACCCCTTTTTTATAACTTGTTCAGCCTCAGGTATTTCATTATAGTAATGGAAAATTAAGACAGAAGGAACATTACTCCACAGAGTAAAGGCCATATACGACAAGCCCATAGCCAACATCATACTCGAAGATAAAATACTGAAAGCAATTTACCTTAAGAGCAGAAATTTTAAAAAGACACTCATTCTTGTCACTTCAATTTAATGCAACAGTAAAAATCATATCAAAGAGACAATAATTGTCTCTGTTGGGAAATGACATGACATAAAAGACCTATAAAATTTCATCACAAAACTATAAGAACTAAAGGAATTCAATAAACTTTCAGGGTACAAAATCAACATATAAAAATCAGTAACAATTCCTTTCACAATAGCATCCAAAAAAATGAAATACCTAGGAATCAACCTAATGAAAGAAATCAAAGACCTCTACTCTGAAAACTACAGCACTCTGAAAAAAGAGATCAAAGAGGATATGAGAAATGGGAAAGGCATCCCTTGCTCTTGAGTAGGAAGAACCAATATAGTGAAGACGGCCATACTTCCAAAATTGCTATATAGATTCAATGCAATCCCAATTGAAATTCCAACAGCATACTTCAGAGAACTTGAGAAAACAATCCAAAAATTCATTTGGAACAAAAAGAGACCTAGAATAGAAAAAGCAATTCTAGGCAACAAAGACAAGGTAGGGGGTACCACAATCTCCAACTTGAAAGTATGCTATAAAGCTATTATGATAAAACAGCATGGTACTGCCAAAGAAACAGACCCGAGGATCGGTGGAACCAATTAGAAGATGCAGAAACAACTCCAGACACGCTCAGCCACCTCATCTTTCACAAAGGAGCCAAACACCCTCACTGGAGGAAAGATACCCTCTTTAATAAATGGTGCTGGAAAAATTGGGTTTCAACTTGCCAAAGATTAAAACTAGACCTATATCTCTCACCATGCACTAAACTAAAATTGAAATGGATTAGAGATCTAAATATTAAAACAGAAACACTAAGCCAACTGGAAGGAAGGTTAGGTAGAAAGGTAGAACTCTTGAAGACATTGGTATAAGAAAAGATTTCATGAAGAAAACCTCAGTTGCATGTGAACTAGCACAAACAATCAACAAGTGGAATCTCTTCTTAATAAAAAGCTTCTGCACAGCAAGAAAAAACACCAACAGCAGGAAGAGACAACCCACAACGTGGGAAAAAAAAATTTACCAGCTGTTCCTCAGACAAAGGTCTACTATCTAGAATATATAAAGAATTTAAAAAAATCAGACCTCCCAAAATTAAAGACCCAATCCAAAAATGGGCATCTGAAGTGAACAGACATTTCTCAGACAAAGAAGTAAAAGCAGCAAATAAACATATGAAAAAATGTTCAACATCACTGGTCATTTGAGAAATGCAGATTGATAGATTTCCCTCCAATTTACAGTGGCTGCTGTATATAATAGCTACCTTCTTTCCAACATGCCCCTACTCCCACCAAAAGAGTAACCTAATACTTGTTCTCCTCCTAGAAACTAATGACATCACAGGCTCCTCCAACCCCTAGCCACTACCTCACTCACCCCACCTCAGCTCTTACAAGCTCCACCCCTCCTCCTATAAAAGGCATTCGTTGTCCTGGCCATATTGCTTTTGTCTCTCCTTTGTTCAGAGACAGCCTGGCAGATCTGTTCCCCTAATAAAGGCTTGTTGTGGCCAGGTCTGGTCTTGGGTTTTGGCCCTTTTACCTAACACAGGTGAAAACAACGCTGAAATTCCACCTCACCCCAGAAAGAACGGCTGCTATCGTGAAATCAACGAATAACAAATGCTGGCAGGGATGTGGGGAGAAAGGAATCCTGATGGGAGTGTAGACTGGTGCAACCACTATGGAAATCAGTATGGAAATACCTCAAAAAGCTAGGATTAGAGGTCCCATTTGACCCAGCTATTCCCCTGCTGGTTATCTTCCCAAAAGAATTAAAAGAATCATACCACAGTGATATATGCATACCCATGTTCATAGCGGCAAGTTTGTAATAGCTGAAACTTGGAAGCAGCCCAATTGCACATCAACTGGAGACTGGATAAAGAAAATGTGGGTTTTTTTAATAAAATGGAGTACTATTCAGTCATAAAGAATGAGAAACTAGAGACATTTATAGATAAATGGATGCACATTGAGGGCATACTCTTAAGTGAAATAAATAGGACAGACATGTGTAAATACCAAATAGTTTCTCTGGTGTGAGAAATTGAAAGTGTAAATAAGGATCAAAAGGTATAATAGATAATGTGAAATAGGAAGAAAAGGTCCAAAGGGAAAGGGGAAGTAGGAGGTGTAGGGGAAAGGAAAGAAAGGAAAGGAGTAAATATGAGAAAAGGAAAAAATGGAAACAGTCTTTCTAAATAGGAAGGGGTGGAGGGGTTGAAGGGAGGGCATGGGAATGGGGAAAAAAATAAGAACCAAGATATATTATGTAAAGGTACAAATTCCCAATGACGAATGTCATCATATTGTATACCTAAAATGTACCAATAAAATTAATGAATAAAAAAAAATCAGTGACATTTCTATGCACAGTGAAGTATCAGAAATGTAATCTAAAACAATCTCATTTATAATGGTATCAAAAACTGCTTAGGAAACAAGGTAATTCTGAAGGTGAAAAATTTACCCTGAAAACTACAAAACTTTGATGAAACAAATTAAAGACAATATAAGTTAATATAAAAATATTCCATGTTCTTGGATTGAAATAATTGATATTGTTAAAATGGCCAAGGAAATCTACAGATTCAATGCAATTGCCATTAAAATTACCACCAGTTTTCACAGAAATAGTAAAAACAGTCCCAAAATTCATATAAAACCACAAAAGCCTCCAAATAGCCAAAGAAACCTTGAGCAAAAAGTACAAAGTTGATGCCAGCACTATACCTAATTTCAAATTTTATTTAAAAGCTGTACTAATTGAAACAGCAGGGTACAAGCATAAACACACACACACATATACACACATACATATATATGTTTTATATATATATATGTTATATATATATATATATATTTGAAGAGAACCAAGAAATAAATCCACACATTTACAGACAATTACTCTTCAATAAAAATTCCAAAAACACTTGTTAAAAAAAAAAGAATTCTCTTCAATAAATAAATAAATTGCTGGGGAAACTAGACATCCACATATAGAAGGAGGAATGTAGTCCCTTAATTTACACTACAAAATTATCAACTTAAAATGGATTACTGACTTAAATTTTAAACCTTAAAGTGTGAAAATATTAAAAAAAATATAAGGGAAAGCCAGGAATTTACCTCAGTGGTGCCGATGCCTGCATGGCAAGCACAAGGTCCTGAGTTTGATCCCCAGTACCAGGGAAAAAAAATATATATATATATAATATTATATTACATAAATATATATTATATTACATAAATGTATAATATATATTATATGTATAAATATATTAAATATATTAATTAAATATATTATACAGAAATATATTTTGTATATTTATATATAAATATATATTGTATATAATATTAAATTATAATGCTATATATTATATAGTGTATAATATAATATATATATATGGGGAAAAGTTTTTCACTTTGGTTTGAATAAAGATTTTTGGGATATGACCCCCAATAATGCAAAAATAGACAAATAATTTTGTATCAAACTAAAAATGTACTGAACAACAAAGAAAATACTCAACACTGGGAAAAGAGAATGTATGAAGGGAGACAAATTTGTAAACAATATATCTGATTAGCAGTTAATATCCAGAATGTATTAGGAACTTAAACAACTCAATAGCCAAACACAAAACAAAAATACACACGTGTGCATACACATACACACAAATGGTAAAGAGTTATATGATAAAAATGCTACTTTTATCACTAAAGTAATACAAATTAAAACCAAAATGAGCTATTGCATCCCACCTTAAAGATAGGTATTATAAAAAAACACAAAAGACAGTCAGTATTGGCAAGAATATGGAGAAAAATTCACTTGTATTCTGTTTGTGGGAATGTAAATTCGTACAGCTATTTTAGAAAAAAGTATGGCGACTATTGTTAATACTATTATATTATATTCTTTCAGTGAACATCTTAAATCTTCCTAACATGCACACAAAAAGTGAGAGGTGATGGATATGCTAATTAGCTTGATTGTGGTAATCATTTCACTATATATATGTTTATATATGTATATACGTATATGTATATATGTGTATACATACAGTAATGCTATAGTAATATATATGTCAAAACATCCCATTTTACAGATTAAATATTTTTAAATTGCCAGTTATACCTCAACAATACAGAAGAAAAAATAAATACACACTAAGAATATACTTGTATTTTATCTATCATAAATTGGAAATTTTATTTATTTTAAGCCAGTAGTTCAGACCATCAGAAATGGAAAGGTTTAAAATGTCATTCATTTTCTATTCTATACTTTTCTACCTGTTTACCTTCCACACTCACACACACTTTTATATATTAGCAAAACCAGTTAGGAAGTTCTAGTCCTTGACATGTTAATAGATGTTCTAGACAAATTAACTGAGTTTCAGGAATTAAAAAATTTAAAGAATTTAAAGTGCTTAAAATTTCCTCCAGGAAGAAAAATGCTTGGAACACTAAGACTCCATTCTTTGAATAGAAACAATTTTCTTAGTGTGTAAAGAGAATTAGAATGTACCACCCTGAAGTGTACTTCCTTGGTGTATTTTTAGATAGTTGTTCAGAGGCAATAGACACAGTGATAGCTCTACAAAACTGTCCTTTTGGGAGTAGATTTGTATCTGTAGAGGAAATGTACATTAGTGAAGTAAAAAGTGGATGCAAACTGCCTTACCTAGATGTAAGAAGGATCATATTAATTATCTTGCCCAGAGATTGTCACAGGATGTCACTAAGAGATATTCCCTGAGAAGCTCTAGCTGCATAATGAGACAATATCCTTTATTCCCAGTGCATCTCCTCCCCTCGCTCTCCTATGGCTTGTCATCTCTGCCTTCTGGGAGCCTTAAGCCCTATTCTTATCTGTAGGGTACAGAAACATAAGCCATCTGGCCTTATTCTTGATGTTCATATTCTGTCTTGTAACCAAGGGTCAAAATGGATCTCTAAAAATTAGGATTTTTAATGTTGAGCTACTTCTCCAGCCTCTTCATGCTGAGATGAGCTGAAACTGCCACCCTAACCCTGAGCCCTGGCTCTAAGAAGGCTTCAGAAGAAACAGACTCAGCGTTTCCTGGGCCCCAGTGAACCAAAGTCCGCCTGCATATACATATACAAACATACACACACATACACATACACATACATATACATATACACATACACATGCATATTTCCTGGCTTTTGTTCTACCCTTTCTACAAATTAGAGTGCTTCTGTGTGCTGAGGGGGGCAGGGGTAGACTGACTATCTTCCCAAGTTGGACAAACTGTGAATAAACTCCTTTTCCAGTTTTATGAAATTTTCTCATACTCTTGATGGTGGGTGGAAGAATGAGTCCAATAGCAAGGGCCTAGATTCAGGTCCGTGATGTACACCCCCAAATGGTATGGCCACTATGCATATGTTCATGTTAATAAACTTACATGTCTTTTCACTGGTAAACTATCTATTGTCAATGTATTTCAGCTAATTTAATTATTGAATCTTCAAAGGGAAAGTTTGAACTTTTCTACCTATGCAACCTGTGGAGCTGTGGAAATTGTCTCTATATGAAGTCATGAGCCAATCTCTACAATAATTTTTGCGTTTCACATAGACTTTTAAAAAATGGAATCAAATCACATAATGTGTAGCTAACAATTATTGGATGTTTATACTGTACTAGGTGCTTTATACACAATTTAATTCTCATATCAAACTTACACAATCAAAACTATCGTCTTTACTTCATGCACAAAGAAGCAGAAACTTTGAGAGATTAAACAAGAACATATAGTTAAAGATTTAACGTGGAAACACTGGAGACCCAGCTGCCACCTAACTGGCTGCAGAGGAATGCAGCCAGGACTCTCCAACAGCATATTTTATGGTACCGGGGATCGAACTCGGGTCCTTGTGCTTGCGCAGCAGGCAGCGAAACCACGGAGCTAAATCCCCGGTTCTCCTCTAACAGTATTTTTAACAGGGTCAAATCCATGTGGTTCGTATATTTTTTTCCTTTAATCCTGGGCATTTTGTTTCTCTTTCTGAGAATGTAACTTAAAACACTACAGAGCCAATAATTCTGTACAGAGTGTATCTGCAGATGCTGTACAGTTTTATATACCTTCACAATGTACTTTGCTGGCTTCTGGATAATTTATTTTGCAACACATTACTGCACAGTTGTAAATAACTTATGTACTGTGACATCACTTTCAATTATGTGTAAAGAAATAAATTAATTAATTAAAATGCAAAAAATAAAAATAAAAGATTAAGAAAGCTTCAAGCCCAGATCTGTCAGTGCACAGGTAGCCAGCACAGTAAGTTATGGCTCCCAGGAGGCATCTCCACTGTACACCACTGCTCTTGAGAAATATGGGTTAATGTTAGTCACTGAGCATGACAAGCACCTTTCAGGCAAATTCCGACACTTGCAGGGAGAAAGTTTCTGATCTTTTAAAAAACTGTCAATGTGCTTTCAATGAAGTTCTTTCGTTTTTTTTGTACTGGGGATCGAACTCAGGTCCTTGCGCTTGCACAGCAGGTGGTGAAACCACTGAGCTAAATCCCTGGGCCCTGGAGTTCTTTCTTTTTATTTCAGCTAAAACTCTTTGGAGAAACTTATGGTGATCAGTCACAGTCACTGAGTCACAATGCCTCATTCTTTTTGGCAACCTAGAGTAAACTTTGCCTACTATAATATTAAATTCTCTGCCCAAAACTGTTTGAGTCCACCATCTTTCGTTTTGGAACATGTGATCTATGATCTTGACCTGAGCATGCTCAGGAATGTGCCCACCCCTCCATATGCTTCCCTATATGAATATGTATAAGATCTCCAATAAAATCCCTGCACTTGCAGAGAGACTACAACTAAACAAGAGGACAAGAATGAGGGAGAGAGAAGGGGGATGTATGGGAGAGTTATGGGGGTGCAGATATGACAAATACATGTTATATCTTTGTATAAACATTTTAAAAAGGTCACTGGAAAGTAGAAGGGATACTATCCCTAGACAAGAGGAAGGGAATAAAGAGGTAGAAGGAGGGAGGAATAAGGGGCAAGGGTACTAGTGAAGATGAATATGTTCAAAATGTTATGTGCATGTATGGAAAAAAGCCCTATATTTTCATTCTTCCTCCCTCTACATTTCAGGTTACTGAATATTATACTTTATATCTTTTTATATAGTTTATCCATATACAAGTTATTGCTTTTAAAACCCTACACTTTGTTTGGAGAGAACATTACTTTGCTGATAACCCCAGTACTCTCCTTACTTGCAGCAGCATCCACCCTTTTATGGTTGTATATTTTGGTTTTGCACTCCCCAAGATATGAAGCCATTGCATTCAGTTACAAAATCAGTGACCCAGTTAGGACAATTCCTTTGAAGGTTGTTGACATCCACTGCTCAGCTGCTGTCAGAAGAAGCAGCAACCAGCAGCAAATGTCCTGAGGTGGGTCTCCTATATCGCCAGAAGCTGATCCTAAGCTGATACTACAAGCATTCTTGGAGCCTGACTTCGCTGCCATTGTTTCCAGTGAACTTACGGGTTGGTCTGAACCTTTTGTTTGGAAGTATCCCAAGATCTAAGGTGAGTAGTGTTGGTCTTACGAGTTGGCTAGGAGAGTCACTACAGTAAAACAGGGGATTGGGTAGGTTATGAAACTGTACAAGGACCAAACAAAGACTAAGAGATGGCATCTGTGTCCTGCAAGGTTGCTGCAAGGTTGAAAGGAACTCCATCCAGGTTGACACCAGTCAGAGATCTGGGAGATTTGAAGGATTCTCCATCCTGAAAGCATGCCTGAGCATTGAAAGCCTCAGCAGAATTCTCAGGGTTATAAAATATCTCTCTCCTAATTCTGAAGTTTAGGAGGTTGGGAGACATTTCCATCCTGTAGAGCTGCATTAAGGGAAAAGAAATACAAAGGGAAGTGTGTCGGTTTGGTTTTGTTTGAATTTAGTTTTTATTTTCTGGAACCCTTGGATAAGTAATTATATGATTTTAATGCTCTGAAAATCCCTTAGCAATAGTCCATATTTGAAATTCATACGTGGGTAAAGATTTGTGAAATTTGCATTTTAACTATTTTTTTCCAGCCCCTGGGGAGCTGGGTCCATCTCTTCCATCCTTGTCAGACGTGTGTTCACCCTTGACTAAGAAACTACCACCAAGGAATTTGATAAATAGTTTTGGTTGGGTTGATGCAACAGCTTCATTCTCTTTGACAGAGTGTTTTCTTCTCTGAACCTTGTAATGTTGAGTTCATGATAACATTTTACAACTTTATTTACATAAATTCACTTTTGTTCTGCACTCTTGAGTTGATATTTTGCTTGATCAGTGTATCTTAATTTAAAATTTCCTCATTAACACCATTAAGACCATGTGTTTTTTTAAATTTAAGGTCCCTTGGAGGTCTAATATGTTAGTCAGCCTTAATGGGAATGCAAACATCAAAGTTTTAACATATAAAATCATTTCAAACATTTAAAAAGTTAAAAGTAAAAGTTTTTTAAATGTGCCATGTGATAAGTCTTTTGGCTCTGTCTATGCAAACCAGTGCATAAATTGCTTTGCCTGAAGTTTTGGTCTACTGCCTTTATAAGACTGCAAATAAAACTCCTGACCTATAATCCTAGCACTCAGGAGGCTGACGCAAGAGGATCGCCATGACTTCGAGGCCAGGATGGCCTACATAGTGAGATCAAGGCCAGCCTGAACTACATAGTGAGACCCTATTGAAAAACAAAAAAACAAACAAAAGCAAACCAAAGAAACCCCTTGAAAGTGATCCTAACTTTTTTCATTGGATTCAACTATTGTAACTGATTAATTTATATTACCATATCACCTGTCTCATGACTAAAATTATTGCAATGTCCATTGATTTATATTTTGAAGTGTAGCAAATTTTAGGGTTTTTCTTTCTTTGATGAAGAAATATCTTAAAATGTTGACTATGCTTGCTGATATCTTGATCTTCATGGGTAATCTGTAAATAAACTAAAAATAAATTAGATAAATGTTAAGTAAATCTATATACAATTTGAAGTCTAAAAGTTGTGCTATGTGATAGAAAATAGCTGTCATTTCTAAGTAAGCTAAAATGCTGAAACATCAATTGCTACATATAAAGCCAAGCACTCTTGGCTTCTTGAATTATATTAAGACTATTTAGGTTTATTAATAAATGTGTTTTCGGGCCGGGGATTTAGCTCAGTGGTTCCAGCGCCTGCCTCACACGCGCAAGGTCCTGAATTTGATCCCCAGTACCAAAAATAAATAAATAAATAAATAAATAAATAAATAAATAAATAAATAAATGTGTTTTCATAGGTTGTTGGCAGAGGGGAAAAAACTTTAAAATTGCTTTCTTCCTGAATCTTCACTAACAAGCAAGGTGACTAAAACTTAATTAAAATTATAATTAACGTATGCCTAAATTCAGAAATTTTGTACAGCTTGTTTCAAAATGTAAATTTAAGAAACAAAACAAGAGAAACATAAACCAGAAGGAAAGAGACAAAAAGAAAGTTATACATGTAAAAATGTTTTTAGGCAGTTATAAAAGGATTCTGTATGGTAAATACAAGGCCTTTTGTCTTAAAGTAAAATGACTAGAAAAAAAGTAAAATTAAAATCTGAGCAATTAAAAGAAAGTTTATTAAAATAATAACTGGATAGTCCTGGGAACATACCTCAGAGTGCTCCTGATACTTAGAGAAAGCTCCAAAAATTGGTTGAGGGTGCAGAGACTAACCTTGCTCAACTGGTTAAATTTATTTTTCAAATTTTCTGTTGATTGTCTTCTGCTTTTATGAGACAGGGTCTCACTTTGTAGTTCAGACTGGACTTGAACTCACTACGTAGCCCAAGCTGTCCTCGAACTTGAGGCGATCTACCTCAGCCTCTTGAGATTGAGATTACAGGCATGTGCCACCAGGCCCAGTTTCAGGTTTTCAATAACAGACATGCAGCTAAAGAGAAAAAATGAATAAAAGGGTAAGGAAGCAGGCTGTTCCCACAGATAGTCACACTTCAGTCAGCTGTAAATAAACTGGAAAAAAATAAAAACAGAAGAAGAAGCAACAGCTATTTTGGGCCAGAACCCTATCCCCAGCCTTCCACCCCAGTGTGGAACCCATTGGGCAAAACTAGGATTTACTGGACAAGTAGTAGGCCCACTGAAAAAGGAAGTGTTCATCTACAGCCATACCACCCTGAACACACCCGATCTCATCTGAAAAAGGAAGTGTTCAAACTGTCCTCAGAGAGGGAAGGTAGAGGGCCAATGTGACTCGATTCAGTTCATCCTTGCAGAAAATTGATTGATGAGAACCACAGTACACCATCACCCTCACACCCCGCTTGGGTCCCTTTGATACAATCCAGATTTCCCATGGAGCCCTGACTTACCTTAGATTTAGCTGGAGAAGAAATTGAGTTTTTCTCCATACTGGAGCCATATACTTTGTATTAACTACTAAGACCAACACTATCCAAAAGAAGCAATAAAAGCAATATAAAAGGAGTATCAAAAAGGGAGACACTATATGGTTTCTTAAGTATCTTATCTATGAAGTTAAAAGTTTTTAAAGCATTAATTTCTGTATATTCCTGAATGTTCCACTTAGAGATCTGTTAGCCAAACTAGGGGCAATTATTAGTATTAAGCAAAATAAGATGCAAAACAAGTTCCCAAGAATCAGAGAGCTGAGACTATTGAGACACTTCATAAAATAACAACAGCTGTCAAGATTGACCCTAAGAATGAACTGACTTAAATCAAGCATGTTGTTTGGATACAGTGTTAAGTGGGATCACCTAGCAATGCCAAACCTGTGACGGTTATCTTACACAAATAAACAGCAGTCCTGAAGTAGAAGGATCCCCCTTAATCCTGGAGCCACACCTAAAATCAAGCCTGTGCTTAACCAGTTTAAGTGGAGTTTAATAAGATCCTACAAGTCTCCTTGTACTACTCCCATCTACTGGTTGAGAAATAAAGGTAAAAATATATATACTGGTATAGGACTTATGAACAATAAACAAAGTTGTACAGGTATTCATCCTGTATTTCCTAATGCTTGTATTTTATTAGCTAGACTTCCAGGAACAGTTAAATAAAATACAATGCTACATTTAAAGGGCATTTTGTTTGGCATCCTGTTGAACCCTAGGTCCCAAGAGCTGTTTGTCTTCAGACAGGAACAACCAAAGATACACAAAAATCAACAGTATTGCTGAACAATTGGATAGTGTTCCCACAGGAATTGAAAAACTCTTCCACCATTTTTGGAGAAATCTTGAATAAAGACTTTTAAAAAAGGAAGGAGAGGAGGAGAAACCTTGCTAGTATGTAGAGAATATATTAATTACAAGCTGTTCATAAGTTAAAAGAGCAACTAATGAATGCCCTTGCATTAGGTTTGCCAACCACCAATAAGCCATTTAATTTAAATGTATATTGAAGACAAAGGTTACAGAAGGTACACTATGCAGATGTTGGGCCCCTTATAAATGATGCCAGCTTATTTTTCTAAAGAAGTAGATCCTGTGTCTTGGGCTTGGCAACTATGTTTATGGGCAGTTGCTGCAACATTTTCATTAATTAAGAAACAAACTGTTGGGCAGCTACTAACAATTTGTACCTCATACCAGACCCTAGTGTTCTGGAGATCAAAGACCATCACCTGCTGACAAGTAGCTGAATGTTACAGTCAAGCTCAATTACTAGATGCCCTCCTACTAACTCGGCCAGACACAGAGAAAATATGAATTGTAAACGGCAGTAATTCAGTAGTTAATGGCCAAATTGGGCCACTATTTAGTGGTCTCTATGAGATCATTGAGGCAAAAGCTTGCCCTCTCAGGAGCATCAGCTCAAAATGCTACAATAATGACTCCAATATGAGCACTAAAATTAGAAAGAGGGAGGGCACTAACTCCATTCAGACTCCAGATATGTCTTCTTATTGATTCATGCTCAGGGCACAATTTTAAAAAGAAGTCTTCTTAGTGCCAGTAATAAAGAAATTTAATGAGGAAAGCGGATCTTTAGACTGCTTCAGATGATAAAGGAACCAAAAATATAGCCATTATGCACTACCGAGGGCATCAAAGGGGAGACTCAAAAAGTAAAAAATTTACAGGCAGCTAATGCCACACAAATATTTGCAGTCTTGCCAAAGGTGATTCTCCAACTGACTTTAATTCTCTGCCTGACTCTCTACAGATTTGCTCCCCATATTTGGAGGAAGATGTGGAGGAAATAAAAAGAGCAGACATCCAAATGTCTCCTCAGGACAGTGGATGGCAGGCAAGCAGAGGAAAGTCTGGTTGCCAAAAAACATGGGCTAAGTGATTATTAAATTTGCCTACAATTCAGCTCATCATGAAAAAGAAATTACATACCACTAGCTTCTTAAAATAATGAAATTCTGAAGTTTAGAGGAGATTATAGCCAAATTTTAAAATATACTACCAAGAAAATAGCATTCAGAAGAGGCCCCTGTACCTCCTTTAGAAAAGGCAGTACAAACCAGAGACATGCTACTCAGGGAGAAAAATGGATTTTACAGTCTTACCAACTGCCTTGGGCTACATGAAAAGTCATATGCAAGAGAAAGTTGCTCTAAAATACTCCCTGATATAAAGGTTAAACTGGCAACAAAACACATAGCAATCTAGGACAGGTAATATCTATCCCTAATATATATATAACCTAAAACCTTCTTCCGCAGGAATAAGGTCCCACCCCTATAATGAAGGAAGGTATTTAAAAACCTGAAAATCGGGGTCCTCTCAAGACCATTTTAACCCAGTTTGGATGGAAATTTATTTACTATTACTAGATACTTGTTTTCCCCTTAAAGTAAAAATATGTAACGCCTTGGATTCATCACACTAAAGTAAAGAGGGTGCCGGAACCAAAGGACTCAAGGGACCCTACAAATGCCTATTCCTGAGAAATTGGACTGGGTAAGAAAGTGAAATAGAGAAGTAAAGCTAAACAGGAAGTGACTGTTCCCCCCTTATTCTCCTAGTTGATCTGTTTGTTTGTATAGTTTTAATGCTCTATTTATATATATATGCTTATTTGAGTCTTACCAGAAACTTACAACCACATTCAATGCAGTTATGACTAATGGAATTTACATGCTATTATAAGTAAAATACAACAATAAGTAACTCTTTATCTTTCTCTTTTAGTTGCCCAGTTTGCTTAATTGTGTTTTGGCCTGATATTAAGCCTATATTTTCTGTATTTTGTAAATGTTAAATGTCAGTTTTACTGATCTTATTCATGATTTATGTCACAATTAAATTACTTTATAGTGTTGCAGTAAAACAATTGCAAACGGAGCTCAAGCTATGATACTACAAACTGGCCTTGATAGCTCTGGAGCTGTCTCATTTTAGCATTAAGAGAATTTCACCTCTCCAATTAAGAGGAGTATAGTGCTCCCATTCAGCAGTATGTAGTTTTAAATGAGTGACCCTCTGTATCTAAACTCCCCAGGAATTAAGATTAAAATGTTGCCAGAGGAAATTTGTTAGCCACAAAGTGAAGCAAACACCTTTTAGGCACTCCTACTCTTTAAAAGGGAGAGAAACACTGTCCCTTTAAAAGACTGTTAACACACCCTCAAAGTTATACTTTCTTTTTGTTTCAACTAAAACTTTTTTGAGAAACTTACAACCAGCCAAGGTCATTAAGTCACTCTGATTCATTCTTTCTGGCAACTTAGAGTCAATTTTGCTCATTACGATTTTTCCCAAAAACATTCACATCCACCATCTTTTCTTTTTGAATATGTGATCTATGGCCTCAAACTGAGCATGCTCATAAATGTACATCCTAAACTGAATATGCTCAAAAGTCTCCCCAGTGGTCTCCACTTCTTGATATTCTCACTTTTATGACTTTCTCTTTCCTTGACAGTGGGTCGGATCTATTGACTTACTTCTAACAAATAGAATCCAGCAATAGAATTGAGATGTCACTTCCAAGATAAAGTTACAAAAACCTGTACTTCCAACTTGCTGGTGTTCTCTTTCATGCTGGTGCTTTTTGTTACCATCTTGATTATTTGCTCTGATAAAGCAAGCTGCCCCTTTGTTAGATGCTGTGATAGTTACTCTTGTCAACTTGATTGACTTGAGAGATATTTAGGGAATTAGTAAAGTACACTTCTGAGTCTGCGCAGGTGGATCATGGGGGCATGACCTTGGGACTATATCTGATCCACAGCCACTTTCTTTTGGATGCTCCTTCTGCTCTCTCCTCCCTGTATGCCATGAGTTGGGCAGATTTTACCCACCATGCTCTTCCTCCATGATGTTTTTGCCTTGGAGCGTACTGACCATGGACTGAAACCTCTTAAACCATGAGTCAAAATAAACCTCTCCTCCTTTAAATTGCAAGGATCAGATATTTTGTCCCAGTAACAGGAAAAGTAACAGATGCTTTATGGAGAGGACTCTTCAGCAACAAAGGCTTAGTGGGGTATAACAGTTCAGGATTCTGGAATCATTTATATCTATCCAAATATCTCCATACTAAATATTTTATTCCCTCACTTCTACCAGTCTCCTAATTCTCACACAATAGTCCTCACACCCTTGTAATTTAACAGTCCTCAAATTCAGACTCTGGTCTGATTTTTGGCCATGACATCCCTAGACTTACAAAAGACAAATATGAAGTGTGCCCCAAAGATTCATATAGTGATTATTTGATTCCCAATGTAGCAATATTCAGAGGTGGGCCCTAGATAAGTAACTGGATCATGAGAGGTCTATCACCAGTAAATTAATCTATGGAAGAGATCACAATATGATGGCATTATTGAGAGATGATGGAGTAAGGAGGTGGGGTCTAATTAGAGGGGGTAGATCATGGGACCATGACCTTGTGGACTATATATGTTCCCAAAACCCTTTCTCACTGACTCTTTCCCTTTCTTTCTGCCTCTTGGCTTCCATGATGTGAGCAGATTTGCTCCACAGTGCTCATCTGCAGTGACATTCTGCCTCTGGTCAGCCCCACAGCTATGGAAATCTCTGAAACCGTGGGCCAAAACAAACATTTCCTTCTTTGAGTTGTTTTTCTCTGGTATTTGGTCACAGCATTCAAAAGCTAACTAATACATTTATCCTCTGACAATCTCATCAACCAGGATTATTAAATTCTCAGCCAGTCTTCAGTGCTGTCAGTAATATCCAGCACAACCTATAGTTTTGTGTATTCTTTGTTTTGATAAAAACAAAATAGCCTCTAAATTTGCCCAATTCTGGGTGACTACAGATAATAATGAAAGTAATATTTGATACTGCATGTCATGATTACTGGTATCTTGTTTTTCATTGCTCTAGGATCATCACTTTTTAACCCAACCCAGCTACAGAAGCAATCAAGATAACCTATCTTTAAGCATGTGTTTCCCGCAATTACTTTTGACAACCAATTTTACCTGTCAAGGGTCAACACAGAAAGCAAATCAGCTGGAGTTTTCATAAGCAGAAAATGTTTACCACAGAGGATTATTTGCTTACTTCAAAGACTGGAGGAGCAGAAGTGAGGGGCTGCTATTGTTCTGTGGATTTCAATAATACACCACTGTAAATGGCAACCCAGAAGTCAGAAAGCTGCTGATTCTTCTGCTCCTTCTTCTGCCTTCATAAGTAGTTCTTGTTCAACAAAGCTGGTGAACTACAACTTGTCCTGTAAACACTCATGTATGTAGCTGAACTTCTTGTAAGCACATACTATAATATTGCCTCCCTCTAATTTCCACATTTCACATCTTAATAGTGCGCAGCTTGTGGCAAGTGAAAGTGAGAAATGAACATTTTATTACCTTACTTCCACTAAATGTGAGTAACATTGAGATTGAGAAAGTCAATCCTAATAGCATTCGTAGGGAAAGCAAATATTCTACGATTTTCTCACCTCTGCCTATGTTTCCACATAGCTATACACGACCCCAAGAAAAAATTCAACTGAGAAATTAGCATATAATTAGCTGGAAATGCAATTTTAGCACAAAATCCATTATGCAGTTATTTGCTATCATGCTTAATATTGTCTGGTTAAAGTGTATTTTCTAAGCTAATTTCTAATTCCATTTTAATACTAGATTGCTATCTAACATATTATGCCTGTATGTGATTATTTTAAAATTTTTATTTATTTTTATTATACTGTTTGCAGTACATAATGTTTAGTTTCCTTGTGGGGAGTTGGTACATGTACGTGTATATTTTAATTCTTTTGTCATCCCCTTCCCCTCCTCTCCTAACCCCCTCTCTCCATCTTTTGATCCCCTGCCCCTTTGAGAAAGACCTGGCTCCTTACTCCTATTCCTTGTCTTTTACTGTGCTGTTTATTTTTACTCTGTGTTTCTCACATAAGAGAAACCATGTGATATTTAAGCTTGTGTGTCAGATTTATTTCACCTAACATTATGGTCTCAAAATGCATCTGTTTTCCTGAAAATGACTCAAGTTTATCCTTTCTTATGGCAGAGTAGTGCACCACTGTGTGTAAATGCCACATTTTATTTATCTATTCATTTGTTGATGGACATATTGTTACTTTTAATCATATAACATTTAGAAGAACCCAAGTCCTATTGTTTTTGGTTCCACATTAGAATATGTGAAACAAAAACTTTACCAATTCATGGTAGTCTGAGTAGGAGGTGAGGAAATAGAATTAACATTATTTGTGAGTTTGATTCATATCTCTATTCATATAGTTCTTTTCTAATTATTTTCTAATTGCTTAGTAATATAATTAGTTTTTTTATTGAATTCCTTGTGGATGTCAGCCATTGTCTAGGGCTCCAGAGATAGAGCAAATAAGCCAGTCAAGTCTCTGCCTCCATGGAACTTCTGAATTCTAGAGGAAGCTGATGGAAACAAGTAAATCAAAGCATTTGTAATTTCATAGTGATGGAATAAAATTTAAGGCAATAATAATTGCTACTAAGCAAACTAAAACAGAGTGAGAGACAGAGGTCTTGGCTGGGTAGGATTGTGTTAGACATAGTAATCATAAAGAAGCCACCTTGGGTGTTCAAGTGGAGCACCCAGGAATGTGGAACCTGTAGAGATCCTGTGGCACCAACAGATTTAGAGGCTGATGGGACAGACAAGAAAGAGATAAAAGTGGAGAGTTGGAAAAAAATCCTTGGAATGAATATACAGAGGCTTTGTCACAGCAAAATGCCAGCCAGTATATACAGATCTAGTGTTACAATTCAATGCAGGTAGTCCAGGAGAATGGAAGATGCACCCAGAAGTTTTGGAGGCAGAGTGTACAGCTTTATTCTTGATGCCAGCCGGTCAGTCTGGGATTATTCCACAAAGAGACTGACCAAGCCACTCAGCCAGAGCTGAGATGTTATTTACTTAGGGAAGGGGTAGTTTACAAGTTTTAATCCTTCATTTACATATATGCCCATCAACGTTATTGGTTACAGAATTTCATATAGAGCAGGTTCATTGTTTAACACAGTGCACTGAGTTTTATCTTATTTGCATATGGCGGGAAGGCAGAACAAAGAAAATTCTGGGAATATTTGAGGGAGCTGGGCCCAGGCAGGCCCCGGCATGTTAAAAGTAATGGAGGGAAGTCATCTTTCCCTGTTAGCAAGTCCAGCTTTAGCTACAGAGAAGTTTATTTCCTTTTCATTCCATCCTCTTTTTGATCCTAGTTGAATCTTCAGCTTGTTTGCTGACCTATGCTTTTACATGTGTAAGTGTAAGAATCAGACCTTGAAGTTACCATCAGTTGGTATGATTCTTGGTTCATAATAGAGTTAAGGCATTGAGAAATAAAGCATATGAACCAATTTATAAAGCATGAACTGACTGTTAATGGCATAAGGATAGCAAAGAGAGGTCCTAATAAAGCACCTATCCATGTCTTTTAGTCACCTAGGACACTCCACCGGTTGTCAGGGTTTTTCTGAGTCAATCTAGACAAGATAGGATAGCAAACACCAGCATAAAACACCAACATATAGCTAAGAGGAAACATCTTTGGAAAGTATTCCAGTCCCCTGGAGTAACAGTTATTAAGCCTATGTCAAGAATAAAGGCAGTCACTATGAGGTAGGCAAGGATAAAGATGTAAGGGAAAGACCAAGTCTAGAAAGTGTAGCAGTGATTCATGGGTTGAGGTCCTCAGGCTTCAGCCATGTGTTGTCCTGTCAGTGTCTGGAGTGACAGGAGCAGGGCTTTGAGTGCATTGTCTCCTCAGGGTGATCTTTAAGGGAGTTGTTCAATGTGGGCCTCCCAGGAGTTGTCATGATGGGGCTTTTTGATTCGAGAGTGATGAATCCATGGCTGGATCTCTGTAACTTTAATAACTCCATCCAATAATCTCTGTGGAACCAGTGAATGTGTCTCAATTGTTTTCCATGTTGGCTTCTCCTTCTGTTGGCTCCTGGAGGGCTGGGGCCTTTAGGGGTGCCTGTCTAACTGCCTACAAGATATCTAATTAACTTACTTATTTGTAATAGCTTAAATATCATGGATAGAAGTATGAATTCTATTCTGAATGTAATAAATTTCCAATGATGAATGTCATTATATTGTATACCTAAAATGTACCAATAAAAGGATATACAGTTTAAAAAAAATATTTATAGGGTCAGATACCACTGATCCAAGGTGCCTCCCCCCACCCTCTTTGATGTCAGCAATCAGTGTAACCTCCTAAATTTAAACCTGGATAATCATTAGGGTGGTGTTTGGTTTATGGTTGAATGGAGAGAAGGGAAGTGGCTCACACACTTCCCTGTTTTAAGATTATGGAAGCATGGATAATCATTAGGGTGGTGTGGTGTTTACAGTTGAACAAAGGGAAGGGAATGACTCAGTTGCTTTGTTTCTAACTATACTACAAAGAAATCAGCCAGAAGACAATTATCAGGGTGGCATGGGCCTGAAGTAGGGTTGCTTGTGTGGTCGCACCTGTCTAGTTCTCAGCCATATCCCTAATCCCCAAAGCCCAGCTATAGTAGATAAATGTTAAATAAGGCTGTGGGGACGAGCAAAGTCCTAGCCTGTAGAAGCTCACTACATACTTTTGAAGTGCAGCAAATATGTAACTCCTTTAGCTATGACTAAATGGGTGTTGATCAGAAGGGATGTTTGTGGGAGGAGTGATAAAGAGTGTGGTGGGTGTCTTCCTGGTGGCACCAATGGAAGAACCAGGCACACCTGCCAATGGGACAAGTACATTATTCTCTGGTGGCTGAAGGAAGGGTGAAATGAAAGAGGAGGGAGAATTGCTGAATTGGTGGGAGGAAGCTTCCTGTGCTGCCTTCTAGAATTTGTTTTTTGAATAGGTAAAATAACCAATCCTGCTTTATTGAAATTTTTGATATTGACAAAAAGAATGAAGGCATAAATAAAAACTATGAGAAATAACAAAAGAAGGATAAATTCAGATACAGTAAAAATTAAAACAGTAATAAGGAAATATCATAAATAACATTTCACCACACTCAGAGTAAATTTTCCCATATGTTGAAGACACTTTTCCAGTCTAACCTAAATCCCCAAGAATCTTTGTATGGGTTAGGTAGAAGTTTAGGAGTGACAGCATACCTACAGATAGGACAACCTATGATAACATATCCCAAAACTACAATAAACATTATTGTCTTAAAAGTCCAAATAGGCTATTATGATAATCTTAGGTCTCAACAGTTCTCCTCTTCCCCACACAGCCCATTTTGTACATTATTACTTGCATCTAGAATATCTACAACAAGTCATTTAGTGACATAGATAGATGATAGATAGATAGATAGATAGATAGATAGATAGATAGATAGATGATAGATAGATTGCTACATATGCTACAATATGATGAACCTTGAGGATGTTATGGCAGGTGAAATAAGCCAATCACAGAAAGATAAACACTTTCTGATTCCACCTATATGAGTTATCTATAGTAGTTAATACCAAAAAAGAAGAAAGTATATATGACCTTATGGAGCTGAGTTATTATAGTTCATATGTCAAATAGAAATAGAAACTCAGAAAAATTTACTTTCCTGTTCAATAAGTAGGAGACAGTAGAGCCAGAATTCAGCCCAAACATGTCTGACTCTAATGCCTACTTTTTTCACACTGTAGTATCAGCTTCCTTCAGAGGGAATTAATGTAGTTCTTATAGAACCCTGGTAAGTTTGTAAGACCGCTGTCCTCTCCAAACGCTCCGAGGAGGAGCTAACTATAGTGAAGCACACCCAGGGATCCCAGCGGTGCCTCCAGAACGTAAGACCGCTGTCTTTACCAAATGCTCCAAGGAGCTGACTGCAGCGAAGAACACCGGGGAAGGATCACACCGGACAAGTTAGAAAGTGAAACAGACCTTAATCTGGCCAGACGGCATTCCCAAAGCAAAGTAGCTTAGAGAGGCCATCAGCCCAGAGTCCTAGGCTCTTTTTATAGGGGGTTGCAGGGAAGTTAACAGGCGAAATTTACCGTAGAAGGAACAAAGGTTTAGTGGTCTTACATTTGTATGTTAATTAGCCTGACATGTACTGTTAGTCAGCAGATGCTTTGTAGATTGGTCTATAGATAGTGGTGTGAGCAAAGAGTTGGATAATTATGACTGATAGGGATCTTATCTAGTGTCCCAGAACTAAGAAGCATCTTTATCTATTTACTCACATTCAATCACAGGTGGGGCTAGGGGAGTTTTATGATTACAAAGTTATGCAGTCTTACAAGTTCTCTCTGGAAGAGTTATTTACAAAAAGGAAGACTAGCTCTTCTCTGCTTTCTGGCTTCTCTCACCATATGAACTTTCCTTCCTGTACATATTCTCATCTGCTATCTTGTGACTAAGCCAGGGGGCCACTCACTAGAGCTGACACCATGCTGTTTGGACCACTGGGGTACTGTCTTTACTGTGGCTTTACTATACACAGTACTATCTGCTTTCCACCAACTCCTCTCTCCCATTATCATTCTCAACTAATTCATCTCTATTGTGCTGTTGATCCTTGAACATACCTTGCCTCAAGCCTTTTGAATTTGCTCAAAGTCCATATACATATATATAAAATCTCTTCCTTAACTCCTTCAGACTTTTACTGTTTTCTTCTCAGTGAAGAGATCATTCATTAGCAGGGAAACTTCAAGCTTCTCTTAATTGTCTAGCACCTACCTTCAGTGTTGGCTAATTTTTTTTTTTTTTTTTGGAACCAGGGATCAAACTCGGGTCCTTACACTTGCACGGCAGGCAGCAAAACCACTGAGCTAAATGCCCCAGCCAGCTAATCCCTTTTTTATTGAGACTATTATGCCTTAGGCTAACAGCAGGTACATAATTGGAAAAGCAACTGGCCAGAAATATCTCAGAAGTGCCGAAGAACACCCATGGGATGGGAGGAAAGGAATAAACAAATGTACAGAGCCATAAACAAAAAAGGGTTTTTATAAAGGGTAGAAAGTAGTTAGAGGAAGAACAAGGGATAATTAAATAATTCAGGGCAGAAGATAAATCAATCAATCCAGAGCAGAAGAAATTTTCAGAAACTTGGACTTTTTCAATGCATACACCTCTGGAGACATTAGCTTTCCCAGAGTTTCAATACACTGGCCTTAGCAGGCCTCTCAAGGGCTCCTCCACATATATTATTTTAGAAGTAGAAAAAATCCTTTACACTCCAAAACTATGATGTTTTGTTCCATATTGAAAATTCATTTTAATGATACTGTTAGCAAAATACATGCATTAAATTGCATGTTGTAGGGAACAGGGAAAGGGGACGTTACTAGAACCTCTGCAGTAAGTCCTAGTCCCCTGCGAGCCACAGTAGCACAGGGCAAATTACAGGAAAGGTAGAAAAATGAGACTTGGAGAAGAAGCTGAGCTTTGGGTCTGATCAGTGCTGCTCTGGGCAGCAAAGACAAAAGCCCCCAGCTTACCCCGCCTTTTATTCAGTGCATGGGGAGAAACAAATGTAACAAATGACTTGCAGAGAGTTCAGTACATCGGTGTAAACAAGATGTAACAATCCAAGAACAATGAGGAACTGAGTAGATGAAGATTTTGTTCCTCCCAGAATGTCTTCAGCTGGTGTAATCTTGTCCTGGAGAATCACAGCATCACCAGATCATTGAGGTCTCAGTTGTGACCAGAGGCCAAAATGGAATTACATCTAGGAATGCCATATCTGGGCTGTAGGCAGGAGAACTAGGCTAACCAAATGATTTTTCCCTAAAATTATGTAGCATTGCTCCAAACAGCATGTAAGAAGCATTGTATTACTATAAGCCATTTAGGAAAAAAATTTATGCAGATGTTTTGTCTTCCACTCATGCAGCACTACAGGGAATTTTTTCAAAGGACTTCAGCATGTAAGTTTACATTTGTATATTCCAGGTCTAGAAGAGCTGAGAATGTTTTTAAAAGAAGACATTCTGTTCATGAGCCATAGAAACCATCTCCTCTGATTACAAGGTCTTTGCCAAGTGATCTGGGGCTTTCAGTGACCCCACACTGCATTTGGTTTCACAAAGGATTCTCATTATCTACTGTTTGTGTTATTCCTGCAAACTCACTACCACTTTCTTACTTATGCCAGCAAAATTTGCACCCAGGCAAAAGAACAGATGGAACAGAAGAAAGAATCCTATAATCATTGTGCAATTCCACCAGATTCCAGCAGATACATTCAAGTTCATCATCATCTCATCATCAATTTAATGTCTTCAGGACTATTTCTAAGTATTTCTAAACTAAAGCTTTACGCTTGATAACTGTACCTACAATTACACCAGCACCTCAAATTCAACATGATTAAAACTGATTTATCCTCTTCTCACCAAAAGCCCTATTTTCTCTACCCCTGACATAAACAGTACCCTTATCATCCATCCACACAGTTCCCTATCATAGAAGACTGAGCATATCTTTTTTTTTTTTTTTGGTACCGGGGATCAAACTTGGGTCTTTGTGCTTGTGTAGCAGGCAGCGAAACCACTGAGCTAAATCCCCAGCCCATGACTGAGCACATCTTTATGATCCTTTTTAAATCTGATAAACTCTGCTTCCATCATCCTTAGCTTATGTGCTTATCCTCTCTCCTGAACTATTACAATAGTCATGAGATCAAGTGATGTCTCTGAACTGCTTCCTGCCTCTTCTGATTCATCCACACATAGCACACACATCTTTCTGAAACACAAATAATCTGACTGCATACATCTCCAGCATCAAAGCTTTGGCAGATTCCCATTCTTTTCAGATGAAGACCAATTTCAGAGCATGTCTGGAGAGCTCTTTACAAGTTGGCATCAACCTGCATTTCTAGTTCATTTCCCCAGAGCTCCAACACTACATACATTGTGATTCACTACATAGAATTTAAGATTATTACTGAACGCATTTATGTTTTGTTTTATACTAGCTGTGATATCTGTCTAAAATGATCTTCCTTTTTCTTTCTTTCTGGTCTTTTTTTTGTTCACTTAATTTTTTAAAAATTTTTATTAGTATATGTTTGAGGTACACAATGATTACATTTGTTGTAGAGAATTGGTGTATGTATATAAAACACATCTCAATTCTTTTTCCCCTTCCCTCCACCCCCTTTTCTTTTGCCAGCATCAGATTCATTTATGTCATTTTAAAGGAAATTATCGTATATACAGATTAAAAACCAGACTAATAGGCAAAAGATATATATAAAACAGACAAAACAATTGCTGTATAATAAATCAAGGTGTACCTTTAGATACATTGTCCATGCTGGATAACAATAACTTTTTTCTCTCTCTCTTTTTTCCTATTATTTGTCTTTTAATTTGAAATTTATGTATTGAGTTTTAATATAAGAAAAATCATGTGATATTTAAGTTTGTGAGTCTGATTTATTTCACTTAACATTGTGGTCTCAAGGTGCATCCATTTTCCCAAATGACTCACGTTTCTCCTTTATGGCAGGGTAGAAGTGTGTGAAGAAGGCTACTTATCTTTCAAACTCTGGCTCTTGTGTCACTTTCCTGAAAAATTTTCCCTCCTCCACCAGGCTACAAGTTAACTCTTTGCATACCATCTTTCTCTCTGACTTTCTTTTCTGAATTGAATTGTGTCCTCCAAAATATAAAGCTCTATCAAGTCTGGTGCCAGCAAATATGACCTCATTTAAAACTAGGATTACAGCAGATATAATCAAGTTGAGATGAGGATTGTGGTGGGCTCTAATCTCATGACCAGTATCCTTATGAAAAGAAGGAAATGTGGTCAGAGACACACGCAAGGGAGAATGACATGTGAGACATGGATAGAGACATTGGGTTAGTATATCTCTGGGCCAGGAAACACCAAAAATTATGACAATGCCCAGGAGCTAGGAGACAGCATGAAGTATATTCTCTTCCAAATGCTCAGAGAGAATCAATCCCTTGATTTTAGGCTTCTGTTTTCCAAAAGTATGAGAGAATAAATTTCTGTTGTTTCAATCTATCAGTTTGTGATCCCTAGCAAGCTAATACACTAGACAAACTGAATGTAACAAATAATACAACTCCCTTTACATTGTATCACAGCCTTTGTTTTCTATCAGTCTTCCCACTAGACAACAAACAAGGCCCTGTACAAGACTAGTACCTTGTCTGTCTTTGTACGTCACCCATTTCCAGTCCTTCTCTTTCAATTCACAATGCACAGTTCTGGGCAACTTCCTTGACATTTTGTGGGCTTGGTGATTTTGAAAAGTCATTGGCATTAGTTGAGAATATTCAGAATCTCTGTAAGATGTGTGTGTGCTCAAAGCACAAAAAAAAATACAGAAAAAAAGAGAAAGTGAAAGGCTGGGGAGGAGGGAGGGTTGTTGTGCCCAGATCGCAAGGTCCCCAAAGACCACCAAGGAACCAATTCCGATGCAAACACATGAGGATTGTTTATTCAAGCTCGAGCAGGGACTCTTATCCGACACCAATGCAGCGGGTCAGGGTTGAGGGCCTCAACTCTAAAACACCAGGGGTTTTTATAGAGGTTACAGCAAGGCACGGGGTTTCAAAAAGGCACGGGGTTTCAAATCACACGCAAATCACATGATTGGCTAGCATTTAGCAAGTTTTGAAAGTTTAAACCTAATTGGTTGGGCCTTGGGTGCTGAACTGCAAATGGCTGCTCAAGTCATCGAAAAGAGCATCTGGGATACTGGGGTATTGGGGTAACTACTGATTAGCTGTTGCAGGCCATCCAGAAGAGCATCTGGGACATTGAGGCAGCTACTGATTAGCTGTTGCTAGGCTAGTTGTTAGGGGACTGCTGAACATTATCACAGACAGGTGGCCAAAGTGCATCTTGTGGTTTTTCTTGGAACTAGAATTTATGTCCAGGCCACCTTACTCTAAAATGGGGCCAAATTTTAAAATGGAGTCACTCAGGTCTCACATTCCTCCCTTCTCATGAGACTATCGAGGCCCAATCATGGGTCTCGGAGGGTTAACTCTATTGGGTTTTCTGATATAAGTTGATACTGTGACCTGAGAGCCAATATTTGCACTGCACTGACACGTTCTCTAATGAATGAAGTCAATTTGTTAAGTAAGCAAGGTCCAAATATCAAGAGAAGCAGCAAAATAAGCAGAGGACCAAACAGGGTAGAAATCAGGGCAGTCAGCCATGGCGAGGAGTTAAATAGTGACTCAAACCATCCCCGGGCCAGTTTGCATTCATGTTTTCGTTTAGCTAGGCCCTCTCTGACTTTTGCCATGGACTCTGACCACACCTGAATGATCTATATAGAAACAACATTCTTCCCCCAGGGCAGCACAAAGCCCTCCCTGTTGTAGGAAGACCAAGTCTAAGCCCCTTTTATTTTGAAGCACTACCTCTGCCAGGGAGCACAGTGACTCCTGTCAGTGAGAGATCAAACTCTTGAGTCTCTCAATGTCTAAATCAATGGCTGTTCTTAAATCATTATAATGCTTGTTTTGCAAAATCAGGGAGGAGACCCCCGCCCCAGCTCCAGCTAGGCCTAGACCCAAGAGCACTGTCAAAGTGATGGCTGTTATGGGCTCCCATTTAATCCTAGTTGGGGCTTTACCTAAGTATGGGGCATAAATATCTTCTTCAGGGTGATAGATCAGCCTGGGAACTAATTGTACTAATATACAAAAGTCACTAGTCTGGTTGAGCACTGTTTCATGTGCACAAGGGGTGAGCCCCGTGGAGCAGGCCCACCATCCATGGGGGGGGGTATAAGGTATCTTCCAGAATCAGGCCGGAGAGTCTGGCTACAAAGGTGTTGGTGAGTAGTAGGGATGTTACCAATACAAGTGCCGCTCCCAACTACAGATTGTAGAGTCAGTCTACCTGTCCCCTTCTGTTGCCACCTGCATTGACTAGCATTTTCTGATTTAGTAAGATTTCTGGGGAAAGCTATTCCTTCATAGTAGGGGGGCTTGATATCATAGCACAGCCAACAAGATTGAGTAAGATCAGGTTGAGAGGCATTTAGGGTTTTAAAAGTCTGGACCATAAGCTCCCAGAGAGGGTAGTTTGGGACCTGGACCTGGTTTTGTCTACTCTCGGCAGTAGGCAGAAGGAGCAGAGTAGTGGTAGTAGGCAGAGGAGTAGTAGTAGTCATGGTAGTAGTTGGAGGAGGAGGCAGGGCAGTAGGAGGAGGCTTTAGCATTGGGAAGATTGCAGGTAGGGGCCCAATAGGGCAAGACCATAGTGGCTTTTCTATTAGCCGGAGAGTGAATAAAAGCCCGGGGTCATTGCTTGGTGTCTTAAGGTGGAGACCC